>NC_071484.1:7930319-8236838 GCF_028500815.1 Rissa tridactyla | reverse complement strand
CGGTTTGGCACGTCACGAGCCCAGGGGGGGCTGCGACGGAGCAAGTTTGAATAACTCAGTAAGCACGCTCTGCTTTGGAGAAGACAGTACCTAATCCTTCTACTCTTCATAAGAAGCAGCCTTCTAACCAAAGAGGAAAGGGTTTTTTTATAAACCTCAGACCAAATTACTGCTCCCCAGGCCTAATCAAACACAGTTCCCAAAAGTATTGGCTGGCTGGGGGCTAAGTTTAGGAAGGTGTTTCCTTCCCTGCCTCCACTTTCAAACTAACCAGGATGAGGAGGAGTTCAAAGACCTCAATTGTTTGTGGAACACTTTGAACACAGAAAGGGCCTTGGGCAGGGAGATGGATTGTGGCTAAAGCACAGGCCCAGCAGGCAGAAGCCCTCGTCTGCGTTCCCTGCGCAGCCACAGAATCAGCATATGACCCCGAAGTGCTGTTCCGTGCCTCAGTTTCCCCACTGAAGAAACTGGGCTGAGGATCTGCCATGTAGTGCTCGCTACAGCATCTTGAAGGCTCAGTGAGATCTTTGGATGAAGGATGCAAACTGTTCCAGTTCAAAGGCTCACTCCTTGCCTCAAAGGCAGCGGTGCTGTGCCCCTCGCGCCAGGCTCGGTACATGCCCGCAGCGAGACAACCCTTGTCTAAAGAGCTCCCCAGTCCAAACAGACAAGAAGAACAAAGGGGTCCAGGGGGAAGAGATGACTTGTCTGATATACAGAGGAATGACTTGACTCCAGCAGTCCAAGAAAAACGCCCTAACGATATGCATAAACATTATAAACACATATGATTGCTTCATTGTACACACTTCTCCTCTGGCTGAGGTCTCTGTTAATCAGGGCGCGATAAGGGCAGAGAATTTACCTCCTCCTCATCTACTCATGCTGTTTCCTTTTCATTTATTCAGTGCACAATCCCTTTGAGCAAAGTCTTTATCAGAGTTTTACCGGCAGCTCACAGCATTCCCTGCCAGGAACAGAGGCACAGAAAACCTGCCCGAGGCTCCAGGGTTTTAGGAATCCCATCTTTGCTACTTTATGGATGCCAGCAGTCCCTGCCCAGAATCGTGCTGGGGTTGGGAAAAATTCATGTGTAGAAACTGTGAGTCTGAATCTGCCTCAAAGACGATACCAGTTGTAAACTAGACGCATCTCCTCCCAGGCTCAGCACTCTTCGCAGTGCAAGTTGTTGGTTCAGTGTAACCCTCAAGGTCAAAATGGGTCATGAACTTTTCCAAGAGGTGACTCAGAGTCTTCTGCTACTCTGGGAAATGCTGGAGCAATTTTTCAGCTCAAGCGATGGCAGTTTAGGCTTCTAGTGAGTGAGATCCCAGCTGCAGTTGTCTGCTGATGGTGTCTTCCCAGCAGACGTGCCCATCACCGACCCATCGGCAAGCAGTTCCACAATGTCACGGCAGCCTTGAGAAACGGGGAGACAGGGCTGATGGGAGTTGTGTGATGGGCAAGCATAAGGAAGAGAGAAAGCAAACCGTTCACAATTAAATAACAGAAAGAGGCTACGCATCACTCTAACTTGGAGCAGAAAAGAAAGCCTAAACTGTGGAAAGGGTTAATTCCATCCAGGTAAGTTCTTTCAAAGCTGAATATTACGAGGCACATCCCATCTTAACCGCAGACATCTTCAAATCCTTGACGGAAAGCTCTTGGTGCAAAGTCAGACTTGTTGCGAAGGACCTGCCTGCTCGGAGCAGCTCTGTGTCACCTGTCAATCCCGAAGCCGCCTCCAGGGACGGGAGTCTCGAGTTACCGAGAGGAACACTCTGCCGGGGCTGGCGACAGCTCCCGGCGCAGGAGGCATCGTGCATTCCTCCCCCAGCTAAAAAAAGACGGTTTGGGCTTTGATCTCCGGGCTCCGTCTGCACCACAGTGAGACAATGCAGAAGGCCCCTGGGGAGGAGGAGGGGGGAGGTGGACTTGACAAGACATTCCCTAAACCAGTCTTCTCTTCAGGTCCTAGAATCAAAGGGGATGAGGAGGCGGGCATGGCACCAAGGATGAAAGCGGAGACGGAGCCTGGCAGAAGGGAAGATACCACAAAGAGCCGATCTGGGCCTCCTTCTAAGGCAGGGAAGGCTCCAGCAACGTAGGACCAGATGGCTAAAGAGAATGGGAACGAGCCTGAAGATGTTTCTTCTCTTCCGTGGTTTGAACGTCAGCCAGGACGATAGGAAATCAGTGCTGTCCATTGCTTGGTAGCCATGTGCTTTATGTTTATAGGAACTGTAAAAACATCCTCGCTGGCAGGCTCCATGGTTAGACCAGGGGCTGGATGGACATGGAGACTCAACTCAACTCCTGGCAGCCTCGTGTGAAGCCAAGGAAAGGATGGTCACAGAAAGGAACCCTGGTGCAGGGACATTTTGGCATGCAAAGTGGTAAACCTGAAGTCACGGCTCTGCCATGGGTGGGTAAATGATGGAAAAGGTATCAAAGCACAGGAAAGCCAGGGGACATCATTTCTTGGGAATGCCTGTCTGTTAAGAAATCTACCTTTGGCATCCAGTGAAGACTCAAAGAGATGGGGACGAAAGCAGGGAGATGGGGATTATCAAAGCTTTTAAGATTTGCTGAAATAATGACTGCCTCTATCCAGCTGTCAATGCCCTGTCTCTGCCTGTCCCTTTAATCTCCTGTCTGGAGGAGGTGGCTGCACTCCTCCTGCAGCACCAACTCTTCTGTCACCCGGCGCTGCTGAGAAGACCCCATTGAACCCCAGCCCCTTGTGTCATTGTACAGTGTGACCGAACAAGTTAAACGTCACTAAAGCCTTTCTGCCTTCCAGATGTCTAAGACTAGGCTGAACCTCAGCCCCCTGCCTCCTTTGGTGCCCCAGAGTTAGTCAAATATGGAATCTAGAAGTGGCAGAAAAATACATTTTTCTCCATGCAGAAAACTTGCAAAGCCAAACTTAACCAAAACAGAACAGATTTCAGAAAACTTCATTCTTTCCCCACCTCCACCCCAGTTTTCAGCTACAGAAACTTTAATTAGGATGGTCATTTTGGAAGCGTGAAGCTTCCATAGCCCATTTCCCCAAGTCTAACTTTTTTCTCACTATTGTATGGACATTTCCCAGCATATCTCGCAATGTGCAGGGCTACAACCTGTATCCAGATGAGTTACCTGATTGGAGCCCTACCACGTGTAGCATTGGGGATCCAAAGGAAGACGCAGTCCCTTCCTCCAAGGAACGGGCGATAGAAAGTGATGCAGTGCATAAACAGAAGTCTGGGAAACTGAGGCAGGGAAAAGCTTGACAACTTGTCTAAAGCTGCACCAAAAAAACACGGAAGGAGAGCAGGTTTTCTTAAATCTAGGCCAACATTTTAACCACAGGGTCATCCCTCCTTCTGTAAAGCACTGAACCTTCATTCAACCTTCAGAACAGTTCCCATATATTTATATACATATATATGTACACACCTGAGACATTATTGCTTGGGAATCTTCAGGCCCTGGGCCCTATCCCCACCCTTCGCACTCATTAATCCTCCTTTTTTCCTTCCTCACATTCATAAAGAATCTCCCCTCCAGCAGGGAGGATTGGCCTTGGCTCCCTCTGCAGCCCAGCGCGGCTCCTTCCCTCTGCCCATGGGCTGCTGAGAACAAAGCGGGGCCGGGACGCTCCCCTTCACCGGGGACACCGCTGCTCCCACCATCCCAACCCCATCCAAGACAGAAGCACGGATCCCCTGGGAATTTCTTCCCCTGCCACCATCCCCCCAGGCCACGGGTTCCTGCCCTCAGCCACCAGCAAGAACCTGAGTCTCTCCTGTTGTTGCATAAACAAGGATGGTCTAGATGCACGGAACGCCGTCTATTTGAGAAGGGAACAGCTGGAGCGATGGAATGGGGCTCGGGGATGTGACTGTGCTTCCTGGCTCCCTCGCTGTCTTCCTGCATAGCCTTGAGCAAATTCATTTGCCGCCTTTGTGCTTTGTTTGCATATCAGCAATATGAGAGAACAGCGTTCCCACATCTTGTGGCCATTCTGGTTTCTCTGTTAAAACTCTCCAGGTTTGGGACCATCCCTCCCCAGTTGCCAGCACAGGAGGGTCCAACCCTGATTTCTAATATCAGACACCGTGATTTTCAGAAAGTTCCTACTTTTGGCAGCAATATGTAGCGCAGAATCCAATGCCAAAGCCACCACAGTCTTCGGGGATTGAGCTGTGGACTTTCCGTGCTAAAATCTGAGCTTCTCTGCTTGGAGGGGGCACAGCCCAAGCAGTGCAATACACCACCCCCAGGGTTTATCACCCCCCCTGATTTGCAAAGAGGCCCTGGGCTACAAGGTATTCATTCCAAGACTGCGCTCGCTCTTTCTCCCTCTCTCCTGAGCCTGCACCTACCTGCAAATGCAACTCAGCTAAATTGTAATTGGCAAACGCAAGTGAGCCAGCCCCCATATTTCTTTTAATGTTTCCACAGGAACCTGGGTGATGTCTTTCACATCATACATCGTGGGTGGCAGAGACCTAAATAACCCCCTTCAGCAGTAGAACATGTTCATGAGGTGCCAGTGTTCCCTCTCTGACTCAAATTCATCTGCAGGATTTACGGCTTCAGACCTGTCAAGCTACAACACTAGCAGCCGCTCCGCAGGAATCCCTAACCTCGGAAGAGTCTCCCATTACTTCCCCATACGGATAACTCGCTGTTTTGCTGTACAGGGTTCATCATCTCTTCCCTTGTTCAACAAATATCACTTTCTGGAGGGGGTCTTACGCCTCACAAGCAAATGCCTTTAGAGTCTCCAAGAAAACCTTCAAAGCCCTGGCATTGTGTCTGGTGGTGCTGATGTGGGATAGGATGCTCAGATTCTAAGGAATTAGGTCCTAATTTTGAAGACCCAAATTTGAGAACAGGGGCCAGCAAATACAATTTTCTAATCAGAGTACCTGATATTAAACACTGAAATCCAGGACTCCATGGTACAGAAAAAAACCCCAAACACACCTCCTCTAGCAGGGACAGGAATACGGAGCATCGTCACAAAACTATCCCTACAGGAATGTGTGTTTAGGGATCATATTGAGAGCTTCAAATAGTTTTCTCTACCAAGAACAGAGTATTGACTTCTTGGAGTAACAAAGTCCTTCAGTCCTAGTGAGAGAGTGAGGGGAAAGATCAGACCTTGCTCCAGATATATTTTCTCACAGAAATTAAAAACATTCTTTTACAACTCTCAAATTTCCCATGGAAATTTCCTTCACTTTCTCATGGAAAAAGTTGTTGACTTCCAGAAATTTTGGAATTAAAATTTGTGGATTAGAAAGGAAACATTTCCACAGTAAAAGCACACTTTAAAACAACTTTTTTCTGGAAAGCTAATTCAGTCTGGAGTTTTCAGACAAATCTTGTTGCACATGCTGGTCTGAAGGTGAAGGTCAGCAGGAGATGCCTGGAATACATTAGGTTGTCCAATCGATCAGCTGTTCCAGCCATTTCCTACAGCATTTCTCCTTCTGTGCCCGTTCAGCTGTGTGACGACCCACTACCACCACCTCTGTCCACTCCCCCGCGCGGGGAAGGGCAGGTTTGTGCAGGGCCCCCCCGTGCCGGGGTCCCTCCTGCCCCCACAGGCACGGGGGATGCTGCAGTCACCCCCATTTCCCAGAGCTGCACAGCCCGTCCCAGTGCTCCCAGGGACCTTATCATCAAACTCCATACTCAGGTTGGGACTGCGCTCCTGGGAGGCTACAGAGACATCTGCAAAGATAACGAAATGAGCAAGTACTTCAGGGCACTATAAACAGTCCGTATTGCACTGTTGGGAATGGCTGAAATGCCTTTCCATTTCACATGCTTGGCACTACAACTGCTCAATGCATTTTCTTTCTCGATTTATTGTGATCAAGTGAGAAACAATTAACAGTAAGTAATCAGCAATAACACAGAAAGCTTGGAGGCAGAGACCGGGGCGCTGGACAGGGACCCAGGACGCCCGTTCCCAGTTCTGGGCACAGGTGTTGATCCTCTTTACTGACGCTTTGAGATTTACAACTGAACCTGCCCTGGAAGGGCTGGGGTTTAGCGATATCCCCTTACTTATAGAGGGCGGAGCACACACCTGATAAGTAGACACTTGGAGGGAGCTGGACTTCAAACCCCGCTGCCCCCATGGTTTCCCTTGGGCTAAATCCAGAAACCTCAATCCTACACGACTGAGCTCTGATCCAAAAATACCCCACTCACATATGTGCCCAGCTTTAAGTATCGATAGTCTTAATTATTGACTTAAATGGGAATTAAACACAAGCTTAACTTTAAGTACTTGCTTACAACACTTTTACCGCGTGCTTAAACACTTGGCCAAATCCAGACCCTAAACGCGTTGAAAAATGATTGCAAACCCCTCTGCTTGCAGGGGGTTGTGAGAAGGAAGTGTCTAGAATACATACGAAGTGCTAAGCAGAGGCATTAACACTCCTCAGAAAGATCCCCCCTGCTTCCTTGAGCACCAAAAAGCACCGACCTGAGCCAGCATCAACCCTCAGCTGCATTTTGTATGGGGGCTGGCAAGGAATACATTTATGCAGGGAAGGACAGAAGGCTTCTTCAGCAGCAGAGTGAGGAGTCAGGGAGACAGAGTGCAACCACCTGTGGTGCAAAACAGCCTAGGCAGTGGCGCTGAAGTCTCCTATAGCTCCCACAGAATGGGCTGTAATGACACCAAGAACCGCCTCCCCCTTTAACCACAGCCAGGTAACACAGGCTGCTCCAATAAAGATACCCGACAACCAGTTTAACGCGGGCAGACAAAACTGATTACAGTGAAAATCTTATCTTCATTTGCTTTACTCTGATTTGCTTCCATGCAGATTCCATTTACTCCATTTATGTGACTACCTGTGGTGACAATTTCAAGCCAAAGGTTTGCAGGATGATTTTGTAAAGAACTATGTTCAAATTCTGGATGGAGGAAGAATAAGACACTTAGAACAAGGAATTACAGTTCTTTATCTCCGAAGCCAAATTTACCAAACAACTTGAATTCATAGAGATTTCCTTCCTGAACTTAAGCACTCTGTGAGTAGCGTTACCAAGGTAGAGAAACTCATGAAGAAACCCGGGCTGAACAGCATATGAGTTTTTAAAAAACTACCAGCTCTGCTCTCATTCTGCTCCCACCAAAGCCAGAAGTAAAATGAGAAGATTTCCTACCACTCCAGTGGCAATAATTACACCATCATTTTTCAAACCTTCAGCCCAAAGCTCAGGCCAGACTTAACTTCCCGCCTCTGTAAGCACATTGGGTTCATTCGGGAGAGAATCTGGCCTTGAGCCATCCTCTACATCAAGGGCAAAGCTCTCTCTGCGTGCACAGGGCATCATTCCATCGGCTTCTGGGGGAGTGCTGCCTGCTGAGCCCTGCCATGCCGACCCGTGTGCCCACTGCTGCTCCAGCTGAACCGAAGGCGCAGAAATGGACCCAGGAGGAGAACTGATGGCTCAATTTTATCTAAAATAATACTACTTTATTTATTTTGCACAGCTTTGTTTTAGTGACTAGATCTGTACAAACTCAGACCACTGATGAGCCACATTTTTTGCCTCTAAAACACGAAGCCTAGCTGCTAAGTTCTGGGCACGCCTGGGTGTACGAATCACGTCAGCAGGCAGTAAGTAAGTAAAGGTGCTCTCTTTCCTTTTAGTCATTCTGGAACCAAGATCAATAGCTGCAGCCACTGGAATACATGGAAAACTGCCATCTGATGCGGTAGGATTGGAAGTGGGGAATTCTTTGGGAACTGGGCTATCAGAGACTCTCCTAATTAGAGTAAGAGTTTGCAAGCAAGACCTTGGCCAAAAGCAGGAGTGTCCAATGCAGTTGCTAAGACATCATGAGCTGTGCCCCCAAACCATGAACTAGCTTTAAAGATTTCTCAAAATATTACTTTCGGTCACCGTATGTGCTTCGTGGCTTTCAAGCCTGTTGGGTTAATGTTTTTTCAGGTTTACTCCACCGTAATAAGGGTTAGTGACATACTTTTCAGTTTTAAATGCAAGTTGAGCTCCCTAAGTCATCAGACCACTCCAGAAGAAAATGGCAAATATCATCGGATGTGAGAGTTGGCAACACAATAAAGAACTAAATAACAGGACAGGCTTCAAGACCCAGCAATGTCAAGGGGCGTTTTGTCATTAAATTTAACGGAGGTAGGATTTTGCTATGGGTTTCTTAGTCTCCAAAAATAAAGCAGCCTCCCACTGAACTCTGCAAGCCCCCACCAGTTCTCCTGAAGACCTGGGATGAAGCGGAGACAGAAGATTGCTGTGCTCCAGCCAGTCTGCCATGCAGCAGCACTTCAAAGACGAGTCCATGCCGCGTTCCGAGATGAATCAGGCCCAAGCTGAGCGCAGACCATCGGCCACGAGTAAGTCTGAGAGCTCTGTCCAAATTAAGTTCCACTTCTTTGGGTGATGCTTGGCTGAGCTCCTCACCAATCCCACCAGACGCCTTCCCCTGAATCCTAGAAAGCTCCAGTCTCTCTGGGTTTACATATTCCCCAGCCACAGTAGCCTCCTCAGAGCAGGCAGGGTGCTTATTAACTGCAGGGGAATATCGCAACGGGAGGACTAAATTGCAGCCTTCAAGGAGACAGCAATCTATCATTTCGTTTCCCTCAGTCACCGGGGAGAGCACTGCTCAGTTCAGCCCCCCCCATCAACGCCTCCCTCTGCTCCTGACCCGGCACGGTTCCTGCCTCCCTGCGTACTGCCAGGCTATGAATTAAAGGATTAAAGAGCAAAAAGCAGTCCTGCTCTGGGAGTGGGCGGCGCTAAGGAAATGACCAAAAAAACAAAGTGACTGGCAGACAACCATGATGTCCTCACTGGGACAAGAGCTAAACGTGTTGTACAGGGAGTGGAGGAGGCGCTGGTGGCTGGAGCAGGGGCTGCCGGCCAAGGCTTCTCGGCTCTATTTCCAGCTGTGGGTGGGAGTGTGAGATAGGAAGGGAATTGGGAGTCAGGATGTCGGGCTCTGCTCCTGGCTTGAGGGACTTACAGCAAAGGGACCGGTCACCAGGTCCTTGCTCCTGTTCTCAGCTGTCGCTGCCACTGTCACTTAGTGGTCAGAGATGGGGACAAGGAGTGGAGACTCCTGGGCTGCACTTCTGGCTATGCCACTGCCTCACAACACGACACCGAGCAAATAGCTTCTGCTTCTACTCATCTCTGCAAAGGGGGTAATAAAAATGACGCTGTTCTGACTCACAGCTCTAGGACCACAGTTTAAATCACCATTTTTTGCAAAGCGTGTTTGTGCTCATTGGCAGAAAGGCCAATAAACACAAGACGTTAAGTAAAGAAACTTTGGTCACCCAGGTCCCATCCCCGCTCTCCAAAGCTGGGAAGCATGTGAAGCCAAGGAAGATGTCAGGGGAGTCACGCACAACCAGGAAAGACCAAAGAACCATTTTTTTTCCCTCATGTCTAGTTCTGTCTTAATCATGATTTACACCAGAGAGCAGTGGGGATTAAAGGACTGGTCGGGTACTCACGGCAGGTATATATGCAATAAAACCACATAGTAATTAGAAAAGAAAGCACAATAAAAGAATGATGTTCTTTCACTACTTTGCAGCACAGGAAAATGTTTTCCTGCTTCATCACTGATGGGTTCCCCTACCTTCTTTGCTCATGCCCTTCCCCCCTTGAAATTTTGGCTTTATGATCTGGCTTCCGACAAATCTCAAAATCTGAATGTCCAGCCAAGATGAACTTTCTCAATTCTGCAAGTCTGCATACAGAAACAGCAAATTAAATTTTGACTTGTGGAGTTCCTGCCCCCAGGCCCTGCATGAGAACAGCCCCAAACTGGGCCTGGCCCTGTTTGAAAGGCAAACGTGATGAATTCAGTCCTACCCTGACTGAAGACTCAAACTGGGTGGGTACTGGGTGTATCCCGATTCCTCTGCAGACACCGAGTCTGGCTCTTGCACGGGCAGAGGATCAATATTGGGCAGTGATCGGTGCCAAGAGATCAGGCACTTTCTCACTTCCTTTTTTCCCCCAACACCTCCGACTCTGCTTGCTGGTGGCCATGCCACATCCTACCCCAAACTGCAGCTGCACTAGTCGAGAGTCCAACCAAGCTGAACCTTCCCGATACCCGTCTATTTGTAAAAAGCGCCGCTAAGTACCCTGTACGAACACCCCACAAATTATCCAGGAGAGCTCCTGTCAGCATGTGGAGCACATGGAGCCCCTAAACTCAGCAGGCAGCCAGCAGGAGAAAAAGGATCGGGTTATTTTACAGAATTTTTTTTCCCAGCCCAGTTTTCTCACCCGACTGATTTCATGTGCGCGAGGAAGGCAGGATTAGGCCTGCACAACGGCACTCTGCTAATGCAGCTCACAGAGCGGAGATCCTCCTCATAGCTAGAGGCCCTTTGACTGGTCAGGTGCGATGTTTATTCATTAGCATTACAAATATCTGTTGTACAGTAAAGCCTTGGATCTGCAGTCAGAGATGACAATCCCATGCTGCTGGCATTGAAAAAGCCAAAGTAAAGACGGTGCCCATTTAAACAGCTCTTAATGCCAGGTCACAAATGAAGGGCTTGCCCATGTCATGCCTACAGCAGACAAACCCTCCAAAGAAAAGCCCCAAATGTGGTTCCCAAGAAGAAAGACTTTTTCTGCAGGTGGTACAACTCCCCTTCTAGGTTAATTAAAGGTGCCACCTTTCTGATCACTAGCAATCCGTAGGGCCAACAGAAGATGTTTACACATTTAGCAGTCTTGGGTGCCATCAGAAACTTCCTCCATCCCCATCCTGCCTCCCAGAGCGGGGCGTGCAACACCTACACAGCCCATACAGCCCAAAGCCTAGATGCCAACCGCCTTTGCCCAGACAAGAGGGAAAGGAAGCACTAGGAGCCTGTAAGTGGGCAGGTCGTCACAGAAGGGACCAGGAACCATCCCTTCTCCTCTCTGCCAGCTGGCTCGGCATCGTGGGTCCTGAAACCGCGTTAATGCCCTGCAACTCGTTCTCAGGGCTGACATCATGGCGTGGCAGGTTGACACTGCACTGGGATGGAGTGACATCAAGCAAACGCGTCTAAGCAGTGGCCTTGTTATGAAGCAGCAGGTTCTCTGCCCCCAATTCTTCCTGCACGTGATCCAAAAATCAGCCCCTGATCTCATGGTGGGGTTTGCAGCGAAAGCAGCTCAGCAGGGCCCGGGCTGGGTCAGTCTCTGGCAGGAGATGCCCGGGAAAGAGCAAGGTGCTGCAGGAAGCGTGGAGGGTGATTCAGTAGGTGGGGTTCTCCCCTCCAGGCGAAACTCCTCACTCGGCGTGACTCCTGGGACCGGCTCGCCAATACGGGCCCTGCTGCGCTCTGTAGGAAAAGCAGTACCTTTTGCAGCGTGTGGGCCGGGTTCCAGTCCAGCAGATGGCATCTAGAAGGGATCTCTCCTCTATTTTCAGTGTTACTAAACTGTTCGGCAGCGCTACTGCAGAAGTCTTCACCGCAGAAGGGTCTGCATGTCGGTGGTGCTGCAAGTATGTTTGCAACAGAGCATGAGGGTGATTTTGTGGCCTAGTTTCTCGTGCGGGAAGCAGAAAATCTGCATCACCTCTGAGCCGAGTGGCCGATGGGAAACATGTCCTTCCTGTCTGCTTCAAACCCCACCAGGGAACGGTCATGCCTTCTTGTCTATTTTTTTTCTAGGGAATTCTCAAGTGGGCAACTGTGCCTCGCAGTCTGTGCAATTTTTATCAGAAGGAATCTCCGCTCTCAGCTTGAGCCCCTACATGTCACCGTCACACAGGTAAGAGGAACAGAAATGCAAAATGGGATAAGCTGGTATTGCATCATGCAAATATTCATAACTGCAATTCATGCCATAATTAACTTCTATGTTTTAAATCCATTTTGTATCTTGTGCTAAGCCAAGAATAATATTTGGACATGGATTTCTTATGAGGACAAGAAAGGGGACGAAGATGCAGCCTCTGTTATTACCTCCCAAAGTGCGGTGCAAACTCTGGCGGGAAGCACAGCAGCCGTACAGCCCGACACTTCCATTGCACTGAAGTCCAGCCCTGGAGATACCCAGCTATTCCAACCTTGCATGAGGGATTTTACAATTATTAAGAAAGTTTAAAAAGTCACAGAATCACAGAACTGTAGGGGTTGGAAGGGTCCTTCAGAGATCAGCTAGTCCAACCCCCTGCCAAAGCCGGTTCACCCAGAGCAGGCTGGACAGGAACACGTCCAGGCGGGTTTGGAATATCTCCAGAGAAGAAGACACAAAAGACTCTTCTCCTCATTCAAACCTTGCAAAAAACACTGGCAGGGAGAGGGTTAATTATGGGACGCCTGTGAGCCCTTGCTATCAAAGAAGGCGCAAGGAGATGGAAGTAACCCCATGGAGCCCTGCACGCCTCTGCCTCTGTGGGGTTTGCTCTCTCTTGCTCGTTCTCACACACAGGTATGTGTACACACACACACACACACGGACACACACGGACACCCGGAGCCCGAGCGGCACCGGCTGGGCCTGAGGAGGAGACGGGAACAGGGCGAGGCCCATCTCGCAGCAGATTCTCCTGCAGACCTGCAGGCACCTTTTGAAAACCACAAAACGGTAACCAAATAAACAAGCGGGGCGTCTCCAGCTCACCACACCCCCACGGTACCCCTGCGGGCGCGCAGCGTCCCACAGCTGCCAAGTCGCTGACGGAGCTGGTAAATCAGCGAGGAGCCGCGGAGTGCCAGCACTGGGAGGGGTGGTGGGTACAGCGCTTTTGACAGTCGGAGGTAAGAGGGTGGGCTGGGAGGAGAAGACGTCAGGCGGTTTGGTACGGCTCCCTGCTGTCCTAATAGGAGCTGAGCCATCTGTCCTCAGGCGTGTGCATCAAAGGCTGACACATCAGAGAAGTGAGTGCTCCGGCTCCCTGCTCCCACCGTCTCCCACGCACCGCCTCCGCCGTTCCCCAAAAACCTCCCAGCCCTCTCCCGAGCTGCCACAGCCCCACTGGCAGGGCAGGAGGAGACGCTGGTGGACAAGCAGACACAGAAGGATGTCTCAGTAAATCTCAGAGTTGCACCTCATGGTGCCTGCTAGAGAAAACGGCTCTTCTCACCCCAAAGAATGTTGTAAGAAATAAGGGTCAGGTGTGACGGTGCTGTGGGCAGGCAGTTGTTCGACATGAGGCGGCAATCCCTTGGTGTCACACTTGCTGTGTCACTTTGAGCACGCATCCTCAGTACTTCCCACTCCTCACCAGGCTTTCACGCTGCTTCTACGTCCAGTTTGGCTTCATCTTTGCTTCTAAGCCACCAAGAGCAGCCGTAGAGCAGTTTGCCTGTGCAGGAACACGAGTCTGGAGTTTCATTCATTAGTTCAGACTCTTTTTGTCTCTTGTGACCCTCCTGGAGTCCTCCTAACTTGTTGATGTTTTGCATATTCCTAATTAGGGCTTTACATTTTCCTAATTATTTGTAAAGGTTTATCTTTGCCCTTTATCAGCATACAAAAGCATGCAAACAAGGGAAGCTAACCTGAGGCCCAGGTTAAAAAGCATGATGGAAGTTTCCCTGTTGATTTCAACGAGTTTGGGATCAGGGATTAGATCAGAAAGGGGAAATGGCACATCTGCCTTTCCACAGAGATACCGGAGCCGGGCACTCAGAAAAAGAATGGAAGAGAATAAGTCTATTTCAATGACAGTGATTTGAGGGCTGTTTGTCATGAGGTCAAGCAAAAGGCGACTTTCTCCAGGGAGGGAGCATGATGCATCTTCCACCTGCTGCATCTGGCTTGCCTGACACCATTGCAGCTTTCTCTGCCACCAGAAGACTCCTAAAAACTCAGAGGTGCAAAATGCAGAAAACACCACTGGAAGTTGTTCTGCTGCCTAAGCTTGTCTCCACCCTCCGGGCTCTGATCACCTCCACCCCTCTGATGTCCCTGCCCTTGTTTTGTCTCACAACCCCTCTTGCAATCTCCTCCGTGCCCTGCCTTCTCCCCTCCCTTAACGTTGCTGACTAGACATTATGGTACCTCCGATGCCTGGAACTAAGAACTTCTTTCCAGAGCTGTGGAAATGCCCCTTGTTTTTCAGTGTGTCCCAACTACTGAATAATCAAAGCCACGGTTCTCGCTTCAGTCCTAGCTATTAGAACTAATGGCGTGTTGCAATAATGCCTAGGAGACCCAAACACAGATATTGTTGCTGCCTATAAGCAAAGCGGAAAGGCATCCTCGAGAGCTCATGGCCTCGGATGACATGCTTATCAATTCCACGCATTGATGTCATCCCGGGAGCAGAAACGGGAGCAGGAATCAGGTTCAGACTGAGCTTGTGAGAGGCCGCTGAGCCTTCTCTACAGCTCAGGAGTTTTCCTGCTGATACCAAGAATTCAAAAAGGGACTTCCTCGGTGGCCATAAATTACAGCGAGCAATGTTATTCTTAAAACTGCCCTGCACTGTCTCTCTGGCCTTTGCAAAATCTTTCCCAGCCCGACTCCTGCCTGTTCTCTTGCTAGAGATTAAAACAACCCAAAATAACAGAAACCTCCCTGCCAAAAAGAGAACTATTGATGAGCAACCTGGCTGTGGGGGCAAGAGACACTGAGCAACGTGAGCTGTAAAAACGATCGTATTGGCCCAGCCCAAGGGCTCCCCGGACGCTGGTTCCGCTCGGTGTCAGGGATCAGCACTTGGTGTCAGGAGGGGAGGAACAGGCCTGCATGGAGCAGCCCTTCCCCTGGTATGCCCTCTCAGCTGCTTCTACTTTGTTTTTGCCGTTTTAAATATGTGCCTGATAATTGCTTTGGGTACCCCCTACTTCTTACGTTTTTCAGACAAACATGATTTTGTAGACCTTTATCATCCTCCAAGCACAAGACTGATTTTGTCTCTTCCCATATGGAAGCCACTTCCCAGCACCAGTCATACCAGTCGCCTTTTAGTCACAGCAACAGCAATTACCCAACTTGTGCCTGTCAGGACAGCCTGCACATGCTGTTTGTATCCTCTGACTGTTAAGGAGCAAATACACCAGCAGCAATTTAAAAAACAGCTGCATTTCATAGCTACAGCATCTCTTTTAAGGAAGCAAGTTCATTGCACAAGCAAATATAATACAACTAACATGAAATGGCCCCAAGCTATACAATCCAGATCAGGGTATGTCCCTGTTCAAGGGAATGAGGACTTTGGCTTGAGTCTATCTTTAACAGTAAATATACCGGGATTAAATGAGTAAGCAAATAGCGAAGTGTTTTGGTTGCCTCATGGACAGTGCAGCTCGGGCTCATGGGAAGACATTAACTAATCAATACATCGATGTTTGGTTTTGCAAAAACAAATTCAAATCAGTTTCAGGCTCATCCAGACCTTCAAAATTCAAATGAGCACAGACATTCCCCAGCCTTGCCTTGACATTGGTGGAACAACCTCCGAAATACGGCTGTCCTTGATGTGAGAGGCAGGAAGTTTTGCTTTGGGTAGGGCCTGTTGTTTGCATGGCTGCATTCAGTCTTTCAAACAGAGGTCTGTGACAGCCCTTCTCAAGGAAGCAATGGAAGACTGGAAGATGACAATGAGCTGTCGGCCCCAGTTCCAGGAAAACTGGAATATGATGACCTTCCAAACCCAGCAGTCCCAGGTTAATGGGAAAAGCCGGGATAAACCTAAAGTGTTGGAATACCAGCTGTTAACGAAGATCGATTCTGCATTATGCAGTGGTACTTGTGGTGTTGCCGGACATGAAAAGCCAGGAGGCTGCAGTTCACACACATGTCTCTGCTCCCTCCAGCGGCCCCTCACCAGCCCTCATAACAGCCCTGTGTCTGCCAGACAATTGCATGTTTGAGCATTGCTGATGGTAGACTCGGTGATGAAGGTGGTGGTGAGGGGGCAGGAGGGATGTGCAGTTGACTCGGACTATGTGGCTCCAGGAGGGTTTGCCAGGGCAGAATCAAATTACTTCCAAGCCAAAAGAAATGGGTCTGTGTCTGTAATCAGGAAGACACTCGGCTGCAGCCAAAGGAAAGGATAAACATTCAGGTTTGTGATCTCCACCAAACAAAGGAAGGGAGGGAGGGGCCCTTGCAATCCTTGTTTGCCATCATGAGCTCCTGGTCAGGTAGAACGTGGACATTTCCAAGCCCCAACAAGCGCCCATTTCACTCAGTCTCCTGTCTCCAAGCGCACCTGGTGCCGAGTGCTTCAGAGCTGTTGCTTCCAGTCTTTTCAGGTCCATGGATTACTGTCAGTGTTCAACATTTATCATAGTTGAGCAGGTTCTATCGATGCTCAACAGTCAGCATGTCTAAAGCTGCTCACAGTGAGCCAAGAGCAGGCCTGGGGCATCCTGCTCTCTCTTGCCTTTGCTCTTTGTATTTACACTGCAGCCTGCAGCTCAGCCTCCAAAGAGAAGAGTGTAGTCCAGCACTTTCTGTTAATCTCAGGTTTGGATGGCCCCACTTCATATCCTGCTGTACTACAGTCATCTGGGCCACTTTGGGTGGGCAGTTCTTATAGATGGAAAAGAGAGCCCGGACTGACCTGAGAGAGGCAGGCCGAGGACAACATCATCACCTAACCCCACTCTGTGGTCACAAGGGACAGACAAAGATGTAAGGTAGATAACTGAGTCTATAGGCAGGCTGTGCACATGGAAGTAGGGGGATAGAATGCTAACAACAAGATGACATAAGGAGGATCATAGAATTAGAATTGGAGTTGGAAGGGACCTTGAAGATCATCTAGTTCCAACCCCTTGCCACGGGCCGGGACACCTCTCACTAGATGTCTTTCAAAGCATCAGAGCCTGTGAAGTCCCCTTGCCCATAGCCAGAACAGTTCCAGGGAGCAATGGGAGCACTCAGCCTGCTGAGACATGGTAGGGAATGTGTCCATCCAAGGGTGGCAGGTAGTGCCAGGCCACTCAGGCCAGAGGATGCAGCTGGCCAGGCCCAGCCAGCATTAGGGAGAGATCCCCTATTCCTTCCACTTGATGAGGAACCTCTTCTTCACACAGTCTGGTTTTGCCTAGGAGTGGGAACTGCCGGTTGCATGTGCGCAAGCCCTATCAGGGATGTGCTTGGGCACTTGAAGAGTTAATAAAATATTTGGTAGATAGTTTATGGGCTTTCTTGGGTTTTTTTAAAGCCTTCATTCATCTCGTTTCCTTGTCCCCCATCCACTCCCACCTTCCCATAGGGCCCCTAGGGCAGAGCTGCTAGGGAGACTGAACTCTACGGTATGTGTGTGTGCGTGTGGCTCCTGGCGACCAGGCTGGGTGGTAAAAGCACTTCAAAGGGGCTGCAGTACCAGCAAGCTGCAAAAGGGTGTAATTACCGCCCTGGCTGAACCACCCTCCCTGGCTGTTTGAAGTAGCTCAGAGCAGAGCGGCATCAAAGGGGAGCGCCTTGCAGAAGCTGGGGAAGGAGAGTAGGAGCCACTGCAGGCACATCCCATAATGTCAAGAAGAACAAACCTACGGGCATTTTACACCTGCCACCTCAAGAGCTCACTGAAGATCGGGACCTCTTGCCTCTGATGATGGGAACAGCTTCCGGGCAACTCTGCCAGCAAGAAGTGGGGCAGATATCCTCACCAGGCAGGGCTTGAGATTCAGGGTTTAGGATTAAGGCACCAGAAGAATACCCTGAAATGAAGATCCCACTGCACCTAGGAAATACAAATAGAGCTCGCATTTGGTGAAGCAGACCAAATTTCATTGCATGGGAAATGGTGTCAAACCATTCCTCTCCACACTACACTCCAAACCAGAGAAAAACACGTTCCTGACCTTTGAGAAAATACAGACTTTGGATATCAAAATACTCTCCTTGGAAGTTTCTCATGTCAAAACTTCAGAATGTAATATGAAACGAGGCATTATGCAATATATACACACATAAAGCATTGCTATAAAAAAAATATATGATTAAAATGGTATTTTTTATAAAAATCAAATTAAAATAAGGTCAGATACAATAAAATCAAGATGAAGCATCTTGCAGTAAAAATGTAGTTGAAATCAGGAAAATGTTTCAGTACTGATGAAAATGCCCATCTTATAAGCCCTTTAGGTAGATGCAACTAAATTCCAGCTGGTTAAGTTGCTTAAAAAATATAAATCATATATGATCATAGGCCTCCGATCCACACTTAATCAGATGTCATCAGTCTAGCCAGGCAAAATGGCAAAGCAATCCTGAGTGTTTCTGTAAAATTAATTACTAATAGACTCCTTTTTTCTTCTTCAACTTACAGAATGCACACTAGGTACTGGTTTTGAGAGTTTTTCTGCTTTATGATGGCTAAAACCTTGTTTGCTTCATGTCGCTTTACAGAAGCTGCAGAGTCAATAGGCTGATTTCCAAAAACAAGAGTTGTAAGACAAATACTAAAACCTGCAAGACTCCACTAACACTGCCAGAGCTGCTGGAAGTCACCCCCCAAAATTCCCCAGTCCGGGCTGGAGGTACCTGGCTGAAGCTCAAAGCATGATGTGAAACCTGAAACCAGGAAAGTTCAGCCCAGTTTCATGTTTTGTAACTGATGTTGCACAGCTCTGGCTAACACTCGGCCACACGGGTTCTGTGCTTGATGTCTCCTCCTGTCCCCTGCCCCAGAGCCGTGGCTGAAGCTCACTCTCTGTATCCTTGAAGGCATCCATGCTTTCCTCTCTGGGGCAATTAGGCAAATCTAATTCTTCAGCCCATGATGTAAAGGAAAAAGTATAGGAAATGTTCGTCCCTAAGATACTGAGCATTAAATATCAGTATCACTCCATCTCTTCGCTGTCATCATCCTATGGGTGAGTCATGCCAGTTGCTAAATAAAACGTGAATTGGCAAACTGAAGTGGGAATATGAATGTGGCTGGTAGTGATGAGTCAGTGAAACTCAGCCCAGCAGTCACCGAGGCACTGGTGGGCCAGTCTCCACGGAGGAAGCATGCTGGAGGGTAACCCCAGGGGGGTGTTAAGGGGAAAAAAAACCTCCTCGCTGTTGCTGCTTGACTGTGTAAATTTATGGCACAGTAGGTGGATTTTATGAATAAATAACTACTGCAAATTGTTAACAAAGAAGGTAATTAAGTTAGTACATGTTGCCAAAGCAGGTGGCAAATTGGCCATCTCTTGGAGTCTTCTTTATGGCTGGAGTCAGTAGACGGCGCTGTGCCACACTGCCGGACAGGTTTGTGTGTTTGTTGTGAGTACCTACTCGGGCGGGTAAACACTGCTGGGGCTTGGCAAAGTGCTTGGCTGTTGTTTCGCAGTGCTAATTCTTTCCAGGAGCTGTTGCAAATAGTAAAAGCTCTTGCTCTCTCTGTTAGTCTTTCCATATAGAGTCAGTCTGGGGAGCAGAACTGCCCCCTGAGAAGCGAAGCCGTAGAGGCTCCCTTTTGGTGCCCTTTCCACGCAGCTCTGTCCCAGGATCAAAGGGCTCCAGGACAAGAAAAGGCCAAGAGAACGCCATTCCCAAATGTCATGCTGTGGACATTCCTCCCAGCTGGCAGCCCCCTGCAAACATCTCCTACCAGTCACCAGAGGGAAGCGAGTGTAAATCAGATAAAAAATAAAATAAAATAAAATCCCACATAAAATCAACAGTCAGCTTGATAACCTTACAGTTTTAGGGGTTTAGCTCTTCAGTTCGTGCCATAGCACCCAACTGACAGCCCATTAACTCCACCAAGAGGAAGACGAAGGTTGTTCTTTAGTAGATGTTTACCCCATTCTTTAGGCGGGCAGTCTTGCCCACAATTGGCAATCAATAAGCCACAACTGGCGGTCTTGAAGTTAATCCAGTTTTCAAGCCAGTGCAGCCCTGCTGGTGTGAAACGAAAAAGGTCTTTGCAAGGAAGTGTTCAGTGTCCGCTTGTCTCTGCTGCCGCCAAAGGAGAGGCTACTGGAAAACTTCCCACTGACTTTAGTGAGAGTTAAATCAGGGTACTGCTGAGAACTACTAAAACTACTGTCTTTTAGTGATTTTCGTTCCCAACAAGATGATTTCACAATAGCACTGGGCTTAGAGGATGGATATGGCTTAGGACAACCTCTGTATTCAGGTCAAATCTCTGCATTAAATACACTTAAATTCACATAATTCACTTGCCAATTTAAAACTAGCTCAGACTGTCTGAGAATGCCAAAATATCAAGGATATTTTCATGTTTTGGAGAGAGTATTTTAATCTGAAGGATTTAATGCAAATGAACTCTGTGTGTGTGTGTGTGTGTGACAAATCTTGTACTTCTTACCCACAGGGAACTTCCCCAGGAGTGTACGGGCAAATCATTCACCAGGAAAAAGAGATAAGGCAGGCAGATCGAGTGAGCGGCTGAGAGGAGTCCAGTACACAGTGAGAATTTTGTCCCCATCTAGTCTGTAAAGCCTGGACAGTCTGGAGACGCTCTGACTGACGGGAAAGAAGCAACGTGAAGCCAGAGTCCATCCCTGCGCCACGCTCCTGCACTCACGCGTATGAAGGTGTGCACACACACACACGTGTACACACAGACACACGCATCTCCTCCCGCCCGGCAGCAACACGCTCTCTGGCACTCAGCCCAGCTCGTAAATCAGGGGCTACAATAAAAGCAGAATGACAGCATTTCTGACAAGCAGGGCAGTATTTACGAGCATCTGCAGCCCTCCTTCACCTCCTAATTTGGACGTTGCCCTGATTAAACATTCCTCCCTCCTCCCAGCTTCCAAGCGAATGGGGCAGCTCCCAGGGGACCTGAGCTGAACTCCGGTGAAGAGCAGTGCTTGCCACAACCAGAGCTCTGAGAAAGGAGTCAGCAAAGCATCTGAGATGGCTTGTTGTGGAGCCTGACTCCAGAGGAACCCATCACCACCAGCCAGGCCTCCAGTCGGTTTCAAAGCTGCTGATTCAGACACTGATACGCCGCCAGAAGTTCCTTTGCTAGCACCAGCCTTTCTCCCCCGTGCCACCTCACCCAAGCTCCTCACTGTTTCAGTAGCACCTTTGACAGCTTTTCGCCTTGCCACCCAACCTTTCTCTCACTAGTTCTTGAGTTTTCTCACGCGCCTTCTGGGTTTGACCCCCAGATTGAGGTCTCTTACATGGATAACTGCCCTAGGACACAGGTCTGGTGCTGGTTTGCCCATGTAGACTGTGATACTGCCACTTACAGCCTATTCTGAGGCTTTATGCGGTTCAACATCTTTCGTATGGAGCTGAATTTAATTTCCATTGCTAGAGCTGGAGACCAGCATTTACCACTGTATTCATGTATCTGGGTTCTTATTTACTGGGGTTATGGTTCTGCCTATAGGTGCCTATTGAGGGGAAGAGACCATTGCACAAGACACAGAGTGGGGAGTCCCCATCCGAAGAACTTGGGTCCAGACTCTTGGAAGGCACATTTTGACCTCATGGGGCAATGTGAATTCGGAGCCCGAGCACACTTGAAGATCTGGGCCTTCGAAAGAACAATGAAAAAGCTGAATTATTACCACATTGCACAGTTAGGAACTGGGCATGGTGATGACCTAGAGAGTCCACAGCAAGGCTGGACTTTGGATGCAGATCTTCTGAATTCAGCACAATACCTTAACCACAAGAGACTTTCATGCTGCCCATCTGCACAGAGTGAGCTAATGCCCAGACTCTGGGCTATCCAGGGCTGCAGCTTGCTGGCAGAAGCAAGAGAAAACACCCACCTCCCTCCCCAGCACATTGATCCACTCTGTTCTGGGGGGACTGGGAGCGAACAAGCCCCCTGAGCATCTGCTTGGATCCTTCCTGACATGAGCTTTTCCGTGTATCGTGCCTGCTACATTTCAAGCTCTCTCCTCACCCGCTGCAGAGGTGTCACAAAACGCCTGTGTCTGAGCCCTTGGAGTGAGGGGTGGAAGAAGGGGAGACTGTGGTAAACTAGTGCTTACAGCCGTCTCCCGCTGGCTCCAGCACTCACACATCAGTGCAGCCCTTTCCTGAGGGTGGTTAATCCACACACATGCAGAGGAGACCACATCGGCCTTGCTGAGAGCTTCATCTCACAACCGAGATAACGGTTTGGAGGAGAGGAGGGGCGCGCGGGGGGCTGGTTGGTGGTAGGGGGATTGCTTTGTGCTCTCTCTCATCCATTTCCCGGCTCATCTGTAAAGGGCAGGCAGGAGCCTGTAATTTGTGGGGATGAAGAGGCTGGTTCCTTGGGCGGTTAGAGCCTCGGAGACTGGAAGCTCCTCCCCAGCAGTGTCTGCCACCACAGCTCTGAGCTTGGGTTACTTACTGGGAGGTCTGCAAAGCAGGAGAGTGGAGGTGGGGAGCAAAACAGAATTGTCAGCCCCTTCCTCTGCTGCACTGGCTGTCACAGCAAGCTGAGCCTAGGGAGAAGGGAGCCAAGGCAGCATGGCCTCCCCTGGAAAGCACGTACCACAGCCCTGTGCGGTCCTCGAGAGCTGGACCTGCTTACTGGCTGGCTCACTGTCAGTTGGTCTTGTGCAAAACTGTAGGATAATATTGGAATATTTAGTAACACTACTGTTCTTTGCATTGCAGAAGCACTTACAGGCCCTCAGCTAAGAGACTGCCCCTACCTCAAAGGCAAGACATGAAATGGGCAACCTGGAAAGAAAACCACTGGAGCAAAGCACAGAGAGAATGAGGTGCTGTATCTCCTGATATGGGCTATTACCTTCCTCAATAAGCTCCACTGTCTCCATCCCAGGAAGGCAGAGAACTATAATAGGACACACGGCTGCAGAGCCTTCATTTTTCTCCCCTGGGAGGGACTAGAGGTCAAACTAGGTGAGCCACCCCCAAGGCTGATCAGGAGCATCATGGTAAGACCCTTCCTGAGTCAACAACGCCTTCTCTGCAGCTTCCACTTGGCTTAGCACTGCGTCCTGCTGGAAACTGGAATTGAAACACTGCTTGATCCCATGAGAGTCAAATCAACATATTCCTTCCTGGGCATCTCCCTATTTCCTCCAGTGGGAAAGTTGTCTCTTTTCTTCATCCCAAAGCACAGAGGACTTGCAGTCTGAAGGGCTCTGTGTGTGCGGAGCTGTCATGAATGAATACACTCTCTAGTCACAAGCACAGATTTTCTGGCATGTTCTCAACCTTGCTTTTCAGCCTTTTTCACCAGACGGTGGGCTGTGTGGCCAGGCTATGTGTTTCCGATCCCTATTTGCTCCTCACAAAGCAAAGATGATACTCGTTCTAGCCCGACCCTTGCACCTCTTCCCAGAAAAGAAGAAACTTTCTCACTGGGAAGAAAAATAAATGTTTCATTTTCTGTGTTTTTCTGGGAAAGCATCCAGATACCAAGTCCCAATATTCCCTGTTTCGGATCAACTGGAAAAATAAAGTTCATTCTTGGAAAGAGAGCAAAGGAAATGGTTTAATCTCAGACTGGTTCCAGTTCCAAACTGGTTTTGCTTGTGCACACACAAAGCCCCTCCCAAGTGCCCTGGTAGTTTCCCAGGGGAGGGAACCTCTTTAGAATCAGCAGTATAATTCAAGATGGGTCCTGCTGCCCCAGAGCTGTAATTTACCCTGTGTACTTCAGACATCAACATCCTTAGAGCCTAAAAAATCACCTTTTGCTACTGCTAGGGTAGAGCACCACACTGGTGGTGGTGGGAATTGCAATTGCTAGAATGAACCAGGACAATTTGGTGTTCCAAATCCATCTGTGGCAATTAAAACAACATCAGTGATCCACAGTCATCGGAAAAGCCAAGGGAATTGTAATGATCGAATGCACTCATGCTCTCACAAGGGCTGTGAAACACAAAAACAAGGTCCAACTCCCCTCTCATCAATGCCAATATAAACCTGAAGTAAATCCACTAAAATTTATACTGGCGTGAGTAAAAGGAGCATTCAGCCAAGTAACTTTTCCTGTCCTTGACAGCAGGTTTCTTCTTCACTGAATTTTTCTCAGTCATGGCTAAAGCATTAGCACAGTGAACTTCTTGCAGCAATGCCCCAGCGATGTCAGGAGGACGCTGGCAGAGCAAGCCTTCCCAAGAGGAACGCCACAGCCATTTAGTTTGAAGAGCCATATGGCAATGATATATCTACGCTACTTGAAGATCCAGAAATGCAACAAAGCTGTCAAAGGGACCGTGTTCAGGGGTGAATGGCCCAGTGATGAGCACACGGCTGGGTCTCCAGGGGCCTTGCAGCAGATCCAACTCGCATCGCATTATAAAACTTTCCTTACCATCAGCATCTTCCCTTTAGCTGCCACCTACATTTTGATGTCAGTGATGCTACAAGCAGTAAGATGGCATAAGCCTTGCAGCCCTGAGGAACAGCAAAACTGCCATCAGCTGCAGTGGACATCTCAGAGGACTCCATCACAGTGGTTCACCTGCCTGTCCCTCCAGTAGACCAGTACATTTACAGCCTAGTAGATACTAGATTTGTGACTAGATCAGCTCCAAGTGTTACTTATTGGTTAAAACCAGATGAAAATCTCCAACTGCAATTTCCATTCCAGGCAATAGAAGCAAGAACTGTAGGATCAGGGCTATAAGGCAGTTTAAATGCCATGATGCCAAGACAGTACCCGCGTTGGTTATGTCCCTGCCTCTGCTTTGTATTCCTGCCAGCTCCCGTGACCAGCCGGCTCTAAGGCTGGCGACCGGAGGCCTGGCCACAGCAAGCGCGTGTCTCTGGAGGGCCCTCCCAGGAGGAAATGTGGTTTCACAGTGGCTGCTTGTCCGTGGGATCTATTTGGAGACACGACCCCGCCCTCCCAAGGGCTTGATGGATGACCAGCCAGGAGGATAAAAGGCTTTCCTCTTAAAGAAACCCAGCTAAATATAAACCCTTGCTGGCTTTAATGTGTCTTGAGCACTAACTAAAACCATCTGCAATGGTAAATCTGCTATCCCTGGCCCAACCATTGTCTCACATGCAGCTCCGGATCTCGGAAGCTCCAGAGGCCTGCAACTGCAACAGGCCAGGCTGGAAAGATGGACGCAGGACAGAGATGCAGCAGAGACTTTGGGCTGCTCCAGGCTCAGCGGTGTCCCGTGGGAGCCAGCTACAACATAGGGTACTCCCAAGGCTGTTTAAATTCATGCTGAGAGTGAGGGGCTGGTTTAGCCTGAACATTGCCTGGGGGAATGCAAAAGCAGCTCAACACCTCTCCCCTTTCTCCCCTTGTCTTTGCAGAGGCTGTTCCCTCGGAAGCGGGGTAAAGTCTGCACAGGGACAGCCAGAATGGAAGTCTCTTGTCAAAACAAAGTGGAGGGACTCCAGCATTGACTCTCCCTCGCAGCTCAGCTCAGCAGTAAGGGGTTTCCTAGAAGTCAGGGCTGACCTAGAGAGTCTGTTAGAGGAAAACTGTAGAGGAATCTGGGGCTAATAAGCATTTATTAGCCCTGAGGTACAGTACAATGAGAAGTTTAGTTTAGCTAAAAGCAGTTAGGAGAAACCTGGTTCATTCTCCCTACAGCTTGTAGTGATACTGTGGTGGGATGAGTATCCTTACTGCAGGGACATGGGAAAGACCTGAGGACAGACAGCTAGGTACGAGCCCTCCCAAGGCTTGGATGTGGCCGGTCTGCTCTCATGACCTCTTGCTGTCCTGTTTGGAAAATGTACTGTCACTATCATTATTCAACCCATGAAGTGTCAAGCAAGCCCAATACCAGGTCATGGAAATACAAATAGAAAATGAAGGGACTTGGAAGTTGCTTTCAAGAAAGAGAAGCTCCGTTTTCAGTGCAGCTCTGTGGAACTAGGGCAACCACCAGCTTCACTGGTGCTCCAAAGATGACACTGGGCCCACCACTAAAGTCACGAGTCTCCACACATTTAAGCATCAAACTTGGTTCTTTAGTGCGAACCACCCGAGGATTAGATCCAGCTGGGAAAGGAAGAGGCCCACAATGCATGCATCCACCTGCTCCGCAAAAAGACCAGACAGCGCCGTTCTTCCGTGCCAGCCGCAGCCCAGTCCACGCGCTCCCCCTGCATCCCTCGCCCCGCTCTCCCCACCCTCAACCGCCGAAGGGACTGGCGCTCTGGCAGCCTCACGCAGGGAGAACTGTGGTCTGTGCTGTGCCAGGGCTCCCTGCCAGCCTTTGCCAGTG
Organism: Rissa tridactyla; assembly: GCF_028500815.1. Classification (NCBI taxonomy): domain Eukaryota; kingdom Metazoa; phylum Chordata; class Aves; order Charadriiformes; family Laridae; genus Rissa; species Rissa tridactyla. The sequence continues at coordinate 8,210,742 of NC_071484.1, read as the reverse complement.
GCTCCTACGCCTCCGAGCCCAGTTTAGAAGCCTCGTTTTACTGCTTCCCAAACACAGCGGGTTCGGCTCAGTGCACCTTCTCCGGTTTACTCTGCGGAGGATGCGGGCTTGAAATAGAAAAAGGAAGGGACACCTAAAAATAAAACATAATTACAGAGGGAAAGGGTGTTTGGAGTTCAGAGCTCTTGGCCCTACTGGTAAGCAGTAACTGAGTCTCCAGGCTCACTGTTCCCATATAGACAGGCAGATTTTAACATCTCAGGAAAGATCCTAGATACCAGAAGCTGCCTTGAGCCCCAAAAGCCCAAATGTGCCTGTGGGGAAGCCCTGTGGCAGTCAGAGATACCAGCAACCCTTGCTAGGGCTCTGTGAGGTGTCTGTACCAACCGAACACGCACTGCCCCGTCCTGAGCGAGCAGAGAGCTCACTTCGCCCTTTTGGGACACCTTCTACAAGTAGTGCAGTGGGATGCTCTTGGAGTGCCCCACGGTCACGCTCCAGAGGTGAGGTAGGGTGAAAGGATGGGCAACAGCCTTAGTAAGATTTGTCAATGCTGCCCTTGGGATGGAGATACCTTCCTCACCCCCTCAGTTGACAGTATGTGGGGTATGAAGAGTCTCTACCAGTTTCTGGGGAACATGAGCTGAATCTGAGGCAGCTGGAGTGCTCTGCTCAGTGCCTGTCCTTACCCGAGCCTGACAGAGAACCAAAGGTGATGAAAGACATTTCCCTACTCATGTGTGACCACAGCTGGTGAAGGAAGAGCTCAATGCCCAACTGGCTGCTCCATGCAGGGAAGGGGTTTGCTGAGCCCCTGACTCCTCCAATAACATGCAGGATCAAGGCGTTCAGACTTCTCAGACAGAGGGCTAGAGCAAGGAGAAAAGGAGGATAAGAGAAGCAGCCTGTGCCTGCCAGCAAAACAACACCCTAAAGGGATTTCCCAGTGGAAGCCCAGATCCAGCCCTGCTGGCGTAAGCAAACATGATTCCATTGACCTGAAGAGGCATTGGGAATTTGCCATCATCTGTGAATGTTGCCTATAGAGCTAATGTACAGTTACACCAGGACCATGTTTGGACCTGAAACCTTGGATACGAAGACGGAAGGGCAGCACAGAGGCTCCTGCTTCTAAGGATCACAGGCACATGCAGGGCAACAAGAATTTTTCAGCATTTAAGTCCTGTTTGCTACTACTCTGTTAAAATTTAGATATTTTCCTACTATCTAATTGTCCCTCTGAGTGGTTCGACGACCCAAAACTTCATGAATGGCTTTCTCAGCATCAAGTTCCTAAATGTGACCATCTCCCTTTTACAAGTGTTAAACTCCAGGAAGGAAAAAAGCGTCTTTCTCAGTGGATGGCCAAGAAAAAGTAATCCTGAGCCCCTTTGTCTGCACTGACTGCAAATTCACATTCCTTCCTTCTCCCACCAAAATTAATCCACCTTTGGGATGGAGCAAAGGAGCCATGCAGCGATTCCTCTTATCAGTTTTGGATAAGTACTATCCTAAGCTATCACAGTGCAATTAATGACCTAAGCCATCAGGTTTGAATCTGGTCTGGCTGAGAGCATCTCCAGTAGCATCATCTCCCTGCTCCTAACCCGCCTGGGAGTGACTCAGAGGGAACAGCATCACCTGCTGAATCATCAGCAAAACTTCCTGCACCAGCTGGCTCCATGGGGAGAACTCCCATGCAGAAATCAACTGACCAAGCCAAACACCGCTTTGCTTGTGGGAGCTGCAGGGCTGCTGGCCAAGAAAAGATGGGGCCTGCCCTGGGTGTCTCTGCTCAGTAACACTCCTGATGGAGGGATTTCTTGTTCATCAGGGTTTCCTGATTTAATATACGGGCCCGACTGTGACTAGCAAGCATGTAAAGACCCTAGGGAATTCAGGGAATTAGCTTTGTGCTAGCTGTTGTACAAATGTGTCACAGAGACAGCCCCTTCCCAACAGATGGAGGGGAACCGAAGCACAGGGAGAAGTGACTTGCCTGAGGTTGCACAGCCAGCTGCAGGCTGAGCTCGGAAGAGCACCCACCTCCCCACGTCGCCCGTCTCCAGGCCTGTGTTCAGTCCCGCAGACATTACAGCCTCCAGCTGAATTCTGCCACGTTGGGCATTCAAGGTGCACTCCTGCTCCCACTGCAACCCATCGATGGTTTCACCGTAGGAACAAGATAGGACAGGCAGTGCTTCCCCCATGCCACATCCTTTCCCTTTGCCTGAGGAGGCTTGGTTATCTCGTCTCCTCAGCCTGATAGTCTCCGTCTGTCCGTCTGGGCAGGACAGAAGCTCTGCCTGTTGACTGCACATTGTCTGCGTCTGTCTGGCAGCCTTGGCTCTCCCTTGTTCCATTGACTGCTCCCAGCACTGTCTCTGTCTGCCTGCCTCCCCGCTCAGGAGAGCAAGCCTGGCTCCCCGCTGCCGTGCCTCTGGCGTTCTGGCAGCATCTCTCGGCATGTGGGAGGAGGTGGTGGAATAAGGGAAGAGCTCAGAGTTTAACACGACACAAACCGGATGCACAAACCCTTACCTAGCCATGGGAGGTGGAGAACCTGCCAAGCCCAAGAAGCAGAAACAGGCACAACCCTTGGCATGGAGACCTGGGCACTCGTGCAGCTGTGACCACATCACGCGACATGAGTGCAGATTTGCAAAACCGGGCAGGGATAATATCTCCAGTGCCACCCTCCCTCTCCCTCAGACCGAGGTAAATCTGCACATGCCAGAAGGGGGGCTGGTCAAAACCAGCAGCGATATGGATTATGGACCTGGCTATAATGGTGCAAAGTGGGTGAAAGCTTGTAACCTCAAGTGGCAAACTTATTTTACCGTGATATGGCTTTACTAGATGCAAGCAACACTAAAGGGGGCCCTTTGTCCATAAGAAAGGTATATGCCCCAACGATGACTTTCAGAATAAGATCCCTGCCTTTCATCCAGCCCTTTTCTCTGAGTGCTTTAGGGCAGGCATTTTGCACCAGACTTTCCAGTGTTGGGTTCCTGCTGGGAGCTGAGGTGGGATCATGGGAGGAAGTCACTCCCAGGACAGGGAAAGTAGAAAAATAAAAAACATTGCACTAGAAAAAAGTCAGATTTGATGGTTACTGACGAAGGGGATCTCACACAGTCCTCACTACCATACAGAGCATTCCCTAATTCCTGTGTGAGGCCCTGTACTATGCAGGGAAATTGAAACGGAGAGAATGACATGGCCAAGGTGGGGTACAGGTAATCTGTGGAGGGACAAATGAAAGACAATGAAATCTCAGCTGATGGTCCAGCCATGACCTGTCCTCTTTTGGAGCTGGACAAAGTCATGGCTGAACTCTTCATGGCTCACCTCACACCTTTCTCATTAGTGTGTAAATTGAAACTTGTGGACTGAAAATGCTGGGCTCACCACTGTTGAGGAGTTATTGCTCTTACACTACAACGGCTGCAGCCCATCTGCCTCAACCCCAGGGGTCTCACACTTCAGGCAGAGCCCACTGACTCCAGCAGGTTGTGGCTGATGCAAATGATGAGACCAAACCCTGACTTCAGGTAGTTGCCACTCTCACCTATGCAGCCTCAGCACTTGTTTTTCAAAAGCAGCAGGTGAGCATTGTTACTCTAAAGCAGATGCCACTCTGTCCCCCAAATGACAGAAATAATCACAAGAAAGGCAGTGAAAGAGAAGACTCTTGGAGTCCCATCTAGCTCATCTCTCTGGGGTCAACAGAAGACAGTCTCCTCAGGTCTTTTCCTAGTGACCCCGGTGATGGCATTTCTCCCAGGGCTACAGGAACATACCAAAGGCTCAGAGGGCTCATGTTTTTTCTGACAGTCATCCTATATTTCCCCTCTCTTTCATCCCTTTAGTTCCAGTTATTTACCTCTCTCTGTCCCCTAAAAAATCTTTCTCCCTCCTTGGGCATCTTCCCAGAATGCCTATCAGCCCCTCCCCACCACCTGATTCAGCCTTTTGTCACAAACCAGTCCTTCAAGCTCTGGACCAGATTACTACTCTCCTCTGAACTTTGTCAGTGGTCATCTTCCGGCCGGAAGGCTAAAATTTTCCACAGGCTTTACTGCCCACAGTCAGAACCAGATTTTCAACAACATGCAGCACATCAGCTTGGAGCTGCTCACAACGAAAAAGCCATCTATTCCTCCAGGGAGGAGATAAGATGTAGGGCCTTCAGAAAAACTGTCAACCCTCCCTCACCTCCTGACATCGATGCACAGGCACCTTCACATCCCACGGCGTGTTTCCCTGCTTGTTCGTATAGCAGTACAATGAAGTTTGTATCTTAATTAGGGCACCGAGGTGCTAACATAATGTAAATAAAAAAAGAAAGCTATGACTTCTCGAGCTGTAACAGATCTACAGATCTACAGACTACAGATCTGTTACAGAGCTGTAACAGATCTACAGACTGAGAGTCCTTCCCTGAAAGGGGAAAGCTTTGAGCATTGTTTTCATACACTGGCAGAGCTCTGGGGCAACTCTAGTCGATTTTAGGGAAAACGGCAAAACCAGAGGGGCTTGACTTGAACTGATCAACCTCAAAGTCCCTTTTGGCGTAGGAGGCAGAGAGTCTCCTGTTGCTGGTTGCGTACATTGCAGGCAGCAGTTTATTAAAGTGCTCCCTCATTAAGTGCACGGCACGATATCAAAATAAACAAATAAAAATTTGCAGCCTACTGGTGACATCTTTAGCCACCCACTTCCACTGCCAAAGGGTGACTTAAGAGCTGCGGGGCCGTAGGTGTTGCTGGCAGTCCAAGGGTTAAGCTGGGTTAGTCATGTCCGGGCAGGGCCAGGGGCAGATGCGCTGCCCAGGGCCACTGACGGTGGAAGGCCAGTGCCATCTATGGGCCGTATCCTGCCTTGGCTGCTCTCCGTGCTGATCTGGGACAAGGCACAAGAGTGGGGACGGGTCTGGCACAAGGGAATGCTGCCCTGAGTTGTCATCCATCAGCTAAGAAGAGGGAAAACTCTTGCATGCAGACAGAGAGTGCCCAGGCAGATGGGTTCAGGCTGTGCTACCAGAGAAACTGTCACTTGTGGTGATGGGAAAATAGATGGGTCACGTCCCCTTGTAGCAGAGGCACCCGCCCAGGTTCCCATCTGGCAGACTGGTTTCCTGCTGAAGTGTCTGGGATGACATGGAAACCTCCCCAATGGGAGAAAGATAGATGCCCTGTTCCTGAGGGGTACGGGGCAGCAGGCACTCCCAAACCCATAGCAGAGGACAAGGACAGCGGTACCTGTCGTGAAAACAGAGCAACTAAGGCACACAGTGGTGAAGCCATCTTTCACATACAGCCACCTGCCAATGCCAAACCTGGTGAGAAAACCCAAGGTTTTCTCCCAAGCGCCCGTCAATGCTCTAAGACTACGTTTGCACCTTTCCTAGAGCATGATCCTATCCTGACGTCCTCTAAAGCTGGTGATCGTTAAAAACTGGACAGTGCAGAAGTGGTTACCCTCACCATGCCCTTCCTGCAAACAAAATATCCCGTGATAATGAACGTGAAGCGTTATTTTTGCCCAGAAAATATAGCTAGGTGGATAGATAACAGAAAAGTAAAGCTGAGCTCCTGGATGGGCTTCTTTGCCAGCTTGGCAGTGCATTTGCACAGCCGCTGTCCCTGCTCTGGGCAGGCAGCACCCTCTGCTGCCCTCTAAGAGCAAACCAGACCTTGCTGTAAAACCTCCTGGACTTTGCTGACATTTTGCTGGGGATTTCCAGGGAATTTTGCGGTTGCTTGGATTCATTCATGTATGCAATGCCTCTTCTACTAGCTAAGCATGATGAATTATCAAATTTAACTGAGAAAATAAAATCCAGTAACGTGTAAAACCCTGATTGTGATTAAAAGTGACTGCTTGTGATTCTAGAAAACAAGGCAGTATGTGATCAGAGTGGAACTCCTGGACTGGCAATTCAATACTCTAATAAATACATCCCTCATCTGGTGGGTAGGAAACAGATTTTACGATTCTTAAATGAGATCTGAATCAAACTCATCTGGGAAATGGATTTCTCACAGCTCCATCATGCAAATGTCTGCTTTTTAATGGAAAACTTGAGAAGAATTAACTGTCATGGTGAGCTTAAACAGGTGATCTTAAATTGCAAAATTTTCACAAAACAGCAAAACCTTTCTGGTTCCAACTCTACAGACCTTCTTAGAATTAGAGCATTCCTTATCTATATATGGTTGAATTAGCCAAACTAACAAAATACAAAAAATAAAGAAGAAAGAAGTATTTAAGACCTGTGTATAACATCTCAATGTTAGACAACAGTGCGATCTGATCAAAGAAGAGCTTGCTGGAGGCTAACAAACATACACAAAGTAGACCCAGCTTCACCTGCATCTTGGTTTCTAACAGCCATATCTGTTCTGATTTCCAGTGATTTTAATACATGGTGTTTTTATGCCACAGGGCAGTGTGGATACCAAGCTCCCCCCGAACGAGCAGGTAGCCTGTGACCTCTGCCTGGCATTAGTGTAAATGACTAGATGTGGTCCAGGATGATGTTGAAAGTATCCTTGTGTGTCTGAGGTTTGTCCTTGGAAAGTGGACGTAGGATCAGATAAGACAATCTCAACTTGGCCTTTTTCCTGCTCTAGAAAAGACAAAAATACTTGTCTGCGAAAGGACTACTGAAAACCTAACTACAAGAAAGTAGTAAGCTAGATACAAGTTTATTGCCTACTGGCTACAAGCCTTATCTCTGCATGTTTCTAGAAGCAAAGTATAGTGAAGTATAGCCAAGCCATTCTCTAAAACAGCAGCTCCCAAGATGGTAAAATCAGTCAGAAGAGGAGTAGTCTTGGGCAATATTAAAATTAGTCACTGAATTTTGTTGTTGTTCCCTATCTGATTTCTGTTTTTCTCACACAAGGACTAGTTTGTCAAAGAAAGATTGCTTATGGACTTCTGATCATCAGTTTCCAATGCCAGCGTTAAGTAATAAACAGAATGGCTCAATGAGCAAGTGATTTATCTCACTGGAAGGAGAGCAATTGGTCTGCATGGAAAACTCCCTAGTGGGATGGAAAGCAAACAAGTATCTTGATCCACTGTGTTGGCTCATCAGGAACACACTGAAGTTGCCAACAAGCACGGTTTACTGACATCCTGTTTCTTTGTGGCTGCTCCAGGGGGTTGCAATGCATCTCCAGAGGTGGGAGAAACACCACTGAAGCTTCCTGCTTCCACTTCTCTGCTCACAAAACTGTCCTCAGGTCAGAGTGGTGAAAGGATGCAGAGCCAGATGATGTCCCAGGTGTGCATTGACTGGGGAAACCCTGGGAAGAGCAGAGGGTACCTCTATGTCTTCTTTAGCCCTGGTGAGTGTGACATGTACTACATGGCACTTATACGGCTGTGCAGTTGATCCTTGGTCAAACCAAGGCTGTTGTTGCCTTCATTTATATCTCAAACACCTCTGCTGAGATACACCCCTCTATAGATGAGTCCATACTGCATCGATTCCTCTACAGAAGACTCAGCAGTTGCCAGAATTAGACAATCAATCAATGGCTGAGCTAGGAGAAGAATCCAGTTCTGGAGTGAAATGGAAATGGGTTTGAGTTTTTGGTTTTCCAGTGAAAAGTAGCTGGTTCCCCACTCTAGAAACTGCTACAGCGAAGTGGGATTTCCAATTGCTAACCAGGAGCTCCCAGAAAGGGTGCTGCACCACACTGAGACATGAGACACCCCAAGTGTCTCACATCAGAGGGCGTTGTTTCTCCATTTTAACTCGAGATCTGGGGGGAGGTTCCCTTTCTGAGTCATCACAAGGCCAAGTGACTAGCAGTTCGTTTCTAAACGTTAGCCTGACACAGCCCACTACAGTGGGTAGCAAAGACTTTCCCAGTGCAGTATTAATCTCCAACTTGACGTTAAAAGGACAGTAGAAACAGGAGGGACATGCAGCTGAGGTTAATTCACTGAGAAGGGATCAAGGACTCAGCCTTGACAAAACAGGAGAGCTCTGTAAACAAAATCAACGCCAGCGCTATTGATACAAAGAAAGAATCAGAGTGGTTTTTTACTGCAGAAGAGAGATGAGAAGTCACAGAAGGGGAGATTGTGCCAGCGATTTGCTCAGTAGCCTGCAAAAAACGTTATTAAGTTAAAACAACTCTGCAACAGTTTTGCTCATCTCACACAAAAATGGGATCTAAAGCTGCCTTTGCCACCCGTGGCAATGTTTGTCTCGGGAGAAGCAGTGAAAAGCTCCAGAGGGGTTTTTTCATACGACTAGAAATGTTCTCATAATCTCTCACCAGAACTTGCAGTGTCGAGTTTCTGTTACTTTAGTTAAATAACACCCAGCAGAGCTGACACCCACTGATCTCCTTTTTGTGTGAGATGTGAAACCCAAGAGCTGTGCAGGTAACATCCTTGCAGACAACGCTTCGGCTGAAATGTAAAACCACTGAGCTCCCTTGTTCAGACCAGCTGCTGGGAACGAGTGGGTGAGCGGCTGACAAGCACACAGAGCCCTCCACCTCCCACGCGATCTCTTCCTCCGCTCGTTAGAATACCCGTTACTATGTTAAAGATTGATCTCAGTTAGAAGCCCTAACTCACACTCCTCATTAATCTCCACCTAAAACCACTGGCTTATGGAAGAGCCTGATGTACCATCGCCTAGCCAAGCATCGGCAGAATCGAATACAAAGAAAATGAAAGTCATTGTCATCTCCCTCTGTTCAGACAGCTCCCTTCAGCCACCCCCACTGAACTGAGCGGTGCTAAAGCATATTTGCTCTTAAAGATTGCCGACTGCCTAGTGCCTTATGTAGCTCAGCGTATTCATTCTTTTACTGATTAATTTCTGGAAATAACAGAATATGTTATCCGGCTCCAGCAGCCTATCTTTTTTTTTTCCTTTCTACTACCAATATATGATGTAGGGTTATTCCATTTAGAGGATCATGTGGGTATGTGTACAAAGTAGGCACAAATTAAGAAGCGTTTTACAACTGTTCAGCACATGAGTTCATTGAGACACTAAAGAAGGGTGTCCAGTTTAATATCTCTCTTTGGATTTGAAACCTTTTACTGTAGAAAACTCGCAACAGCCTTTAAGATCTATTCACTTCCTGGGGATATTTTCTTTTCCTTTTGTTTTCTCCCTTCTTGCTACACCTCTGCTGTCATCCCAGACTTGGGTCTGGGTGTTTTCTTGTGGTGTGTGGGCAGGAGCCAGGGGAGGGGGAAAAAGCAGACCTAATTACAGGGGATGCTCTCAAAAATAGAGTTGCTTTTCCCCTTGTCTGTGAGCTGGTGTGAGAGGTAGGTGTTCTAGTTCTTTCCATAGTTTTGGAACAACAGGAAGGCGGAGTTACTGGCAGATGGACTCTCTTACATGGGTTTAAACTAAGCGCAGAGTTACACGGCCATCACAATAGAAACAACTGAAGTAATTTTATATATTTAGCTTCCTTCCCTTCCTGCTTCCCTGCTGGCTCTTTTCCTCTAGCGTTCTTTATAAGAATATCAACCACCTATTCCTTCCCTGCAAATCCTCAGTGTGGCCACAACATGACCACATCCTGCCCCAAACAATTACATCAAAAAGGAAAAGCCAGCAGAACTGCCAGTGCTCAGCTGGGGAAAAGGAACAGCCACGACGGACCAGTTCCTGGAGATGCATGCAGAAGATCTCAGCGGAGAAAAAGAATCATAGAATGGTTTAGAGTGGAAGGGACCTTAAAGATCACCTAGGTCCAACTCCCCCGCCATGGGCAGGGACACCTCCCACCAGCCCAGGTTGCTGCAAGCCCCGTCCAACCTGGCCTTGAACCCCTCCAGGGATGGGGCAGCCACAGCTTCTCTGGGCAACCTGGGCCAGGGGCTCACCCCCCTCACAGCAAAGAATTTCTGCCTCAGATCTCAGCTAAATCTCCCCTCTTTCGGTGTAAAACCATTCCCTCTCGTCCCATGGCTCCCCTCCCTGCTCCAGAGTCCCTCCGCAGCTTTCCTGGAGCCCCTTTAGGGACTGGAAGGGGCTCCAAGGTCTCCCCGGAGCCTTCTCTTCCCCAGGCTGAACCCCCCCAGCTCTCTCAGCCTGTCCCCACAGCAGAGGGGCTCCAGCCCTCCCAGCATCTCTGGGGCCTCCTCCGAAGGCCAGTTTGCCTCATTGCGGTGAAAACTCTTATTGTGCCAATATTGAAAGAGTCTGGAAAAAAAAACACTGAGAAGAAGGGGCCTTGTTGTTTGCCAAACGAAATGGTCCAGGGACAGAATGAGTGAAAGTTGGAGAGGTTTGGATCAGGTCGGGGATCTGGTTCAGCACAGTCCCTACAAACACTGTGCTGGTCCCACGGAGGGCAGCACAATGAGGGGCAGGATTATTCTAAGCAGCTGGTGGTGAGAGAACAGTGGCAGCAGGATCCCTCTGCCCGTTTCCTTTGTCAGTTTTCCACACTGCAAAATGACAGTTCATGTAACAACAGGCCCCAAAGAATTCCGAGAGCTTGCCTGGTCATTAACAACTGGATCTCCAAAGCACAGAAGAGAGTGATGAGCAAATGAGACCATTCCCCATGTGAGGCAGTAGTTCATAGTTTGTCATCATACCCATTCTAAATTCTCATTTTTGGGGCTTTAACTGCAAAAATTTGCCTTGCCCTGGGCGCAAGTTCAACTTGGAAAGCTTCCATGCTGGAAGAGCTTTACTTTCCTTGTCTTTTGAAGACATTCAGAGGAAAAAATAATGTAGCTATGTCCAAGGTCAAAAGAGCACTTTCCAGTGGCAGATTCTGAGAAAACCTTGGCCTCACTCACGCTGGGCTGGAGCAGCAGCTAAAGTGTGTGCGAGAAAGCCCTTTGCTGGGCTTGGTCTTTGTTAGCGTCAGCACATCTTCATAGCCATTGTGCTTCCAGAGTCTGGAGTCAAGGACGGGGTTGCGGTGAGGCTGAAGTATTGTATGTTTCAACTATTCTCTGTTTCCCAAGGCTGATGGAAGTTCTGGGATAGCACACTGTTAAAGCAGCCCTGAGGCTGCCCTGATAGACACTGGGATAGCGTAGGGCCCTGGATGGCTTCAGAATGCCCCAGTAAACCATAATTGAACACTTGAGGAGGATACATAATTTATAGGGATATATTTCTTTAAAGAGATAGGCAGATATAATAATTAATGATGACATACATTGTTGAAGCAGTCATTCACCTTGAACATTAACCTCTGACTCCTGTCAGACACGTTACTGGGTTAACTGATCTTAGTTTTGATCCAGCCAAGCAGTTCCTACACTAGTTAGCACAAGAGCTAAGAATCCCTCTTGCTACGACATCTTAAACTACATGGAGAAACTTGGACTTGGTGTTGGGGGATTCTTAAATAACACAAGTTGTACATTAACTAGATCAATTAACTTCAGTTCAGCTTCCTAAAGCTGAAAGAATTCTAAGTCCGGCTCAAGAGCAGAGGATACATCCATGCTGTTTGTCTATAACCAGCCTGAAATACAGTAACTGTGTGTAGTGAAGCTTTAACCCTGGAATATGCATAACCCAAAGCAGCGAAGTCAGGGTGAAATCCTCTGGAAAGCATATGGCCATGTTATACCTGCCTCAGTTTGTGCTATCACACCTGTACTTTAATACGAAGCCTAAAATAGAAGGCGAAGTTGTTTTAACTATGACATCTGGAAAGCCAGAAACAGCAAAATAAACAGGGAAAAAGTTGCAGAGCAGAGGGACTGTCAGCAAACCGGCTACAGGGTAGCTGGAGTTAAGCAAAGGCGCAGAAGTCATGGAAAGTTCTCTGGGAAACAAACTCAACATGAAACAATACTGTTATAGAAGGACACACAGGTTGCTACCGCGCCCATAAAGCTTTCAAAGGGCCATTTCTCATTTACTGACAACAGAAACATAAAGGTTTTTTAACATTGGCTCTACTGAATTACAATCTTTTTGGAAAATATGTATGAGAAGCGCATTAGATGACATCCAAACCAAACAAACTTCATTGCTGGCCCATGGAAAAAGAGGATGAGTTTGATGTTAAAGCATCAGGACTGAGCATTGGAAGACCTGGGTTTGTCTCGTTCTTTGGTAGGGTACCTCTGGTTTTGGGCACATAACCTGGGGCTTTCATAAAGAGCCTTACGAGGTTGTATCTGCTCCAGCTGTTCAACTTTACTGGCATTCAAAATCTTATTTGATTTATATGACTTCCAGTTCCACAGTCAGTTCCTGTTTCTGGGATGTAGAGGTGAGGCTTGCAACTTCTCATTGTCTTGCATTGCATTTGTGTTTGTGCTAGGGTTTCTTCGGGTCTGTCACAGAAAGAACTCTGTAGGGTTACCAGTGGGCTTAAAATTACATACATTACCTATTCCTGTGTTAGATCAAGGCTATATACAAGTGGGTTTTTTTTATAAATGAGAAAAGAAGGGGACAAGAAGGCATCAATCTAGGAAAATTTACTGAAAGCACCAGCTGCTTTTTGGTAGCATCGTAGCTTTTAGGTGGGCTTCAAACTGCCTATACAGAATATAACATCTGCAAGTTTGCAGTTGCTATGAATAAACTGTGGGTGAAACCGTGAGCATGTCTCATCCTTTGGTTACCCAGAGATGTTTATGGCTATCTGTGACTCACTACTTAATTAGCGTTTGCATTACCAGAGCACCCAGAGGTCTCAGTCAAGCGTGGGACCCCACCATGTTAAGAACTGTACATATACACAGAGACAGTCACTGCCTCGGAGAAGTCACAACATAAACAGACTTGACAGAATAAGGACTGGAGGGAAACAGAAGCTTAGAGAGGGGCTGGCTGTCACACAGCAGGGCAGTGTGGGGAATAAAACCCTTATCCTCTTGTCTCTCTGTCCAGTTATCTGCGAACTAAATCACACTGCATCTCTCTGTGCTTGCAAGAAAAACCAAAAATCAAACAAAAAAGAAGGCAAAAAAACTGCAACTGGTATTGTACAAAACTGTGCTCAAATAAGTAAAAGTGATGCTCCCAAATCAAATGCTTAAAAAAAAGTCTTAAGGAAAACAAGGCAGAATTAGGAAGAGCCTTCGTGTAACCTGAGTAAATGAGCATCGTTGCTCAGGGAAGCGTCCTTGATTTTGATCTTAATCACAACACGACTACCAAGGTATTCCGTCTCCATTACTTTGCTCTCTTTCTTCATAAGCTGAGCGTCTTGAGTCCCAGGCCATGATCACCGACATGTCAGTCATACTCTTAACAGCAGCCTGGCCTCTCTGCAGCTTAGAGCCCAGAGTCCAAGAAACATTCTCTATTAACTCCCACTGAGTTACACAGAAAAGCAGAATCTCTGGAGGGAGATGGAGCAGATATCTGTAATTAACCATTTTATATCAGAGATTATATCAAAGACTCAAAATGTTTGAGAGACCTGCTGAACTTCAAACACTGCTTTTTAAAGACCAGAGACTTCACTGCCCGAAGCCCTCCCACAGTACAAGAAGCAAGAAGGTCTGGTCATGGAAGCACAGAAGGAAAGGCTAAAAATCCAGGGCCATCACTTTCAGGATAACTCCTTCCTTCTTCAATGAACCTGACATTGACAGATGCTATCCCAGTTTCGTGTGACATACTTAACTTGCCAGTATCTGGCAACGTCCACATATTCCTCCTGGCAGCCTCCTGCGCACAGTAAGCTCTAGAGTGAATACACGATACAGGCTATTTCCAAAAGGTTCAACCTAAAGGCTGCTCTAGTCACAATCCTTAACACATCAGGCACAAAGATGGGTTCAAAATTAGTCCCCTGCAACATAAAGCAGCAGCTTCACTTAACTGGAGATGCACAATAGCATCTGACTGAAAAAAATTAAAATAAAAAGAAGGCATAAACTTGAGCAGAGAACATGCTTTATTGAGAAGTAGATACAAGAATAGCACATTCTACCACATCATGGGAACAGGGTTTAGCTTCTGCACAAGAATGGCCTTCTTCCCTACTCCACAAGAGATCTACTTTGTTGGATAGTTTCATGAGTATCTGCAGTTAGTTACAATACAGGAGCAAAGGGCATGAGACAGCAAAATTCAGTAATGCCCACAAGGTATACACCATGTACTGATGATCTTTTTTCTTCTTCTTTTTTTTTTTTTTTAAGGAGGCAGAGAAAGGCAGACAACCATCAGAAGAGCAGTAGAGAACTTTTCCACACTAGGATGGGTCAGTGGTTAACAGGAAACGGCTCCCACCTACCAGTACATTGCAAGTGCTTCATTTCAGACACCATTCAATGAGGAAGCATTGGAAGGTTAAAATGAAATCAGCACTATATGATGCTGCCATCGTCTACCCCAAGATTGTCCCCCCTTTTAATCACACTGGAGTCATATAGGAAACTTGTGGCACAAGGACAGTGGTTATACTTGAAAGCCATTGTATGATAGTTTCTTCCGGTGGTGCTGATGGGAGAGAGGAAGTATAAGCTTTTTTGTTTTACAAAGACAAACAAGAATGCACTGTCAGAGAAGCAAACCATCCACACAGCTAACTGGAGCTGCCACGATGCACAGAATGTACACTGTAGGCAATCCAACAACTGACGATATTTGCATTGTAGAGTTTCTGTGGCTGTTTGGACAAGGCTAGCAAAAATCTGTCTAAAGTTTTTATTTCTTCAGTCTAGAGGATAAAATCCTCTCTAATACAAAGAGACCTACAATTCAAGGAAGACTGCTCCGGGAAAAATATCTGCAGTGAAATATACTGAACAGGTTGCTTCTGTGTAAAGGAACACACTAACTCCAACAGATAAACAAGAAAACCCAGTAACTTATAATCAAAGAGGTCTCTCCAACAGCTGTGGCACTGTAGTAGCTCCAGGAGCACATACCAAGAGCAACTCTCTGAAACATCTCAGCCCATGATGTTCTCACACACGTAGCCTTGACTCCTCCAGGGTAACACTAACAATCACACCACTCAGTTACAAGATACACAAGCTTCTGACTGTACAATATTAACTATGTGAAGACCTGCTATATTATATGGAAAACACTGCTGAAAGAGGCGGTATGTTACCTTACTAAAACTATTTGATACATGGAATGGAACAGTCCATCAGGCAGGACTAGTTAAAAATGCTGAAGTCAGTGTAACTGCAGCTTGTTGGAAAACCAGACTTTCCCCAAACAAGCATTATTAGACCTTGTTCAAAAGCCACAGAAGTTATCTCCATTACTTAGAACGCAAGGAACCTGAAGGAAGAAACAACCAGATTATAGGACACAACACAACCTCATCAGAATAAGAACATGAGGGTAAGACCAGTGACTGGACAGGTACAGTACCAGATATCAGAACTCCTTGGGCCAGTGCTGCTAGGAGCTTCGTTTGGGTCCTATACAGATCCAATCCTTGCAACCTCATTGAGGCCGAAACATAAAGTTCCTCAGAACTAGCGTCTGTGGTGTGCACAAAAGATCTGGGCCAGAACAGTACCAAGGGGAACTGATCTTTCGGGAGGGTACTGTACCAGCCAATCACAACAGCAACAGATACAACAGAGATCCCTAGGGTACTTCCTACTGCTGGGGTTCACTGGCTTCAGGAGTGATAGACAGTTAAGTTCCCTTAGGAGGGGTCCATTTCAAACAGCTGGGATCCATTATCTTATTGCTGTTGGATCTTTTTGCCTCTTTGGCTATCCATTCATCAATCAGATCCTAAGGAAAAGAGCATGAAAGGGCAGGTTAAAACAAACAATCCATGATGGAGAATTATCCACGGTACACCACCACACATCTAAGTCCACAAATCTGAAGATGTCAAGCCTACTAACTTCTTAGCATGACAAACATTACATTTCCTCCACACTGCATCCTAGAAGCCCTTCAAATCACAGTGATAAGGCTACTTTTAGCTACAAAGTGAGGTGGCAGGAAGGGGAAAACAAAAGAGAGAAGCCATCACATTTGGGGATTTATAAAGCACTTGTCTTACATCTAATGAGGGTAACACAGGATTCATTCAGGCTTCCGTTAATTCAGTTCACTTCTATGTCATCCATTTGCCCAATAAAGGGCAGGTGTGATGAGGAGCATGATGGGAATGTTGATCCACGGCTCCCCTACAAAGCTGCTTACAATGAGCAACGTTATTCCACGCATCAGAAAAGAAAGGTCAATACAGCATATTTCTACACTACTGAAGAATGAGGTTGGATGCCCATGGCGTATTTTATCCGTTACTGCATTTGAAATTTACAGTGCTCCCTCACTAGAATCAAAAGGCTGGAAAACCCAGCACAATGCAAAGGAAATACTGATTTCAGCAAGTTCATATGAATCTAACAGCTAAGTATAAGGAAAGAAAAACGCAGAAATAGCCATCACAAATCTTACCTGTCTTTTTAGGACGAGGTGTTTTCCCTTCCAGTACTTGAGCATCTGAAGCGCCTGCAACGTGCTAACAATGTCGACAGGATTCACTGCAGTCTCCTGACTGATTTCTGCAAACCAGCAACAGTTTATGTCAGAATAGAAACAAATTCCTCCTCAATAGGCTATAATTGTTACTTTACAACTTTGATGCAACTCCTTTTGAAGTGATATACACAAAATGCCTTGCAGATGTTAAAGGCGGCACGTGCAGAACTACTGTTGCTGCCTGACTTGCACCCTTCTGGCATGCTGGTTGTCTGCGGCACTGCTATACAATGCGCCTTTGCTTACCTCACTCTTGAGGGCTGACTGATTGCAAATAGCCTGAAGAACCACAGGCTGTGGATGCAAGCCACACAGAGCTGTACAGGAACAGCCCAGCTCACCCAAAAACTGCAAACCCAGTCTAGGAGGAGCACCAGGGAAAACTCAGTTGAAATAGAACGTGATAATCATTTAGTGATACTGCTTTTACGACACAAGTTAATACAGTGTAATTCTCTGAAATAAAACATAGCCGCCTCTTCAGAACTACCTCAACATCTCTATGAACTGCTGCATACTCCTAGGTGCCATAAACATAAAAATGCTATTAAAAGAAGTCCAAATAGTCTTAGTATTTTTCCAAAGCATTTGAAAGCCTCTCAGTGGAGCCATTTTTCTTTTTAAAGTTAACATTCTTATCTACAGATGGAGGAAGTTCTTTGCTGAATCTTTTTAAAAAGTATTTTTTAAGAGAAGAAGCCAGTACCTACTTTCAAAACCCTGCAAGCTGGCTTATCGTTAATGGCGGCAGCACTGGAAAGCAGCCATACCCAACTACAGGAATATTTCATGGTGCTGCTACACAAACATGCACATGAATGAGTTAAGCATGACCTGCCTCATATTTGAGGAAAATGAGTGAATGAGGTGAATAAGTATGTTCCTGAACCAATTCACTACAAGCTTATTTAGCTTGAAAATATACCTTTTATAGAGATCTCTTTTCCTTGGAAATTATGCAGATAACGAAGGAGAACTTCCTTCCAGTAACTACGGTAGCTGATGAGACCTAAGTCAGACAGAGGGCGTTCTGGAGAGCCAACTTTTTCTTCTACTTTAGAAAGCAAATAGCCTGTAAAGGAAAGAAAACATTTATCCTTAAACTACCCTCTCCTCACTGTTACCCTCTTTAGCACATACAGAAATCAGATATAATGAAAACTGCTTAACCACCACCATAGGAATGTCAGATTTCTTGGTGAAGTTGTCATGTTGGACAGAGTACGTTTCAGAGTTTCTCTCTTTCTCTCTACTTACTGAAGTCAATGAGCATTTTGCCGTAACCTTGCCTCATATATTGAGGCATCGTCAGGATACAAGAAACATTGTAGTTGAGAAAAGAATTCTTCTCCTAAAAACAAGAACAGAGAGGATGCATTAACAGGTCTAGATCTGTACAAACAATGGGTATATCATAATCCCAACAGACCGAACAAGCCCATGCAACTGATACAAGGTGAAAGGAGCAACAGTAGAAAAACCTGCCTAACAACAAGTAACATGATCATCCTTCACTACCAACCTAGCCTAGCGTCTTACTTTATTAGCCATTAAATTCGGTGTTTGGTGCACAATTTTAAGCCTTGAATGGCAGGCCATGGAGTTGTACCTGAAAGGAGCCGGTAAGACTCTCACTACCACCTCTGTCACCTATAAGGTTTATGTGCAACAAGAAAGCAATGTAACAACAGTATTATAAGCACATCGTGTATATTGAAATGTTCAAAGAAGAGACTCAGACACACTTATCCTCAGATCAATGCAGATTTTTCTTTAGAGTTTGGGGGTTTTTTTTAGATATTTATTCAGTTTTGACACAGGTGATTTAAGAGGTTAGTTTCCTCCACTTCATTTGGGACAGTATTCTCCTACCTACAGAATTTCATTGACTGAAATAAGTAAACTGATAACTGCATTGCATGATATCACCACGTCCGGAAGCATAATCTCTTTTTCTGTGTAGAAGTAAGAACAACCAGGAAATGTGTTTCACTAATGTGCAGCAGAGATTAAACAAACAGAATGGCTGTTTTTTTAGGTAGGCAACAGTTATCTGAGCAAATGGTTGAGAAAACTGGCTCCTACGCTAAGCTTGGCCAACAACGTACTTGTGGGAGCTGCTTAAGTTACTTGAGTTATGTCTCAGCTTCTCCATCTAAGAATTTTTATTCCTTCAAGTACTTTATGTAAAAAAAATCATGGTGACTAATATTTATTTTAATATCTTTTTCTCTACATTTATTTACATTTTCTTTATCATTATTTTTGCCTACATTTAAGACACCACTATGCTTCCTAGCAACAATAGTCCATTTGAGCCGATTTGGTTTTTGCTAGCATGAGAAAAGATGCTACAGCAAAGCACCCGTAATCCCTGCAGCAAACAGTAAGAACAATTCATGCAGATGAGGTTTGAAACTTTACTCCTAAAAGCGACAAATCCTGAGCCTGCAAAAACTCGTAGGGGAGATTCAGTATTGGTAATTGATGTCCTAAATCTCATTCTAGTAAGGTAGTAATGCGTATGTATATATTTTCAACTAACCTTGGAGAAATATCCTATCAGGTGACAGCCAGTGTTGTCAGCTTCTGTCATGACATAGAAGAGGAAGGGTTCAACATCGTAATACAGTGTTTTATGGTCCAAGAAAAGTTTTGCCAGCAGACACAGGTTTTGACAGTAGATCTAGAAGCAAAAGGAGAGCAGGACACACTTATTACACTTATCTATTACAATATAACATCCCAAGAGTGGACAAAAACAGGCATCCATGGGAAATGACAAGAAAACTCTGAATCCTCTGAGAAATTACATACAGTCTTTCAAACAGAGCAGCTGGGCAAGGAAACAATTCCATTTGTGATGAAACTTGATAAGCCTAGCTTCCTATGGGTGGGAACTGACGTTTGCGATATCACTCTCTGACATCCTCAGTGAAGGGGAGCAGAAGGTTGGATCTCTGCTGGCTTGCACTGTATTGTATTAATCCCGTGCTTCAAGGTTACCTCTGGTAACTAGAAAAACCTCCTCCCGGCTTCCAGCAGTGCAGAATTTAGCTTTTGAATTTGTTTCTTTGTTCTTTTCTCTGAAGCCTTCAAGACTGGCCACAATCAGAGACGGGGCATAAGCATGGTGCTAGCATGCACCTAGCACTGAATCTGCAGTTCCAGATTCCTATTCCACCCTTCAATTCAGGGTTAAGGAGGTCACCCTCAATATCATGAGGCTGCTTCCCACTCTAACCCAAATCTGACTGAGTATTGTGAAGTGATCTACTGAGGCCAAACACAGAATCTCCCCACTAATTTTCAGAAAAGGATCTTGACACACACCTCCAAGCACGGTATGAGACAACAGATGAAACTGCTAGAGCACAACAGGGCTGAGGAATAACCACAAAGAAAATGCAGACAAAACTACTGCCAGAATTGCAAGAATGGACACATCAGACTTCAGTAGTCTTTCTGCAATTAGACAGAGAAAGGGTGTTTGCATCCTATTGCTCTACAGGAGAAGCAATGCTCGGCACATTTGGAAGATAGACTCGATGCTCAAGACTGGCCTAATGATCACAGTTAGTTACCTTGTTCTTTTTCCCATCCACTTCAAACACCGAAATGGAGCCTTTGCGGTAGATTTCGTCACCCGGTGGATGTTTCCAAACACATTTTGCCTATGACCAGAAAACAAAGTTAGGGTAACACTACTGTTTTAAGGGTGGAAGAGGTTACAACAGCTACTGGATATACCAGGAAAGATGGAGTCTTCTCACCTCCTAAAGCGAGCAACTGAGCTAACAATAGTAATGTCTTAAAGCATTTACATGTTGACATCAGATTTAAAGCTTAGCAATCAGCTCTGCCCTTACCATGTGTCTGCGCAGTATTGTCTGGCTCTTCATATATTTGAGACAGAACTCGCACATGTAGAGACGTCCCAGACGAGCATACTCCTCTGGGTAGGGAGAATGATACCAGGTATCCAGCTCGTAACGGCCAAAAGCGATTGTTTTAATCATATTGCTGCCTTCTGTGATCTGGCCCTGGAGCCGCAACTTTTCCTATGAATGAAAAAAGAATAAAATTAAAAGTAGGTAGAGAGGAAGAGGGCCCTATTGATATCCCTCAAGGAAATAATTTATTTCAAGTCTTCTAAATTCATTTTTCAGTGTGACCACATTTAATGACCCCTCCCACAGACCTCTCCTCAATCAAACTAAGCCTCAGCCCTGTGCACAAGCAGGACAGTTGCTGACTGTTCCTTTCATCACGAAGTGTCTTGTGAATCAGCACTTAGCAGCATGCTAACACTAGGATCATACTCTTTCTATCATGAAAGCAATGTAATCTCCTTGCCACTTCATGCTTCTTTCCTAAGATGTAGGAAGAGGATACAGCCTAATGTTCTGCCTTAGATATCCCAGATGGAATTGTCACTGGTAAGCACTAACATATCTTTTGGTTCATCTCTGGAGATGGAAGGTGGCTTTGGAAAGCACCTACAGAAGCCTCAGCAATACAAGGTTTTGAACTCATTTCCACAGTCACTGGCTACTGTCAAGACGACTTTTGTCTTTTGTTATCACTCCTTAGCCATTCTTTCAGCAGGTGAAGTTGTCCATTCTTTCACTGAAAACAAACACCTATTCAATGGCACTGTTACCAATCATTCCTTTTGCAGGCACTGCAGCATTCATGACTGCAAACGCTTAGCTCCAGCTGCACTTTCAGCAAACCCTCCGAATGACTGGCACTTAAACACTATCCCTAGTGTAACTTTGCTGACTTGGCTGGGCTGTAGCTGCTCTTCTTACAAACTCTGATTCTGTCTGCACAAGCACAAAAAAACCCAGAAAGCGTTCACGTTTCTAACAAAAACATTTGCTATGAGATATATTATGAATTAGAAGTCTCACCAGGTCCTCAGATGCCCGTGCTTGCGCTCTTCGGAAAAGCTCGAGGTCATACTCACTCGTCAGGTTTTCAAGTAGAGGTTCCCTAGTATTGCCATAGGTTTGTCTGTGCTCCTAGAACAATAAAATAATAGGAGGTTTTGCTGCCATGCTGCTACTAAGCTGCTGGATCTTGCGTTTTTTTTTTAGCTGAGAATATCGCAGGCTGACTGGGAAGCCAAACACCCGCATAGTGGTCTCATTCCAGACAGGAGGGAATGAAAGAATTATGTTATTGCTTTTACCATATATTTTTCTTTTTGCTCCTTGCTTAGTCCCGAGTTCCTCTTCTTCCTGAGCTCAGCTACTTTCTCTTTGTATCGCAGCTGTCTCTCTGTTGGTGCCTGAGAGAAACCAGAGGTGGAAACCTTCACTAGGCTTCATCCACTTCAAACATTTTTCTTCACCTTCCCACCCTAAAGGCCCTCTGTCCTGGCTTTCATTTTATGAGGTTTTTTGCCTCTGAACCAAATCCTGTGCTATTAAGAGGGCAATACAGATACAACACAGGTATATAAAAAGGAAACGCTCCTTCCTACCACAGTTTGCCTTTGCCAATGCCCCTCAGTGCCACAAGACAGGGTGCACTCCTCATGCAATGCTTAATCATGGGGAAAAGCTCAGAGCTGACTCATTAGGTCATCTTGATTCAAGTCCAAGACTCATGAACAGAAAAATGCAATTGCCCTGGTTTTATTCTTTTCTATTTAGTCAGAGTAAAATTGTAGTTTACAGTTCTGCAGGAATTCTCTTGTACCGCACATCAAAGCACACAGGAAAGATCACCCTGAGAACAGCTCCAGCCTCCTTTGAGGTGGCCAGTGCTCTCACTGGCTGCTCCAGTCTCTCGTTTAAGGGATACAATGAATTACCCTTACTGAAACAAACAGAGATGACAAATGGGGAGTGTCAGGACTCAGCACAATAGTTTACCTGAGAAGTGACGAAGGGAGATCAAGTTAAAATCATTGTTGCTGGAAATCACAAGCTGAGGTTTTTCCACTTTTAACCGAGCAGCTACGCCATTATGTGCGGATTGCCTACCTGGTGTCTGGTGGCATGCCTGTTGTTGTCATCCTGCCGATGGGCCAGCATTCTCTCCTCAATCTGCTTATCCCGGCTCTGTGCTCGCACCTGGAAGCCAAAACTCATCTGTCAGTGCTGCAGCAAACTACTATCAAAGCCTCAAATCTTTTCCATTTCTTCTTTAGGTGAATTTTCTGAACTGTAATTCACAGATGATTTGACATACAAATGCTGCTGTCTTACAGCTAAAGACATCAGCTGAAACATCTTAACTCTTATTTTCTGTTCACAAATGACAGGTCTTGGCATTTTGTTCCAAAAAAAACAAACATAAGGAAGATAAAACAGAAGACTCATTTACCTTGCACTCATCTGCTGAGAGATTATGATATAGTGGGCATCCCGATATGGAGAAGTGTCGCTCATGTTTTCCAGTTAGGTGTCCTGCAAAGGATCAGAAAAAAAAAAAAAACCACTTTAACATATGATCATAAAGAGGTTTAAACAGTATCCTAGATGGCCAGATATCTCATATGAGCTTCTCAAGGAGCATGCTCAGTTTATTACCAGTGTAACAGGAGGAGTACACTTCATGGTTCATGGCACATGCTTTAAGAACAAAGAAGGAAAATCTTTTCCACACTAACTCAAAAGCTGCACTCCATGCAAGCAGCCAGGTATGTTAGAGGTCTACAATAATTTGTTTCTGAACACCTGCTTCAGGCAGAGACCAGTACCCTTCCTGCAAGGCTCTGCATTTTCCTCCCACACCTGTGCTCATACTCCTAACTTGTTCTTTACCCTATCATCCCCCAAACACTCCTAGCCAGAAAACATCTCCAGGAGGAATATACCTGCAGATATGCTTCATATCCCTTCTCTATACCCACTTCTCAATAATACTTCTTATCCTGATTACGTGCATATTGTTAGGATGTATAACTCAACTGAGTGGGACTTTGAATATCACAGCAGGAATGCAAAAAACAACAGATTAATCCTGGAGCTGAAATTACCTAAAGAGTTACAACCAGGAGTGGGACATTTCATGTTGAAATTGTAGCTTTCATGGAAGCGGCGGCGCTTAGGGCGGTGAGACAGGTCACTTCCAGAATCCTTCATGGACATGTCCTTGGCAATGCTCTCATCATGGGATACATTTGGACTGGAGATATCAATATCAGACTCTGAGGAAGGGGCATTCCCGGTGGGGGTACGAGGTGGAGACTCATCGTGATCCGCTGCATTTTTAGTGTCTGAATAAGGATCAAGATGTTACAAATTTGCCTGAAAGAAAGCTTTCAAAAAAATACGTAAAGCAACTCTGGACAGCTGTCTCAAACCCTCTATCCTCAGGATATTATACTGTGCCCTCAGAGAATGGAGTCACATACTCTTTCCAACAGCATTTTGCAAACTTTCAACACCTCACGGCATTCTCACGCACCTCTATCAGAAAAGTCAACCACTTGCTCAGTCTCTGACCCAGATGAGCGAGTCTGCCGGAGCGGGTATTTCTTTGGAGTCACAGGAGCAGGCTGCTGTTGGCTGCGGGTTACCCTCCGTGTAGAATAGACAGGCTCTTCTGCTCCAAATGATGGCGGATTACGAACTGGGCTGGAATCTAATTACACAGAAACACCATAATTACACCCACAATAACCACTGTAAGTCAGAGACTTGCCTCACACGTGCTCTGAAGTCTGTAATGCCAACATCTGACAGAAAGGTTGGAACAGATGATCCTTGAGGTCCCTTCCAACCTGGTATCCTATGATTTCAACTGACAGCTGGGTATTAACACAGGGTTCTGTCCTACCTCTCACCACTGCATGTCAGCACAAAGATACGCTCTGTTCTTCCGAGCTTAAATCTTTTGACACTTTTACCAACACTGAGGAATCTGGAATTAAATCAGCTTTGTCTGGACTTAGTTACTTAATTAACTAGCAATTACAAACCAGCTCCCAGTTGGAAACCTAAAGAACCGTTAGTTTAGATAAGAACCATCAGCGTTTAGCTAACCCTTGGGAACAGCAAGATTGCTTCTGCTGTGGAGCTATATTTGGGACCCTGTGTGTGGTTTTGTAATCCTATACTGCTCATAAGACTATAAAACAACTGTTTTGCAGGAAAATAATGCTTTTATAACCTAGGGATGTTACAGGCATCCCATACACATCCATACCACCTTTCCTCTTGTTTTTAAGACCTAATTACTAGATGATCATGCATGTGTATTTCTTACCTGCGATAAAATTTGTCACAAAACAGATTCTTTATCAAAGCCTATACATGGAGCAATGGAAAGAAGTCATTATCTACTGTCGTTTTCTCTCCTTGATGCCAGATGGCAGCTTATTGCCTAAGAGCCAAGAAATTACTGCACTAACACTAAAAATGAGGAGGTGGACACATTCAGTGTTTCCTCTTACAATCTGGATGCTAAAGTGGAAGCATTCAAAATAACTGGCAATATGTTAATTACATTTATTGAAGAGTAGGGTCAGAGTCAGCAAGTCATGAAAATACCTCTTCCCTTGCAGTACAGAAAACCCCAAACAAACACACAAAGCAAACAAAACAAAGCTTTCACCCCTAAACACTCCCTCTGTAACTTGTCTCTCGTACCAATATCACTGTTAAGATAGAAAGCTAATTTTGAAAGTTCTCAGAAAAATTAGGCAAAACTGGCAGCAGAATCATGGGGTTTCTAAAGTCCCACTTCCTTTAACAAGGAGACAGCTTTACTTTTTGAACAGAGGATACTCCAGTTTTGGCTTCCACCACCAGTGTAATCTTTGGATTATATTACCTCATTTGAGTAATATGCACTTAGGTAGTCTGCTTTTTGCTGTGGTGCATTAATAGCCAATGAAGCCAATTAAAAAAAGTTATATATTTTTATTTAGGTATAAACTCCACACATTTAAGTTCTAAAGGTCAGGAATATGGAGTATATTGAGTACTTGTTGCTTAAGAGGCTGATTTTCTTTTCCTTGTTTAAGAAAATAAAGCATTTACCTTGAGAGCTTTGACTGAGTCTGGCTGAGGAACGGGTGACACGGGCGGATCGTCGTGATGTGCCATCGCTTTCAGAGCTGTCTGTATGCTCAGGATCAGTAGAGAAATCAGAGTCTTCTGTTCCATCTGAGCTACTGCCTGCATTCCTCTGCAACACCACAGACACAGACATAAGCACACGAGCACTTAAACTTGCACATTTTATTTATACTACAAAAAAGAGAGAAAATATTTGATGCTAGATAGATACTTTCAAGGCTGACACAATGACATATGCAAACTAGTGTCAAGTGTATTACTCTGGAGAAACTTTTTAAATAGTAAATAGGCAGTGTCAGACAGTGCCTTCAATAATAAAGTTTCTGCAAACTGATCCACTAAGACAGACGACAGTAGCACCTGATTTTATTTAAATCAAAAGTTAAATGAAGGTTCGAGGCCAGACAGGACATCCTCTGAGCTGCCCATTCTCAGGGTCCGTTCACCCTGCCAAGCCCACAGCACTCCTGCACCATCTGCCTGTTCAAACCAGCAAAGACAGCCCAGCAGAGCACAAGGCACTGCGGGAGCAGGTGGGGGAGCAAACAGATGGGCTCCAGCAACGGCCAAACTGACTCTTCACCACTCAGCAACTCAGGGCAGCGTCAGGGCTCCCCAGCAGAAGCCAGGCAGAGAAAACAAAGACACTCAGCGAAGCGCCTGGGCCAAAGGAGGCTGTGAATGCAGTTATATTCACCTCATCTTGGCCCACCTGAGCGGCCCCCTGCACCACCAGCGGCGGCCCTCTGAGGGAAGCAGGCCTCAGGAATTGGCGGGCAGCCACCAGGCCTCCGAAGATCCCTGCCCTGACTGGGCAGCCGGGGTGTAGGAGCGCCCATAGGTCTCGGTGCGGGCGGCTGGACCGGTGGAGGGTGGGGCGGAGGCAGCCCCGAGCGACCGCCGACCCTGAGGGGACAGGGAAGACGCCGGCGCCCGCCTGAGGCGAAGGGCGGTGGCGGCTGGCGCGAGGGCGGCCCCCGCGCCGCTTTGTTTTGCGCCCAGCGGAGACCCTCCGGTCCCGACCAATCACAGCGCGGGCGGGAGTGGCCGAAAGGGAGAGACAGCCAATGACCGCTCGGATATCAAAAAGGCGTGGCCACCGGGCGTGAGTGACGGCGGCTGACAGCCTATCGGTGCAAGCCTCGCTCCCACAGAAACATCAACCTGGGGGGGCGGGGTGGGAGGGGGGAAGGGAGAGAGGGAGAAACAAGGCACGCGCGGGGAGGTGACCGTTGGGGGCGTAGATGGGCAGCCGCGGAAGCCAATCAGCTGCCAGCCCGGCAAGGCAGTCCGACCAATACGCGGCCAGCTCTCCAACGGCCCGCCCAATCGGAAAAGCCAAGAGGCGGGCCGCGCTACAGGCGCGGGGGAGGGGAAACGGTAACCGTTGGGGGCGATGAGTGACGAGCGAGGCGGCCAATCAGTGCCCAGCGTGCCCGTGCGGGAGCCACTCAGCGAGCGCGGGGGGCGGGCGCTGGGGGCTGAAGGCCGCTATTTTCCCCTCGGTTTTGTGCCCGGGAGAGGTAGCGGAGGGGGTGGGGAAAGCGAGGAAAGCTGCAGCCCGAGCTCGCCGGTTCCCCCGGCGGGCGCGTCCCCGGTTCCCCGGCCGCGCTCACCTTCCTGCGCGGCATCCTCGGCGGGGGCGGGGGCAGCGAGGTCGGCTGGTCCCCGGCGCCCCCGGCCCGCGAAGCGGCGGTGGCCGCCGTGTTAGCGCTGGCGGGCTCCGTGGTGACAGCCGTGTCTCCCGTCCTGCGGCACGTCTGCTCCGGCGGCGCCAGCCCGCTCCCGCCGCCGCCAGTCCCTGTTCCCTGCTCGGTCCCTCACGCTTCCGCCGGGACACGGTCCACACCCCCCCTCCCCTCGTCACGTGACTCCCCCAGCCAGCCTCACGCCAGCGGGCGCTGCCATCTTGGATTCGGACAGGTATCCCGGCGGCGCCTCTGACAGTGAAGCTGCTGGCGGCCATCTTGGCTTCGGGCTGAGGGCCGGGGCGGTGGCGGCGGCCATCTTGGGTCCGGGTGCGAAGGCAGCGGGCTGCCGGGGACCGGAGCGGCTGTTTTCCCCAGGGAGCCATGTTGGGTGCGGGCAGGCTTAGCCCTCCCGCTGGGGGCAATCTTGGGGCCGGGCAGAGGCGCGTCGCCGGGTCCATGGGTGGAGGAAGGCGGTGAGTCCCCGTTGCTCTTGAGGCGGAGGCGGGGAGCGCCGCGTCTCCGGCTGCCGGCCCCCTCCTGCTGCGGGGGGTGCCGCCGCCCGCCCTGCCTGCGGCCTGCTGGAGGGAGAGGCCTTTCCCGGGGCCTGGCTCCGGGGCGGGCCGTCGCAGGGGCCTGACGGGCCTGGGCAGGCCTCTCAGGACTGGGTGGCTTTGGGCGCTCATTCGGAAAAGCTTTAGTCGTTAATTAATCTTTCTGCTCTGGAAAGGGTTGGGGTTTTTTGGTGAAACTTTGCCTGTGTAGTTCTCTTACGGACGAATGTGAGCTGGTCGTGTTTCTGCCCTGAGCTGATGAGGCACCCTGTAGTTCCCCTGTGGCGGCTCTCGCTAGCTTGAGCCCCTGGCGGTCCGGGAGCCGAGCGGCAGTGAGTTCACCCCAGTATGGTCCCCTGCACAGGCCACACACTCCGCGGGAGCTGCTTCTCTGGCTGTGATTAGGCCAATAGCTGGTTAAACATAACGCATCAACATTAACATGGTAATGCTGTCTGTGAGCAACAGTATATTGCTTTATGTAAAGACCTGGGGGAAAATAAGGGTATCTAGTCGAACACATGATTTCTTTCCAACTATAGTTATCTTTAAGGATTATGAAATTCTCAGGGCCTAATCCTTGTGAGTGCATGTCATCCTTAGTCATGCAAGTAAGACCATTCCTCTCGTTCCCAATTGTTATTGCTCCTAGGTGTATCCAGTCTCCTGTGAAATGCTGAAAGGCAAACCTGAAGAAGAAGCCAAGATGAAATACTTCTGTTTTTGCTGAAGCAGAGAGGAACGGGAAGCAGTATGTGTGGTATGTGAAGTGGGAGTGTACATATTGGTTGCAAATAACCATACATTTGATCTAACAATCATTAAGCCCAGGAAAACTATGGGTGCGTGAACTGATCGTTAGTAAGTCTGGTTATTTCAGTGAAACAATTTGCAAATGTACTGAAAGGTTGCTGCAGGAGAAAACACTGCTGCACAAATGCGTGAATTCTTCCTACTTTATAAGAAAAAGAAAAGACTGCCTGGAATTTAATAGGATTTCAAATTGCAGTTGAGTCAAAATCTAGTGCTAGGCTAATGAACGTTACACTCTCAAGTTATTAGACTGGCTTGAAATGTTTTAATTTAAGATAAACTTGGGATGAACTAAAGCATCGCCTCAAAGGGCAAGAGGAATGGGAACAAAGAAAAGGAGCGCATTATTCCTTAATGGAAAGAAGAGGGAGGAGTTAGTCTGAACACTTTGTAATTGCTAGTCTTCCGTGTATTTTCTATGAGACAAAGCTTAGGCCGTACAAGAGTGAATGTGTCTCGTTGCAAACTGATGACGGGCTCTAATGGAAATGTGGGGCAGTTAGAAGCAATAGAAAAGATTTCAAAGAGCTTGTAGATTGCAACTTCTTCATCTTTTATCTCTTGCATTAAATGGAATCTGCCTGTGGTAGAAAAATCACCATTAGCTTAAAGACTGGTTCTAACATAACATATTTGGACCTCACAAGCATCTAAATTCAGTTGCAGATTTGCTTGAATGAAAAAGGCTAAAGAATGCGATGACCATGTGAAAAGTTGCACATTGCTACATCCCATTGAAATAGTTGCCTGTTGATGATAGCTAAAGGATTCCTCTTTCAAAAATGCTGCATTATGAGAGCTATAGTGCTTAATTGTATCAGATAAACATATAAAATATTAACTAGAGCTTCTAGATGTTACTGAAGCTTATGTCTGAGATCGGTTGTTTATGTTAATGCGTGTTAGCAGGACTTATCACCACCAACAGGATGTTATTGGAAAAACAAAGCAAACAGAAGCGGGTGGTGTTTAATAACTTTCCTAGAGGTGGCAGTACTTGAATAGAAGCCAGGAATCCAGTTCCCTATGCTGTCTTATCGTTCTCCTGATAATTAAAACGGTAATGCAAACTATAAGTCCTCTGTGCAGGTTGAACGCTAAATGGACGTAACTCTAGAGTATACACTGTATGTAGGGGAGGGGGGCAATAAGAAGGGAAAGTGGCCTTAGCTGTCTGGTGCTCTCAGAAGAGTAACAATCAGATCATGTTATGACCACAGCAGAGCTTGCAAGAACTTTTCTGTATGTCTGTGTCTAGCAGCAGAACAGACCGCAAAGATTTAACTTGCTGCTGCTATACTTCACTTCAAAATCCAGCCCAAACTTAGGAGGCGTCTGTCAGAAATAAAAACCTGGGGTTTTTTCATTAGTTTGTGTGTGAAGGATGTGTCCAGCCCTTGGCCACGTGCCAGGGGTTGGGACTGAAGAAGCCCCAGCCCTGGCGTTTGTTGGAGCTGAAACTGCAGGTCTGTTCTGGGGAAAAACACAAAAGGGATGTGAAACTGGAGAGGCTGTGTATGCTGGCAGGTGCCTTCTGTATTGGCATCGCCACTAGATGTCAGTGCATGAAACCACTTCTTCACCCTGAGGAAACGAGTGAAATTGCAAGGAGGGAGCAATTTCCTCAGGGTGCAAAACTGATGTAGCATCTGCTTACAAAGATCTCCACCGAGGTTAAGCTCCTTTTAATAAGGTTCTTAAGACAGACTTGCGGTCTCTTAACTCTGTCAGAATTTTCCAGGTAGGAAATGAGGAATTTCCTGATGCTACACCAGAAGAAGGTTTAGCAAGTGCTTGGTGACTTGAAATTTCATGTTAAATCACACAAAAGTGATTTTTGGTTTCTAAATCCTCAGTTATTGAATGTATGTAGGTGCTAGATTGCCACTGATGTCAGCAGTTAGCTGTCTGAAATCTCTTGGCCCTGAAGATCTCACTGAATCTGTTGAAATCTCTCTAGGCCTTTAGCCTCACTAAAACTCTTTGGGACTTAGCTTTAGGTACATTTATTGTCGTATTTAAATTTAAAAAAAAAAAGTATCTCTTGCTGAATCTTAGAAAATATAAGCAATGAAAAGGGAATTTTCACCAAAACTGATCACCAAAAGCAGATAGAGGCATCAATAGGTTGAAGTTAGATTTAAAACTTTAATCTCCTGCCTTGGTTCCCACTTGCTTTGGAGACGTGGCATTGAGTGAGCTGCCTGTGGGACCTTAATATAGCCATCACTTATGTTAGTGATAATACAAAGTAGGCTTGCTTATGTAAGAATGGTTATGAAGCAGAATAAATGCTTGTAAAGTACTTCATGTTTCTCAGTTGCTAAGTGCTTTATAAATGTTAGGGCATTCACTTTAATTGCTTTGTGTGTTATTTGCTATGATGATGCATTCCTGCAGGGCTACTTTACCTACTTAACCGTGTTTTAAAGCAAGTGAGAGAAAAGCTATATAATGAAAATACACCATAAAAATATCTCAAGTGCTGTACTTGAATAAATCTTACTTGCTTTTAGGTATCGTCTCAGTCCAGCTCTGGGGGCTAGAGTTACAGAAGAACTGGGATAATGATGAAGTGCTGCAAATATCCAGAGTGCTGTTATACAGATATGAAGATCCAGGACAGCTGCTTCTTTTACTTTCACATCTTCAGAAGGTGAGTAGAGGTGGCTTCCCTCTGGTTTGGGTTCCAGCTTAATATTTTTAAATATTTGAGTTTTAGGTGTCGTGGGTCTAGGTGATAGAGCAGCATCAGAGAACAACTTGACCCAAGCATGTAAAGCTTGAAGAATTCCTGATCCAGTTTGATGTGTCTTAAAGACCCATATGGGAGTGGGTCACTGTCTCTCACGAGAGCACTTCTACTATAGAATAACCAAAGGTTACCTGCTGTTTGCTGTCTGTATTTTTGGTCAGGGCCTGAGCAAGCTGGTCTACATTGGCCTGGCTCTGAGCAGGGGTTGGAGCCTAAATTATTCTGACTGTTCTTGTTGAAGTACAGTCAGTAATGTGCAAACAGGTTAAATCCAGATATGTGTATGTAAATAGTAGAAGGTGCAAAGCACAGAATTTAATGTGGTAGAAAATCTGCTGTGGAACCTGGGCTAGTAATGAGCTGGGCCCTAAGTATTTTTGAGTTTTGACTTCTGTTTGCGGCTGCAGGGGCCAGCTCTCCAGTGGGCCTTGGTGCACTTCAGAAGAAAACCCAACAGCAACAAATTTATTTAATTCAGACAATTGTAGGGCTGAAGCTAGTCTAGGCTGTGGGATTACTTTGCAGATTGGCATAGTATTTTTTTACTTTCACATCAAAAAAGAAAATATTCATCAGCTGTTGCACATCAGGACTTGAGTTTTGAGAGGATGTGTTTGCAGATGGTTCAGCAAATAGTTGGGGGGGGTGTGCGCATTTATTTTTTTGAAGCCTGAAGCTGGTTTAGATTTGAATGTATACTGACTTGTAGTATAAATAGTCACAGAAACCCCTGTATGGAGAATCGTGGCCATGTACCATGCATTGAGCTGAAGGTCTTGCAGAACACAACTAGCTGTAGATGGACAGGGGCGTTTCAGTAAACTTGAACAGAATCCATGCACTCGCTCTTTCCCCGGGGCTCTGGTATGCAGACATACGAGTGGAGGCTGTGTTTTCTGGCATCAGGAGCAAGGTCAATCCAGTTTGGCCTATATCTTTTTCTTTTTTTTTTAATTTAAATCGTAATGGAAAAAAGATACGGTCTACGTTTTGCTGAAAGCAGAAGTTTTTCACTTAGTTACAGCTGAATATAGCCACACTTCCCAGTCCCCTCCCTCCCTTGGGTCTCATAGTATAATCTAATTATTGAATAGTTGCAATGAAAGTACATTTTGCCCTGGCAGGACTAAAGCCTGTTTATAGGCCAGATATTTTTATGCCATCCTTGTCCTGTTCCTGCCAAAATGGGTTATTTTTTGGATTTTCTTGTCTGCTTTTGGATTTGTGATCTGCTCCTTTAATACATTCCTTCCAGTCTAGGCAGTGCTCTCCAACTGCCTGGCACTGATGTTAATGCTTTGCTTCCTAATCAATCAAGTCTGCTGCCTGCTTTCTTAAAGGAAAACTCTACTCATGTTGTTCAGCCCAATGACACAAACTTTCACAGGTGTAAGAAACGTTTGTCACCAAAAATGACAGTGATGTGGGAAAGACGCAACTTTATCCTGTTTGGTTTTTCTGGGCAATTCTTTTTCAGAAAACTGACTGTGGTACTGCGGGCAAGTAGCCATGGACTTTGTAGCTCAGTTTCCAGCTGACATGAATATCTTGATTGTAGTAAGAACTTTGGGGATATTAAGAACAGGTTGTATCTGGGGATAGTAGGGACAGAAATTTGTCTTTGCTTGCTCCTCTAATTAAAGAGTGATCCCAAATCACCATATTTTGTGCCTCAGGTAGTGGGAGTAGAAGGATAACTTAGGATGTGCCTACTGTTTAGATCCAAAGTGAAAATAGGAGGCAGGTAACAGAGAAACCAAGTGTCACCCCAAACTAAAGGGTGGAGTATACTTGGAGGCTCAGCCAAAAGTCAAGAAAATAAGGAACCTTACAACAAGGAGTAAGAGAGGATTGTAGCAAGACAAGGTGGAAGTAAGAACCAGAGCTAAGCAAAACGATTTTGAGAACAACAAACTGCTACCAGTTCGGTACATTGAGCAACACCATTGCTGGGATGGTCTGATTGATATAAAATATGCATCAATTTGGCGGCTTCTCTGTTTAGGAAGGTTTATCTTTCCCTTAGTTTCCTAGGAGACTGATTAGCTCTGTGCCTTAACACCAAAGGAGCCAAAGAAACACCAAACGGAATGCAAATTGCCAATACAGAGTGGATGGAGAATGGGAGGATCTATATGGAGGAAGCATATCACAAGATGGGAGCAGTAGCTTTTACAGCAGTTTGTCTTATGCAGTATGATTGCTGTCCTTTATACCTCTTTGTCAGATAAGTAAAGATTGGGGTGAGCAATGTTATTGCTTTCTGGGAGCTTGTGTCCCGTTAGAAGTGCGCTGCTGCAAAATGGCTGTTCCTAGGATAAGGTTTATGTGCCAGCTGGAACTGCGGATTTCCTTTGAAAGTCCTGTTTTTGTAATTATTCATGGCAAAAAAAAAAAGTTTCTTCCCATATGAACTTCTGGCTTGCTGAGCTCTGAGGTGAGCCAAGTAGGTTATTTTCTTCAGTGTCTGCATTTTTTCCTAATTACACTGTACCAGTTGTTACCACACAGTTTTATTTACCTGCCCTTCCAAATTCATAAGTTCCATCTTCTGGAAAAGTTCAGCAGCACTTCCTGCGGAGCTTGTCTTGGTACTGCCTTTTATCTATGAGGGAATAATATTCTTGTGCCAAATACAGCCCTTTACATAAACTTTTTTTTCTATATCGCGTTTCTAACACTTTCTAATCTAATTTGGTTGCAGGAAGTAGAAAGGTAGTGCTGTGTGACTGAGCTGCCGGGCTTTGCCAGACAGTAGCTGATGGGTCAACTAGAGCTCCAGTTGCTGACACTGCTGTGCAAGCTGAGAGACCGTGGGTTTGCCTGTCCTAAAAACATAAAGCTTCCTTTAACACACATTCTCCTAAGCAAGCTGTCATCCCTGCGTAGTGAACGTTTTACATCTAATGCAGCCCATATTATGGGAAATCTTACCAAGTCTGATGTTGGCTAACTCCTGAATCCATGTGAGGAGAAACACGATCCTCTCTTAGGATGAGATAAGTGGGATCTACCTGCTGTGTCTGTTTTCCAGCAGAAGTGGCAGGGTCACAGCAGTGGGATGGTCGATGGCTCTTGTAGTGGGTAGAAGGAACCCAAGAAGCAGCGGAGGATGTTGCAGCAGCAGGTATGAGACATGCTTTATTATAGCTGTAGGTTTGAGTCCCTTGTCTGTTTTCTGCTGATTTGTTGGTACTTGACTGACTGGGTCTCCTTGTATTCATTTACACACTCTATTACAATGTTGGCAGAGCTGGACATCAGTGATTACATTTAAGTGCACTCTTTCTTTCTGGTATATTGATGATTCATACTATTAGGAGAGGCTTCCTGCCTTTCCATGACTTAGTGAAAATGATCTATTTCATAATGTCTCCTTACTCTTAGCAGGGCTTGTGCTCTGTTCCCAAAACTCCCACTGTTTTCACTGCAAGCATGATCAGACTGTGAAATAGCTTGGCTGGTCTGGTGAATAATCTGTTAGTCTCTTTTAATAAACTGCAGTTTTATTTATCTTGCTGCTCTTTAGAGCTTTTCATCTCAAAACATTTGAGTGCAGAAACTGTCCAGTAGTGAAATGCAGCCATCTCTCTTGGGGATAGAGTGGGAGGCAGACAGGCAGGCATTTTACTCCACAGTTTAGAGCGAGAGGAATTTTGTTCAAGGACAATGAGGGAAAGCTTAGCTTGTATGCTGAATGACCCTTTGATCTTCCACGTTCATGCTCAGCTGATCAGGACTTTAAATGTAAGCTCTGTCTCCCTCCTACCCATAGCAAACAGCCAGCAATATAATCTCATTTAGGACTTGAGCACTGGACCAGAATGACAGGACTGCAGTGGCAACTGTTCGGCCTTACATGTTTCCTATTTGACTGTCACTTCCTCAAGTGACGCTGACATAAAGCTGAAGAATGGTGGGTGGCAATTCTGGGACGTGTAGTAGGGTGTACTGAAAGGGGTCCATGGGGAAGGGAAGGCCGAGCCCGTTACACACAAATATTCTCCTGTAAATACTGAGAAACTGGACAGTGCTGTAGTATTAAAAGGTGACTTTCTGGAGCACACTGAATAGGTCGGTCCATAGCCATGAGATGAATTTGATAATTCTGAAGCTTTGTGGTGTTTGCTAATCATGATGAAATGACTGGCTTTCTGAGGCTCTGAAAGCTGAGAGGAGCTGACTGGTGGTGTGGTAGGTCAGCTCTCCTTCTGTGCGAGGAGAGAAGGCTCCAGAAACTGCTGTGGCAGAAGCAATGGAAATGAGCAGGCAGAGTATGATGAGAAGTTGGATTCTTGACCTGCAGCCCTTGAGCAGTTGTAAAAGATTGTGTTACTTCTGCTACTATGCAGCACATCATTAGGAACCTTAATTACGGGGAGATGACTGCATTGCGTAGGCTAGAGTGTAGCCTGCAAGAATGTAGGATCTTTAATTTTATAACACTTGCTCTGTGGTGTGTGTCTTTGTTGGGGAAAGATATCGAAAGGCCTGCTCTTGTTGCAGATGAAACAGACTTGGCTGGCTGATAACGTGTAGCTCCTCTGAGCTAGAATGGCTGTAGCCCATTTGATAGGTGACAGCTGGTGTTTTCTTACCTATTCCTGCACAATAAAGCAAAATGTGCATTTTTAAACCTTGAGGGAAGCATTTGGTGACAGGAAAACTTGGACTTGAGATGGAGTGGCACTTTGCCTAGTTGTGCCAAACCACTTCATTTTTATTTTTTTTTTTCAGTATTCCTTGCTGTATTTATAGCATGAGATATGATGAGAACTATCAGAGGCACAGCTGTGTGACCTCCTTCGTGCTAAAACAAAACAGCACAGAGGAGTATTTCTAGGTTGTTCCAGCTGCAGGTATTGGGTTCAAATCACAGTGCCGTAAAAAGACAGTGTGGCAGAGAAACTGAAAGTTGAATTTGAATTTCTAGGTTGAAAGGACTGACTCTGAAGGGTTCCTAGAAGAGCTGAGCTACCAGTCCGCCAGTGCAAAAAGAATATGGTCCTCTATTTGGCATTTATAACTCTTTTTCGTTGCAGTTCTATGTTCTTTTGAACACCTGTACTTTGGTAGCTCCCTCTCCATTTCTTTTTTTTACATTTCATTTCCTGTTTCTTTGCTAATAGCTACTAGGGACCTTGGGAAGGAAATATTTTCAGGAAGAGTGTCTTTGACTTGAAGAATTGTCTGTATACAGAGTAGGTTTCAAAGATCAGCTAGGTATGGTTTTACCTTGTTTGTGCAGTGGGAGCTGGAACAGGGAGAACTGCTGGGAGAACAGACACTTGAGAACCCTTGTTTAGTTTAAAACTTAATTTTAGGTTGTAAGATTAAATGAACAGAGAAATACTTGAACTGTCTTCTGGGGAATGCTGTTAACTCTCAGAAATGCTCCCTAACACTGCTGCTGTTCTGGAATGTTCCCCTGCCCTTCAGACAGTCCTGAGCAGAGATCATTGTGCCTCCTTGTGTGACTGCCTTATCAGAGATCTTGCACCACTCCTTGCTAGCAGAGATAGGGATGATTAGTTTGATGAGTGGCATTTTGTTTGTTTACCAAGCTCTATTAACCAAAGCTGTGGTTTCTGTCTCGTCTTTGCTTCCATCAGGAGGTACGTCCTGTCTTTTCCTTCACTAACTGCAGTACTGCAATACACGCCACCTCTTCCCCTCCATGCAGGGTTTTTCTAGAAGGAAGAAGATGGCACCGTCTAGTTTTCCATCTGGTGCCTGATTACGTGCAAATAGGAACAGCCGGCCCTGTAAGCAGAGCGATACAGGAAGAAGATGGGGAGCGCTGCTCTACTGCGATAGCCACTGGGGGAGACCAACTGTCTGCTGCTGTCACAACCTCTCCAGAGAGGCTGGCACCAAGCCCGGTCTGCTTTGCCACCTCATGCCTTTCCCCCTCTTCTTATCTAGCCATGCCACAGCTTCCCAGGCTCCTGGGTTAGATAGATGAGCCCCACCCTCTGTGCTTGGGCAGATGCTTCCTTTCATAAACCCACGTAACTGTGTCCGTCTGGAGGCAGAATATGGGCCTGGACCCGAAGCAGGTGGAGTCTGCTTGTAGGTTTGGTACAGCGAGTGGAAAGGGGGAAACATAATGACTTTTGTATGACTGCTATTAGACTAAAAATATGTTTTAGGGGACTAGAATGGGGGGAAAAAAATCCTGCATGTAAGTGATGTCTTTTCAAGGAATCAAACAACATGGTATAATTATAGGGTTTAAATGGAAGACATTTGTTCAGCCTTGAGAAAAGAAGGCTTAGGGGAGACCTCCTCACTACATTCCAGTACTTAAAGGGTGGCTACAAGGAAGATGGAGGCTCCCTTTTCGCAAGGGGTCACGTGGAAAAGGGGGTAATGGGTACAAGTTGTTCCTGGGGAGATTCTGATTGGACACTAGAGGAAAATTTTTCACAGTTCTCCCCGGGGAAGTGGTGGATTCCCCAACATTGGACACTTTTGAGATTCAGCTGGGCAGGGAGCTGGGCCACCTTATCTAGAGCGTGCTTTTGCCAAGAAAGGTTGGACCAGATGGTCCTTGAGGTCCCTTCGAACCTGGGATTCCATGATCCTCTGACATGATCCGAAATGGTGCCTGAGGAGCAGGAGGTCAGAGGATGGTGAGTGACCGGCTGCTGAGAGCCCTGGGCGGGTGGAAGGGCCTGTTCCTCTGCACCTGCCAGGTACGAGGCTGCAGGGATGGGTCTCAGAGGAGCCTAATCCTGGAAGAGGCGCTGGGGCCAGATTCCCCACTGCTTAATACTGGGGGAAAACGTTATATGGCTCCATCGTTGCCTCTCCCAAATCCTGAGCAGTTTCCTATGGCCCTATCCCGAGCTTTGGCTCTGTCATTCCTGGGGCCGTGTTCTTCCCCGCCACCACCAGCCCCCTTCGCCGGGCCCACAGAGGGGCCCTGGGGGCGGGAGGGCGGCGCCCCCGCCTCACCCCAAGGTGAAAGAGAAACCGCCCGTCCGCTGCCCCGCCTCCTGCTGCCATTGGTTCTGCCGCCGCTACGGGGCGGGAGAGGGCGTGGGGCTTGAGTCTCTCTTCCCTCTTTGATTGGCTCTAACGCTGAGGGTGATGCCTCTTAGGCCTGAGTGCGTCTCTGATTGGTTACCGTTACAGCGCGTGGCGGGGAGGAGCTTGCAGAGAGCTCTCATTGGCTGTCCTTAAGGAGGGGCGGATCGGTTGGCTGCGGTCAGCCAATGATCGCCGGGCTCCTCCCCCGGTGCCGCCCCCGGAGCGCTGATAAGCGGCGCTGGCGGCGGTGGCGGGGGGTCAGTGCGGCGCGGGCGGGCCGGGCATGGCGGGGGCGGGTGGCGGTCGCGGCGGAGCCGGGGGGCTCCAGCCGCTCCGCGCCACCGTCCCCTTCCAGCTCCAGCAACGCCGCGGAGAGGGGGGCCGGGCAGGTAACGGCGGGAGGAGGCGGGCACCCTACCGGTGTGCGGGGCTGCGGCGGGGGAGCACGCGTGTCCCCCGTGCCCGGCGGGGCACCGGGGGCGGCGGATGGGCCCGGGGTGGGGTTCACAACCGCTCGGCAGCGTGACTCTCCGTGGGGAAGCGACTCTTAGCCCCGGCTGCCGAGAGGGGGCTGAGGGGGTACCGTGCTCGGCCCCTGCAGCGGGGGAGGGTCCCGGTGCTGGGAGCGCCGAGACCTCCTGTCCGTCCCGGGGCAGCGGGGGCAGGACCGGCGTTAGCGAGAGCTACCGTGTGCGCGGGAGCCTTCTAGTCTGCTGCGTGGGTGGAAGTGAAAGGGAACCGAGGGCGGGGAGTCGGGGGAACAAAACCGGGACGTGGGGGGGGAAAGACCGCGAGCGAAGGAAACCCCAAACTGGGGGACGCGGCCCAGAGGCAGCCGAGACCTTGAAAACGCCGCCCGTGGGCTGCGATCGGCCGGGAGAGGTGCGAGCTTTGATCCCCGGCTCCGCGGGGTCCCTCCCCGGGCAGGCGGGACCTGTGGCCGCCTGCGGTCTGCCGGGACAATGAGTTGCCTATTTGGAGGTGGTTTCACAAAAAAAACCCACCAAACTTGAGTTTTACGCAGCTGATCTATCTTGATAAAGAAGTAATAATTTGATTTGCACTAATAGCAATTTGTCCCTAATTGCATCACTGAGATTTTTCTGACCACTTCAGGAATGCTTATTTAATTATAATTTTTTGGTGACCTAATAATAGTTTTTGGCTTTTCGTGATGTACGTATTATTTCTGGCTGTTCGTGGGTCTGCCTTTGGATGTTGGATTCTTCCTTGGCCCTTCATTATCTCAAGAAGTATTAAAATAGCAATGAAGCACTCTTTTGGGGGGGTTAAACATACGATTAAACAGGATTATGGACCAGCAAGAAATACTCGTCAAGCTTTGGGCCAGCTGATTTTGGTGGTATCTGTTCAGAGCGCCGGTCTCTTCCTTAAAGCAGCAGCTGCTGAATGCGCTTTGCAGGGGAGAGAGCTGCAGCCCATCGTACAGCGAGAATTAATGGCCCTTCCTGAAGCGTCCTGCGTTTCACTCCTCAAGACTTAGAGCCACTGGCAGGGTTGGTATTGATCAGAGGAGCTATTAAAGAGCTTTTTTGCTCAATTTACACTTGAAACAAGTTAATGAAATGGATTCTTTTGAGTGCTAGTTTTTGCTACCCTCTCAGCAGTATGCTGAAATCGAGGTGAAGTTGCTCTTAATAGGGCAATTACTCAGTAGCTTCAGATGTTACAAAGAAAATAGAGGAAATCTCAAAGAAAGGAGAGCCAGGCTGCCTGTCATCCCTTGGTTGTGTTAAAGCTCTGTACTGCACCTCTCCGAAGCATGGGGAATACCATGCAGCTTTCTGAGGGCAAAACGGCTGGAGCTCCACTGACATGAACCAGAATTGCTGGTCTTCATTTCTTCCTGGCTCTGTGCCTCGCTCTTCAGGCTCTAGGAGCTTGAATTTTTCCTCTTGATCGTAGTCATTTCATCTGCAGTTTTGGAAGTGTTGGAATTTCCATTGCTCTCTGCCTCATCGCAATTTTTGTAAGCTTCAGTTTGCTCCCTGCATGCGTGGGAGCTGTGGCAGTAAGCTGGCAGGGTTTAACCAAAAACTGTTATCCTGGTGATTCATAATCTAACACTTTTGCTCCTGCCTTTTGGGAACTCAGCACAGAAATCCATTGCTTTATTGCATCTTTCCTCATTTGACTTTGCTGGCTCACTGAAGGGCTCTGGAGCTGCTGGGGATCTCGGTGATTCTGGCTTGGAGCTTCAGAAGAAGAGGTGCGGGGTGATCCGGGGGCTGATCCTGCAGCTGCTCTGATAATAGAGGATCCCATTGAGATGAGGAGCAGCTGCAGAGTCTCTCAAAGGGCTTCTGTTAAAAGGAGGAGCTGGGGGATGCCAGGAAGGAGGTCGAGGAATATTTTAAAAGGACTTGACTTGCTGTTTAGAAATCCAGGATGTCAGGACTTCTAGTGATGAATCTGATGCGTGTCATTGGGGTCAATGTCTGGTGTTTGGTTTTTTTAAAATTCCTTATCTCTTCAGTGATGTGGCTTTTGGTGGTGAAGCAGGTAATGTGTTAGTGTTTGATCCTCTTCAGGTGCAGGCCAGACCCATCCCTGCTGCATCCGTTTGTGCCAGGTGAGGTGGCTCGGAGGCGGCTGCTGGGGTAGCCAGAGCTCTGCAGGTGCTGTAACACTGATGGGGTTATGTGTTCTCTGGGGTGGGATGAGCTTTGTGGAGACTTTGAAGTTTAAATCAGTTAATGGCAATGCTCGTGCTATTTGTAGCCTCAGTTCTTTCCTCCAAAGCCCACACGGAAGCACATACTGGTTGGGGAGTTTCCATGCTCGTGTCCAGACTTCGGCCTCCCCGAGAGCTGTGCCTTCACACTCAGGGATCCGCTGCCTGGGTGCAACCCCAGTGCTCATAACGCATCGCGGGTCTGGAACCTGATTTTCTCAAGCAAGACACTGAGAAGTCTTTATGCATCTTTTTTCAGTATGACACTAGAAAAAATAGGTTTATTTAAATTGCATCTTGAATTTTAATTTGCAGACTCACGGTGAATGTAGCATTTTTGGGAACAGGAGCGGGTAAGTTGTCAGTCATCTGAACTGGCTCGTGCACAGAGGAGAAGATGGAATATGGTGGAAGAGCAAAACTGTGTTGGATGTTTCTAGTTCAACAGACTCCTTCGGTGCACTCCCTATTAAAGGTGTAGGGGGGTAAGGTGGGGTGAATAGCTGCACCAGGGGTTACCTGCCAACTGCTCTTCCGAACACTCGTCGAGTAGATTTCTTGGGAGGAGAAAGAGTAGGTGCCTGTCTGCCTTCTGAACACTGCCTGTTTATCAGCGATAGTGGCATAGGTGTATATATGTATAGGTATAGGTGAGTGCAGAGGTGCAAGGCTTCACCTGTAGACCTATATGGTTGATTTGGGGGGGTTCACAAATGGCTTTGACAAGAGCTATGTCTTGCATTTCATGTGTTTCATGTTAACCCTCCATGAAACCAAAGCTTTACTGATAGTCTCTCTTCACCAGAATTCAAAGAAATTTCACCGGTTTTCCCACCACCACCTCTACAACTCCAGAATTATGTGGTGCCTTTTAGCCTTTCAGGAAGTTACTATTGGCTGAGCTGACTCATCTGGATGGGATTTTGTTGCTTGCCTGCTGAACTTGCCTGGTTTTGAGATGTCCAGTTGTTTTTGCTGTGTCGATCCTGCTAGAGAGACTAAGTGAGCAGACTGCCAAATATCTTTATTAGGTGTCTGAATTAAACCCGTGCCTGGTGTATGTTATAGAGGCCGATGAGTGGGACACTATTCATAGGCAATACTGTCTGAGTGTATGTTTAGCAAAATGAAAATGGTTTCTTTAGGAATAAAAATGTCTGTTTACCACTTGAAAGTGCTGTGGGATTGCTGCCTACGTGGTAGTGTTACAGCAGAGCTGTTAACAATATCTCTGCTTCTTTCCTTTGCTGCAGGCAGCACATAATGAGTGTGGGGGTCTCCTCCCCCCCTCCAGTCTTATTGGTTGAATATCTTAAGTGCTGTGTTTGCTTTAGCAGTTGGTATCTGGTGGGGTTTTGTATCCTGAGGGATGGGTATAAAGGCTTTCGTTACTAAAACAGTGGTTTGTGATGTCTGCTCTTTGAGTTTGCTTTTATGCTGTTTAACATCTGTAGTTTTCCAGGGGGTGCTTGAGCAAATGAACAAGGGACCCCCAGGTTCATAATGTTTATATCCTGTACCCAACTTGGAAGTGAAAAAGCCCATCTTAGAGAAAGAGTATCTGAGTAGAAGTAGCAGCTCGGTAGGTGTTACCTTTCCAAAAGAGAAACAAAACCCCTCAAGCAGGGGTGCAGAGTACTGTCATGGGAAAATTGTGCTGGTGCACTGTGCAAACAGCTGCTTCAACAAGCTTTGCGTTTCCAAATTTTGGAATTCATCACTGTTAAGTAATTCTGCCTTTGCCTTCAGGGTTTTGCTGTGGGTAAGCAGGCTGAGGGAATCAAAGGGTTAAGCACAGGCAGGGAGCTGTAATGGGGAAAAACAGTCATGTAGGGACTGGTTGAGGGATGGGAAAACCTTGAAGATGTCCTGCTGCTGCACTAGCCGGGAAGAATCCTGCCTCTGTCCTATAGAATCAAATCAGTCTTTGTGCAAAACACAGCTGAATACAATACGTGGCTCAGGTTTGGAGGCAAAGCATTGCAGGTGGCTTTGTTTAATGTAGAACGAGTTTCTGGCACAGTAATTGGAGCCCATTCATGGTATTGCAGTCCTCAGCTGATACGGATCATACCTTCAATCTAAACTTGCTGCTCCCAGTTTGTTAGCCTCTGGATACGGGTGTGGGAAAGGGGAAACA
This sequence comes from Rissa tridactyla, assembly GCF_028500815.1. Taxonomy (NCBI): domain Eukaryota; kingdom Metazoa; phylum Chordata; class Aves; order Charadriiformes; family Laridae; genus Rissa; species Rissa tridactyla. The sequence goes on along the minus strand of NC_071484.1, from coordinate 8,167,556 downwards.
AAGGACACATCTATAACTAATCTTGACTTGTGTTGACGTTCTATGGGTGAAACAAGTTTTTCCCTGCTTTAAAATGCTGGAGATGACATTTAAAAACAAATTTGCAGGGGGAAGGGATGGGCCTGTGCAGACAGTTTGGTCTGTCCCTTCTACAACAGAATGCTCCAGAGGATCTAGGAAGCTCTCGGGTCATTTATCCTGGGTGGATTTTTATTTCTGAATCTTTCTTTCAGCTGGGGCTTATCTAACACAATTGCCTGGACCATAGCAAAGTTTTCAACGTTTGTTGGGTGAGTAGAGAACTGAAGGAACCTGGGCACCTCTTTGTGCAGAGAAGAGGCAGTGCTGTGCCAGGTGTGGGAAACATTTTACTGTCTGACTGCAAAGGAAAAAACAAGTACTTGGCCTAGCCCTGTGAGAGAAATAATGTTGAGCACCAAAGTGCAACGAGTTCTCTTTATGCAAAACTTGGATGTTGAAATACTGCGTAAATGGCAGCGTTGACTACGCTGAGCTGATCTTGGCACTTCCCTTGTGGCTCCTGCAGTTTAAGATTACAATACTAATTTAGCGGGATTCACAGTTGTACAAGAAAGATCTCCAAGCAAGACCAATAATGTTGAGCCTGTAAAAATATTGCTTCTTGGAATTTATATTAAACGGGCCGTTTTGCATTAAAAATTAAGCTTGTGGTGCTGCCATTCAAACCACCTGATAATGCAGGGTTGACTGTACAGGAAATGAGGAAAATATCAAAGGAGGTTGTGTGGTTAGCCCATTCTTTGAAAATAACGGGAGATAATTGTTTCCATGCTTGCCTGGATCCTGCTGCATGGCTCTGGGCAAGCTGCCTCTCCTCCCCGTGCCTCAGTTTCTCATAGTTTGTGTGCCACCTTTCAGGCTGGAAGCATTGAGGAACAGGAATTACAGAGTTTGTGCGGTTCCTGGCATGCTTGAACCTGAGGCTGCTGCGTGCAGCTCTTGTGTGCATAATGCTGTTGTGCTTGCACTGTTTAGGCCAGCTGTAACACTGAGCTAATATTAGCTTTGGTATCCTGCTTCCCAGTTAGAAAAGGCACTAGGAAGGTCATCAGAAGGTATATCAGATGTTGTAATTTATTATTTTATTTTTTCCTTGCTGAAAAGTTATTTCAGTAGCTTCATGCTGGGCCCTCCAGGCAGATGGCTTAACTGCAACTAGCCATAAAGACGACTATGCGCATGGGAGAAGGGCTTGTCATAAAGTGTTGATGTGATTTATGTAGTTATAGGAATATAAAGGGCAGGAAACCTTTTTCCTTGTTTTCCCCCTTGTCTGTAACTGTAGAAGTATCAAGGATGTCTTGTTCTGTTTTCATTTTACTTTGTTTTATCTGTACTGGAAGATTTCCAGTCAAAGGTTTCTCATCTTGAGAGCGAGAGCCCTGCCTTACGCAGTGATCTTGATTCCTAGATGCTTATTGAGAATGGATTTAAGTAGGCTTAACAAAAAAGGGAAAAAACCCAAACCCACAGCTCTTATCTTTGTTGCTTGGCTTTCACTTTTGTGATACAGGTGACATGGGTGATGCTGGTAGCTCCTTAGTCATCTGTATTCTCCAGGATCAGAGGGAACAAGTCCTAAAGGTCTAATGTTTGAACAAGTTTTTGCTTGTTTCAAAACCACTCTTATTGTTCATGAGAGGCTGCCTGCCCATCTGGTTTTTTCCAAGTTCTTACTTAAATTTCAGAGCGTGAAGCCAGTCCAGAAGCACTCCCAGCCTGTGTCAGTGGGTGAGAGATGGGCTTGCTTGAAGACCCCACCAAAGTGGTGCCTTGCATCAGGCTGGATTTAGGAAATGTGCACTTCAACCAAAGGCTTTGAGGATGTTGAAATTCTTCAGATTGTTTTATCATTTGAAAAACAAACTTTGTAAGTTAAAGGTGAAGAGTTCAGTTCTTTTCCTCCATCAGCTGGGTCCATCAGCTTCAGTTTCAGGCCTTGAGCTGCGTTGGAGGGAGTTGCTGTTTAACAATGTCTGTGTCCAAAAAAAAAAAAAAAAGACAGCTTGAACTGCAGTGTCCCCTATTAATTTCCTTCAATGATATCTGCAGATGCTGTGTCCGCTGGGCAGCTCTCTCCAGCTGTACTCGTAGCACAGCTTGTAACCAGGGGAGTGATTCTAAAGCCTGGAATGTCTTCCCTTGCACTCCCAGGCCAGTGGTGAAGCCCTCGGGGCCGGTTCAGCGAAGGCTGCGGGGCAAGTCACTGCTGGGTGGTGTCAGATGGGAATCCAGGTTCCCAACCTCGGGTAGGACCCTCTTTTCCCTTGAGTTTTTAGCTTTCCTGATGCCCCCCCTCGGTGGGTTGCTCCTTTCCGCCTTGGTCAAGCGCTGCAGCAGAGCAAGGTTCTGGTGGGGTTTTTTAAAGGGCTGTGCTTTGGGAACAGCAGGTACTTTTTTGGGTGTCTTGGGCTGTACGCGTACGGTTTGAGCAAGAGTCATGAGGGGCATTGTGGTTTAACCACAGCTTCTGCCTCCTCGCCGGAAGGTGCAATGGATTTCAGTGCTCTGAGGGTTTTGCATTTCTGTATTAATGTTGACTGAAATGAGCAAAGAGCTATGAAATCCCATCCTGGCATGGGTGTGAATTTCCCTTCTGTTGTAAATCGTCTTTAAAGGCAAAGGGATTATTGTAAAGTATTGAGAGAGATGTAGAATACTTCCTTTGCAGAGACATGAGGTGAAAAGACTTGGTGCCAGAAGTTGCTGCTATGGACACGTTAACTCTTTTTGCAGGAGCAGCTGAGGGTTGTGGATATCATTACCTTTTAATCTGCCTACAAATTCCAGGTTCATTCTCCTCTTTGAAGCCCCTAATGTTCAAATTGTTCTTTTTCTCTCCCCATACATATCAGTTGCAACAGGTTGTCTTACTGCATTCTTCTTCCCTGTTGCATTACTACTGAACATAACTTTCCTGTCTCGCTTTTGGGATAAAGCGAGATTTTTCTTTTCCTAGAAATGCAGGCTGTGTCCAGCCTCCAAGGTTGCTTGTAGTCATCCTGCTGCTGGTCTTGTACTGCAGATCTTCTCTGCAGCCCTGCTTGGCTTCGTCTTCTGGTGGGTTTTTTGTGGAGACCCCTTGGGTGGTGGGGATTTACAGCCCCGCTTGTCTTCTGGTACCTCGAGTAGGTGCATTCTGGCGGCTTCTCTGGATCTCCTGCTCCATTTCTGGTTCAAGCTTGAGATCCTCCCCATGTCTACTCCACTTGAAATGACCTGGCTGTATTTCTTTGTGGAGATAACATGTTTTTTTCTCTCCAGCTTCCGCAAACTTTCGTCTTAGCACCTCTCCAGCTCCTGATCTTAGCTTTATTCCTGTCTTGGTAGCTAGCTCTGACCATGCCGTGAATTCCCATGAAATGCTTCTATTTTCTAGCATGTTTGCAGATTGCTGTCGTGTACTAAGCACAGGGTTTTAAATTTCATTAGGAACAAGTAAAACTGCCTGTTCATCTCCTTTTGGGCTTTCTGGGATTCCCACAGCAAAAGCATTTATTCCTTGCATAATCCTGCATTGCTTTCAGATTGTGTGGTAGATGAAGGTCCTCTCTGGGAGCACTTCGCAGCAGCAGCATGCGATAGCAGCGCTTTGGTGAGCCACGAGGAAGCGCCTGGGCTGACTGCGGTGGTTGCAAGGATGGTTTCTTAAATCTTCACGTTTCTTCTGAATGTGGAGAGGGTGCAGTAAAGGCACAATGCTGGGAAAAGGCAATTCTTTCCCTGTAAAGATTTTTAGTCTTTGCTACGTTAAAGATTGGGACTGATAAAAAATAACTGATTCTGTTGCATTTCCTCAGTGAAGCATTCATGACACGCAATCTCCTTTACCTGCTCCACCTGGAAAAGAAAAAATTAAATAAAAACTGAGGCTGTATTTCTGAAGCTTGCCTGCTGCTGAGAATTTTTTGTCCTATTCGGCAATAACCTGTCGGGTAACTTGATTCAGCATGATGAAACCAGAGAAATTGAAATGAGATTTGAATGGGTTGTAACGTTGAAGCTTCAGTTTTGGTCTTTATTTCACTAACGCTTCCGCTGCTTGACACTGCACTGGAAATGCCCGGTTAAAGTGGTTTTGGTCCTCAGAGGAGATCTGTTTTCTGATCAAGTGCCGTCTTGCAGCGTGAGGTTCGATGAAGCGCGATTCCCTGACGTGGTTTGTGGATCTCTCACACCCTCTGGAAGTCCTGCCCATGTCTCCTGTCCAGTTACATTTGAAAACAAGAGGAGGAGAGGGGAAGACACTGGACTTCTTCCTGTCTACCAGCCTCGCCTCCTGCTCTGTCGGACCGGAGCCAGCAAGCGCAGGGTGATGCTATGGCCAAGACCTGCTCTACACCAAAACTGTCATTACAGCTGCAACTCATTAAGCACAATCCTTCAGATGGCCTTAAGCTGCTCTTTTAGTGCTCTGGCATGGTAGGATGGCTTATTTCCTTTCTGCTGGAGGAGGCCCTGCCCTGGTAACCACCACAGCGTCGTGTCCCTTCTGCTTGTGCACCTGAAGTGCATCTGAGTAGCTGTTGTGCAAAAAAAACCCCGTTTCGTGCAGAGATCTCGCAGCTAGATTGTCTAGGAAGATGTTGAAGATCAAGGAAGCGGTGCTGGGGTGCAGTAGGGGACACTGATAGACATCCAGCAGCCTGGTTTGGTGTGAATGTTTTGTCTGAAAGATGTTTCTGTGTCACAGGGTCCTGCTGTGGTTTGACAGGCCCATGAGAAATTCAATTAAGGCCTTTATGTTATCTCACTACCCCCATCCCCCAAGTCAGGCGCATCGTCTGAATAAGATGATGTGTTGTAAAGAGCATTAGAAGGTATAGATGGGGGAAGCTGATACAGAACTTAAATAACTGGCAGTAATTTCTGTTATACTGGGGTGGAAGATATTTGCATAAGTTAGTTATTGACAGAGTTGCTTAAGTTTCATCTCGGCTAAACTGTCCCTGACAAATTCTCTCTCGAAAGCTTAAAAATCTTGCTTGAGCCAATAGCTTGGAAACCATGCCCAAAACCATTAGGTACGCCTTGATATTGGAGTGTGCAGGGGAAGCTTCCCTGCCTGGCGAGGCCTCAGGCAGCCCGTCGTTCCATGGTGAACTTGGAAGCTGATTATATTTAAACATGGACTGTTATTTTATGCTTCATCACTTCAAGATAGACCTTTGGAGGGACGTATTCCAAAAATGTCAGGGTCTGAACAGCATGTCCTTAAATTTCTAAACATTCTTCTGATATGAAAGGGTCAGTTTCCCCAGGGTGAAATCTGGAGAGGGAAGGAAGAAAATTTTACAACTCCAAAGAAAGTAGTAATGGGAACTTTAGTTTCGCTTGTCATTGTTTTTTTGATTCAGCTGTAAGTATTCCGTGTTGAAAAGTGACCCCAGAGATTTTTTAAAAGTTTACTAAGGCTTTTATTTTCTCTTTTTAGATGCAGAGATTGGCTGGCCTAGAGAGACTGTTTAGGAAGCTCTGAGCTTCACGGGGTTGGGAATTCTAGGGCCACTGCAAATCCAGAACTCCAGTACTGGAAATGTTCTCCTTTTCAACGCCTGCATTGCACCAGTCTCTAACTTGGGGCTGCAGGAAAGCCTCCTGCAGCAATTGGAGGCAGCCAAATGGCTCCAGGAGATACAGCGACGGTTCTGTTATCTGCAGCAGCTTTACTGTCACATGAAAAGTAAAAGCGCCACAACCTGTTACTTCTCAGCTGTGGAGCTGCCTTGGACCAGCTCCAGAGCCGGTGGCCAGGTGGCAGCTGTGCAAGCTCGGTGCGGAGGGATGATAATAGTACCGAGCTGTAAACAGGACGCTCCACCCTGCCCCGGCGCCTCTCACGCGCCCTCCTCCTCCTCCTCCTCCTCCTCCTCCCCAAAACGCTGCACTGTGCACGCAGCCTTTGCACCGTAAGGAGGGGCGACCCGTGTCTCCCAGCTGCCCCGTGCCCTTGGGGCTTCTCCATGCTGCCTAAAAACAAACCAAATTTTTTGGTAGTGGAGTTGTACTTCATGAAAAATGAAGTTCTTGCTGTTCATACATGAATAGCTTTAGACGTTTGTCGGCCATCGTGCACAACTGATGCAGATGTCACTGTAGGAGGCCGCGTCTCCTCTGCTCTCGGTCTTGTCTTTTCTGGAGGCTGATTTGTTGTCCTGTTGAAGGTTTGGAGTTGGAAGGTGACCCCAGTCGCTCTGGATGGGATGGTTATATCAAAAAGGTCCTCTTGGAGAGCTCTGGCAGGGGGCCGTGTGCTGTCAAAGTAGCGTGGGAGAGGGGCTGCCCCATTGCGGTAGCGTTTGGTTCTTCTGCCGGCAGCCTGGCTGGGGAGGGCAGCATGAGAGGAAGAGATGGCTGAAGTCATACGTAATGGAGATGCAAGTAACATAGCCTGTGGGGGCAACGAGGCACTGAAGAGGAAGCTGCACATACTAACAAGTTTCTAAATTAGAGCTCGTGGTAGCTGACTTGCTGTTAACTGTTGGGAGCAGGAGCGTGCCTTGAAATGCCAGCTGGACCCAGGACAATAAGCCTTTAATCCAGTGTGGACCTTGCGAGGTGTGGCTGTCATGCAAGGACTAATGCTTCTCTTGCCCTCCCACGTGGCTTTTTGTTCCTACCCTTTTTTCACCTAGAACTCGAATTCCACTGCTCAAATGGTATTTTAGCTGATAAAAAGATGTGTTTAACAGGCCATGTCCCTGGAACAGTCCCAGCGCTGAGCCTGCAGTGGGTGCCGCAGCACCTTTGTATACGGAGGTATTTGGCAAACACAACATAGTGCTTAAGAGTTTTGACACTGGTTTTAGTGTGGTTAACTCACTACCTGCCTGCCGTGCCCTCATTTTGGGGAGGAAGAAGAGAATGTCTGTACACAAAGCACCTGGAGCAAAGATCTGTGCGTGGCCTTAACGTCTTGCCAGGAGGCCACAGGGCTGGTTCTAATATATGTGGTAATTTGCATGTCTAATCAAAACAAAATGTGAACAAAATTTCCTGCTGGCTTGAACTTGCCTCTTTCTTGCTACCTTGTTGGGTTTGACAGTAACACCTTTTTTTCAGCTGCAAGCGTGAGGACAGGGCTGCAGAGGAGGGCGATTGTGCTGCCTGCACATGGGCCAGGCGTCGAGCCCATCGAGTTCGGAGCTGGATGGGGCGCGATGGAGGAGATGGGCAGGGAGGGCAATCAGAGCATGTGCTGTGTCCCGTCCTCCCCGCTGTAGCCTGCCAAGAGGGACTGGCTCTCCGTCCTCTCTGCTGTTGGCTTGCGGTGGGATTGCACTGGTGTGATCACTGCTGACACACAAACTTAACCAGTCACATTTACAAAGCTTCTCTGTTAATCACGTTTCAGCTACCATTATGAAAGTAAGGTCTGCACAGGCGATGTGACGGTCCCGTGGAAGCTGGGCAGACCCAGAGCTCCTGGATTTGAGCTTGGGCCCTGCTAGCAATGGATTATGACAGTGAACAGGTTGCTCGTCTTCCTTTCTGCTCTTTGGTGAATCGATGCATGCACCTACGAACGCACTAAGTGCTCACGTAGTCCTGCTGGAGGATCCAAAACTTTTCAGCTGTTCTCTTGTCCTGCTTGAAACCGGAAGGGAGCAATAGCATGCTGCCTTGGGGGACACTGAGGCACGCAGGCTCCCTTTTGCTGTTGTATCGTACCATGGGTAAGAGCCTGGGTTCTCCCGAGCAAGCATTGTGCTCCAGCTAGTAAGAAAATACGGCCTTACAGACAGTGCAGTAGTGGGGGGTTTTCTACAGTGTTCATGCAAAAGCACTGTGGACACGCTGAATATTTCACTTGCTTGTGTAGCAGCTCCCTCGACTTCCACTGGAATGTCTAATCAATGATTTCAAGCAGCCGCTTAAGGACCGCAATAAAATCTCCTCTTCTTAGAGCAGCAATCTCTTGGTGATAAGCATGAATGCGGCGCTCTGCAGCGGAGTGGAGGAGTGGGTAGGAGGGCAGTCGACCCACCAGCCCTCGCTGGCCCACTCCACTCAAGTGCTGTTTCTGTTGCTGCTTGTTTTCGATAGCTGACGTGGAGCAGCAAATCTGCCCGCGCCGAGGCTGGGCAGGGCCTTGGCAGAGCCGAGCCGCTGCTCCTGTGGGAGTGGGAACTCGTGGGGTACGTTAGAAGCAATAGGACTCTGGTTTCGGAAAAAGAAATGGACTTCTGCAGGCTGGATTGCTAGTTCCCTTCTCGTGATGTTTGCAGTGGACGTGGGCTTGTTAATTGTGAATCTTGACTCTGGAAGTCTTAATTTTCTTTCTTTTGCCCCTTGTCTAGCTAGCGTTCCCTGCGCTGCTGCTGTTGAGAAGACCTGCCGTCCCCGGCAGCCCCATGTGCGGCGCACCTCTTCGCTGGACACCATTGTGGGCTCCTACCTTTTGGGACAGTGGCCAAGGGACGCCGAAGGAGCTCCCGCTTCGTGCATGAATGACAAAGCTACCCAGGTACAAACACCTGCAGGCTGCCCTTAAGTCTCTGGGCCATCAGAGGGTTGCAGAACTGAAACGAGCTGTGTAAACTGGGGGTGAATAGGGAAGGCATTGAATTGCCATCTGTGCAGCTGCAACTTTCTAGGAAGGCTTTTTTTTTTCCCTTTTTGCTTCTCAGCTTCAGTTGATTCCACTTTGGTGCAGAGTTAGAATTTCCTTGGCCTTGTTTGGAGGCAGATGGCCTCTGGCTTTCTGCTCCAGTACTGGCTCAATGCTACTTTTTTTTTCCCCTGGCTTGCTGTTCTGGGCCAAGTCCTTATATAAGGCTGGCGGGCTGCGTGCCACACGCTGCGAGAAGTCAAGGGTGCTCCCGCAGAAGGGCTCATGAGCACAAACGGCGAGCGTTCTGCTGTAGAATGGAAAAGCTCCAGACCTCGAGGAACTCTTAGCAACCTGTAAATATTACTGTATGGCAGCAAACAGTGCTTGCCTATCTGCAGAGGTGAAAGAATTTAGAAGGATAAGAGCATCCGTTTGCTTAACAAGTCGCTTATTTAGCACATTCAATCTCTGTTAAGTTGCTGTTTGATCTTTGCTATTCAACAATTTATTACTGGGCTGTTTGCAGGAAATTCTCAATTGGATTCCAACTTCCATTGTCCTTCTCCAAAGTATTCTTGCCTGCTTTTGTTTCAGTTCTAGTGCCCAAGAGCGCTGCGGAGGGCAGAGGGCACGCTGGAAAGGAAGGGAAAGAATTTGTCTAACTTTATTTTTGAGCCAGGGAAGCACACTCTTCCTTTCTGTCTTCATCAGCAATGGTGGGAACACCTAACCCCACTGTTTTGGGGCTAATTAGTTTTTCTTGCATGTGTCTCTCTTGAGGAAAGGGTTGGAGAAGAGGGGGCACATCCTTCTTCCTGGAATGGAAGATACCACTATGTTAATTCAGCCTCTCCTGAGTGTGGAGCTGATGGCTCCTCTCTGCAGTGAATGGGCCAAGTGTGCCACAGTCTTTGATCAGTTATCTGCAAGTGTCTTCCAAATGCTAATTTTTGCCTTGCAACACGCCTGTGAGACGAGCAGTAAGCAGTGATAAACCTCTCTGCCTGTCAAATGACTTATTTGTTGAAAGCCGGGAATAAAGTCCTGGCTTCCAGACTGCCCTGTGTATTAACGAAATGGTCCTCATCGTAACCTCCGGGACTTTGCCACTCCTTCCATGTTTTCAGGCTTAATAGTGACCAAACTTGGGACTTTCTCTGCTCGCCGGCACATGTTTACTTCCTTCCTTATTCAGCTACTGATCAGCTGTTTTGCAGAGCTCTGTAGATTTGCTATCATAAGGTGGTTAAGTGAGAGATACAACTGCAGGTGCTCGCGGTGGGGGTGAGGATGGCAGCACTACACATGAGTGGAGCTCGTGGCTTTATCTTGCTGTGCAAAGCATTTTTTTTTTCTCTCCTTTTTCTGAGGAAGCGGTTTTGCCACAGTTAGTACAAAAGGTTCTGTAATTTCCTTCTGCCGTGACAGTCTGCCTGCGAGAGGTGGGACACTCTTCGTTTTCAGGCCTTCCTATTGCAAACAGCATCTTTTCTTCCTTTTTAGGCCCTAGTTTCCTTGTGAGCACCAGTGCAGTGCTCAGTGCGCAGCGTGTCACGGCAACAGGCTGTGATCAGTGGCTTCTCAAACAGGGCTCGGGAGGTTTCCAGGGACTTGAGGAGAGTTTCCCTCACGTCCTGCTGTACAGGACTGTTCGTGGCAGCTGGAGTTCAGCTTCCCACAGATTTGCCTCGTGCAGTAACGTGGGACAGGGCTGCGGTCTCGTCTCTTAGACCTCTGCCTCTTCTCCTTAGCATTCTTATGTGCCTGATCTACGGGGATATAAAATGACACAATGTGTTGGGATAATGGCCAGATGGTGATGTTTGAGTTGTTTAGGAGAGAATATCTGAGGTAGGAATGAGATCAGCTGTGCCATGTGCTGAAGCTGCAAGGATGGTCGCTGCCGTAGATTTCCTATCGCCGTGGCCTGTTCCTGGGCTCTGGCACGGTGCGGGGGCAGCGCGGGCATGGCTGCGACCCACGGCTCTGAGCTTGGCAGGACCTCAGAGCAATGGCTGAAGAGATTTCTGCTCTCGAACCAAACCGAACGCTGTAAATCGAGCAGAAGAACTTGTCTGCCACAACATCTGCTGCTTACAGGCATTGCAAAATGGAGACCGAGACAACAAATGGTTTCAGCTGTAGGGAACGCGGTGTGCTTTGCTTGCAGCGGTATGTGTAAGGAGGGAGTTCATTCGGAGCCTGTGGAGTCAGGAGAGGGTTGGATTTCTGCCTAGAAATCACCTGTGTCCCTTTACAGAAGGGAAACCTGGTACCCCTCTAGGTAACTCGCCGTGTTCCTTTGGTTTAAACAGATTTTAAAACCTGTTTTGAGAGAAGAGGCTTCTGTCATCCCTGTGACTCAACAGGGTTGTTTAAAACAGCTGCTGTTCTTGCAGTAGCCTCTGGGGAGATCAGTTAAGCTGCTTGGAGAGGAACCGTTCTCAGGCCCTTGCACCTCCTGGCAGGCTGTCGCTGAGGATGGAGCAGGGAAGTATCATCCAAAGCCTCCCACAGAAATGGCAGGCAGCAGGGACGCGGGGTGAGCGTTTTGAGAGACACTGAAATGTGATGTTGGGGAAAAAATGATGGCTGGTCTTGAAAATTGTGTGCCTTTGGGACCATTCCGATCCTGGAGTCTCCGCTGAGAGGGCTGAGTTCAGTGGAAGGAAGTTCACACCCTTTGCTGATCAGATTAACAGCCCTTTCGGATTTCCATTGATATTCAAAATGTAGCTGTTGCTTGGAAAACAGCTGCGTAAGGTGGTGCTGAGGCTGTTTTTCTGCATGAAGAGCGTCAGCTGAGAACTGCCAGCCCTGCAGAGTGAGGGATGTGAGCTGGAGAGGCAGCTGGGCTCCTCCAGCGCTGCGGCAGCAGTCGGTCTGCAGCCCAAAGGCCGGGTTTGGCTACGCCTTGGAACTCCGATACAGGAGCCCGCGGTCTCAGAAGCGAGTTGTGTGTTCTCACAGTTGGGTGAGGCTTTTCCTCTCGGTAATGCTTCTCCCTACAATGAGTGCCTGAAACCCTACGTCACCGTTCATCAGGCAGCAGCCCCTGCAAGCGGCACAGGGGGCGGCTGCCGTTGTTTCTCTGGAGCAGTGGCTCGCTGCGCTTTATCTCGCCGGGTACTCGTGGTGATTGTGCCACTGACTTCTGGGCAGGTCTCTGGCCACGTAGGTCTGCGAGGTCCAGTTTCCCGATAGGCACAAATCTGGCCAAAAGGAGTTTGTTCTGGCTGATAGAAATAGATGGCTGCGTCTTAATCGCGTTACTGAGTATTGTATTAATGGGGGATAGAATCATAGAATTGTCAGGGTTGGAAGGGACCTTAAAGATCACCTAGATCCAACCCCCCTGCCCTGGGCAGGGACGCCTCCCACTAGATCAGGCTGCTCAGAGCCCCGTCCAGCCTGGCCTTAAGAACTGCCAGGGATGGGGCTTCCACCACCTCTCTGGGCAAGCTCTCAGTCCTATTCCTGGATGCAGGAATAGGACTGTGAAGGGGCAGAAGTTGGTCACTTATTGTTGGGACTCTACCACCATCTCTAAAGCAGTAAATGTTGTGATTATTCTCAGCCGTGTTTCTCGTCACTTCAGACTCCAGTGTCCTGGCATGACGCGGAAGTGGGGAAAGCCAGCTCCGGTGCTCACAAGCGTTCTGCTTCTTGGGGTAGCACAGATCACCGCAGAGAGGTAAAATAGACCCCTCCCGCTGCTTGAGCAAGATCTGGGTTAGTTGCTAACGTATAGGAGGCTCCTGCTTGCATGGGAGGGGAGTGGGAGGACAGGATGCTATTGGAGATGAGACCGTAGCCCTCGTTCTCACCCCTAACGCTCGGATTCAACTAAAGACTGCTCTTGCTGGCTTCCTCTAGCAGGCAGCTGTTGTAAAGTAGCTCCACTGAGACTCAGTGCGTTTCTCGTCGGTGTCGTGGCGTGTGTGGGTTCAGCAGCGCCCGGTTCCTACCACTCTGTAGGTGGAAGATAACCCAGATCCACTAGAGGAAGGGCACCGGCCACATGGCAGCGGGGGAGTTGTGCCGAGGCCGTGCGAGTACCCCTGGTCCATCCTTTGAGAGGTGGCCGGAGCTGCTGCTTGTGTGATTGAAACCAGCTCTATTTTGGCACTTCCTTGTGGGTCGGAAGAGAGGGGGAGGAGAAGGACAAGGCGTGATCCTTTTTGGTGGTGGAGGTGTGTTGGCTTGTCTGGTTCTGTAGCTGAAACTTTGTTTGCTAGATTGCCAAACTGAAGCAGCAGCTCCAGCGAACAAAGCTAAATGGCAGAAGTGGCAAAGAAAAGGAGAAGAGCTCCCCGCTCCAGGGGGACCATGCTGTCCTTGGATCGCTCAGGGTACGTTCACATCTACCCCTGCTCTGCTGTCACGTACGTCCTAGTGAGGTGGAGAGCAAGCTCTCCAAGCGTCCGAGCTGTTCCGAGTTCTGCTCTCGTGCCTGAGAAGGGAGAATTTTTTTGTCTCCCCCCATCTCTTCACCGTGTCCCTGTGCTTTGATCTGCGGTCAGTGCGTTTACATGACTCTGCTGTCGGTCTCCTCCCGTCAGCCTCCTGGAAGGCTTTGGCTGAGCCCGGGAGCGCTGTGGGAACAGGATGTAACTGCTGAGTTTGTGCAGATGGAACTCTAACTTCTTTGATTCTGCATTGTTACAGGACTCTCCTTCAGGCTTCCTTTCTCCATCTCCCATTTTGAGGCTCAGCCCCTGCTTGCACAGGAGCCTGGAAGGGCTGAACCAGGAGCTGGAGGAAGTGTTTGTGAAGGAACAGGGGGACGAAGAGCTTCTGCGGGTAAGTGAAGGTCACAAGATGGCCCTGAATCTTCTGGGTGGTCTTGGAAGTCCTTTCTTCTCAAGAGACTGCCCGTCTCTGTTTCTCGGCCATGGGGACGGTCTCTGTGTCCAGCTTTAGTTCTGGGCACGTAACTGTCTAAACTGGGTCAAGTGGCGGCTGGCTTCCCTCCTTAAACCGTGCTGGTGCTGTGAGAGAGCAGCCGGTAGCGATCTCGGGATCGATGATACCTCATTGACAGCTCTAAGAGACTGTCTCAGACTGGCATCCAAAGGCTGGTTAGTGCTGTGCGGCTGTGGGAGAAGCGATCCCAGACAGCTGACGAACTGAAGTGCGTTACGGGATACGGAAGGGCCGATGTCCTTCTGGCTGCGGAAGGCTTCCTCGCTCCCCAGAGCGGAGGCTCTGCCCGTATCTGTATCCAGCGCCCCAAGGAGCCGCTGTCTGTAGGTGCAACTGCTGTTAGACCTCTTCACTGGCGACAGGGGTTTCTTGCTCCGTTAAGACTTTGCTTCTTCCCTAGATACTGGATGTCCCAGATGGCCACAGGGCTCCGGCGCCTGCCCAGAGGGGCTCTGGAGATGCGTCCCTGACTCTGGAGCCCAGCAGTGGCAGCTGCAGCAGCCTTTCTCTTTCTCCTTCCCCTTCCGTGCCTCTCCGCCTTTCTCCACACACCCCGGTGAGACTGGCAGCAGAAGAACCCTCCTCTGCGGCGGACGAGGCACAGCCAGATCCAAAGGAGAAAGGTAAAGACTGAAAGCAGAGGGGCTGGAGGTCAGCGGGGGACGAAGGGGGCCGGTGCTACCAAAACCTCGGTGCAGTGGCTCCTCCCGCTCTGTGTGCTGGGTTGGGAGCGGCAGCTGAGGTAGAAGAAAGGGTCTCAGCCGGTTTGGCTGAAGTGTAGTGGACTTTTAAAGCTCCAGTAATTACCCTCCGGGTGGGTGGTTTCCGGTACCAGATGGAGGATGTGAGCTGGGAACTACACAGATAAACTCTTGCGGCTTTGGGGTATTGCAGCCTGCAGCCCCAGGGTCTCAATGAACCCGTTCTGTGCTGAGTTAGAGCGCTGTTGGATTCTTTTAAATATTTCTCACAATCTGTCTTGTCTTCCCTGCTAGAGGAGGGCAGCCCTTCACCAGTCCTGGCCTTTGCTTCTTCTCCTCGGCCCAACCACAGCTACATGTTTAAACGGGAACCTCCGGAGGGATGTGAGAAGGTCCGGGCCTTTGAAGAAGCTTCGTAAGTATGAGGAGTTGTTGGCAGAAGAGAACTCCTGTGAGCCTGGTCCTGCGGGAGGATGCTGGGGTGGGGGCGGCTGAGGCTTCTGTTGGTGCAGTTGCCCCCCCAGCCCTGTTGTAAAAGTAGGGAGCGGCCTCTGGGAAAACACTCAGAGCAAAAACGTGGCTGCTCAGGCCCCGCTGAGAAGAGCGGAAAGCTGAGTTCTCCACCCTCACACGTGTGCAGAAGGATCTTGGGATTCCTTGCACTAGGTTTTTCTTGGCCAGCAGAGCCTCTTGAGGAGAAGCGGTGGTTCTCCTATAAATAAGTGTGCTTTCCTAACCAACCGGGCGCTTCCTGCTGCTCTGTGCCTCAAGAGTGGCCCAGCTCGCAGCAGAGGCAGTTCGGCTCTTAGTCAGTCTCTTTGAAGAGCATGCGTATCCGGGTGTTTTCTCGGTGCCCTTGGAGGTGTCTGTTCTAACCACATCCATTTGCTGTCTCTCCTTCAGCTCCCCCAGCCCAGATCAGCCGTTTCAGCCTTCCTGCCCGGATAAGAACAAAGTGCACTTCAACCCCACCGGTTCCGCCTTCTGCCCCGTCAGCCTGGTGAAGCCTCTTTTCCCAAACGTGGGTTTCCTCTTCCGGGGCTTCCCAGCTTCTTCCAGCGCTGGCGCGGGCACGTTTACATCCTGCCAGCCCACAGCCCCCGCTCCCTTCCTCGGGGTGCGGAAGGACGCTGCAGTAGACGGCTTCAGCGAGGCCTCCAAGTCTCCTTCACTGAATTACGAACACTGGAAACGCGGCCAGCCCGAGGAGAGCGTCGTCTTCCACAGCTCTCTGGTGGTGTGAGGCCTTTGGGAAAGGCAGCCAGCAAGAGCAGCTCCGGCTCCTCGGGGTGTCTCTGCCAGCCTGTGGAGACTGGTGCCTTGATGGTGGGATGTGAGAGCCGAGAGGCGGCGCTGGGATGGAGAACCACAGCAGGCGTCCTCTGCGGGTGATGGAAACTGTGAAGGACAGTGTGCCACGGGACTCCTCGCTGCTGGAGAGGCTCACTTCTCCGAGCCTCCCCTCTTCAAAGCACTTTCCTGTGTTGAATTGTCTTTGTTTCCTCTGTGATTGTTTTGCTGGTGGGGGGCAGAGGGAAACTCCTGCTTCGTGGCTCTGTGGGGGAGGTTGAGCTGGGAGAGTTCAGCTGGGGCTCCCGTAGCCCCTCTCACGCCTGCGGCTGAACCCTGGGGAGCAGGGGCGGGGGCCGGCGCCTGTCGGGCAGCTGCCTTTGGATGTGCCGGAGCAGAAGACGTTTATCTGCACTGTTAAGACAGCTCATCTCCCTGGGAGCACAGAGAGGAGAGCGGTGGATCCCTGACCGTGCCTCCCCGGACACCTTCACCCCTTGGTAGAGGCTGGAGCGCTGAGAATCCTGCGCCGAACGGGCCCGCAGAGACGGTGCAGGTTTGCACAGGTCTGTGCCCCGGGGGGAGGGAGGCAGAGGCGTGGGTGGGGAAGGGGCTTCCAGGTGCCTCGGCCGCGCTGCGGGACGAGGGGCTGAAGTGAAAACTGAGCACAGCAAAGTCCCCGCTGGGGGGGGGTTGTGGCTGCTGTAGAGAACCCCCCGCTGCTCCCAGCCTGGCCGGGGCTGGCTCCCGGGGGGGGGACGGGCCCCCTCTGCCTCGCCCAGGGTCCGGCTCCGGGGTCAGTCCTGACGCGGTGCCTTCAGAGGCAAAGCGGTAACACGGGAACGTGGATTGTAAAAGCCTCTTGACAACAAAAGTATTTGATTTTTGTGTTCAGTTGCAAAGGCTCTGGGTTGTACTGAAGAAGCCTATTTTCTTGTATCTGATGTAGAAACTCTATTTTCTTCCAAAGACACTATTTTTGCAGCTGTTTGAAGTTTGTATTTTATGTATTGCAAAGCTTAAAGGGGGAATGTTGGCTCTGGAGTTCTTGTCCTGTGTTTTAGAGGGGGTTTTGCAGATGCTGGTATTGCCAGTTAAAAGGAAACAAAATAAATATTTCAGGCATCCCACGTGCCTCTTTGGGATTTAATGTATTGAGTCTAAACCGGAGCGTTTGGCAGAAGCCGCTGAGGCCGTGGACAGGCTCCGATCTGGGTTCTGCTGAAAAACGGGGCTTTGCCGGGGCTCAGCGGGAGGGGGCCGGGTCCCGCTGTTCCTCCGCCGAAGCCGAGCCCGCCCCGAGGCTCGGGGAGGCGCTGAACCACCTCCGGCGCCCTGCACCGGGGGGCGTTTCAGCAGAGAACGGGGCGGTGGGCAGAGCCCCCCCCGGGGCAGAGGACGCGGGCGGGCTTTAGGACCTGCGCGGCGCCGCCGGAGGGTGTGGCGGCCCCGCCCCCTGCCCGAGTGCGACGGCGGGAGCGCCAACCAGGTACCGCCCGTTAGCTTTGCCCCCGGCCGCGCAGCCAATCCTCGCGCTCCACATCGGGTTGCGTCACGGCAAGGGCCGCGCACGGCGAAGGACCCCGGCCCGGGGCTGCCCCGGGCGCTGCCTGCCCCGAGGGGCGCACCGCCGCCGTGACCGCGGCCGAGCCGCGGCGGAGGCGGCCCCGGGAGGGCCGCGGGGGGTCTCGGCGCTCCCCGCCCGGCCCGGCCCGGCCGGCGCCCGGCGCCGTCCGCCCGTCTCCGCCCCGCGCCGGGCCCGGCAGCGCGGCGGGCGGGCCCCGGGCGGCGGGCGGGCGCAGAGCCGGGCGTATGAGGCAGCCCGCTCCGCCGCCGCCGCCGGCCGCGCTGCGGGATGTGGTGCTGGACGTGCCCCCGGCGCTGAGCGCCCGCCCCGCCGCCATGGGAGGGAGCGGCAACGGCGCCGCGCTGCCCGAGCGCCTCCGCCTGCCCGTCTGCTTCCTCGGCGTCTTCGCCTGCTACTTCTACTACGGCATCCTGCAGGAGAGCATGTCAGCGGGGCGGCGGGGGGCCGGGGGGACCTGGAGCGGAAGCCGCAGGGGGGACCGGGGACAACCGGGGGTGGGAGCAGGCGTGGGGGGGACGGAGGACCGGGCGGAACCGGGGCGAGGGAGCCCCGGGAGTGACCGGGGGGGAGATCCGGGGGGACCGGAGGCAGGGGGAGCCCGAGGGGGGAACCGGGGGAACTGGAGGGGGAGCCCCGGGGGGAACCGGAAACGGGAGGAGTGAGGACCGGGGGGAACCGGGGTGAGGGAAGCCCGGGAGTGATGGGGGGATAGGGCAGAGAGCCCCGGGGGAAGCCCTAGGGGGGAACCGGGGAGGGAGCCCCAGAGGGGACCGAGCAGGGACCCCTGGAAGGGACCGAGGGGAACAGAGAGCGAGGGGAGCCCAGAGAGGGAGAGCCCTGGGGGGGAACCGGGAGGGGGGAGCCCCGGGGGCGGCCGCCCTCACTGCAGTCATAGCCGGGGGAGCCTTCCTCGGGTGGCGTCTCACCGTGTCCCACTCCCGCAGCACACGGGGACGGTACGGGGAAGGTGCAAAGCAGGAGAAGTTCAAGTACGCCCTGACTCTGGTCTTCATCCAGTGCGTGATCAACGCCGCCTTCGCCAAACTCCGTAAGTCAGGGCTCGGGAGCTGCCGGCTGGGCCTGGGTGCCTGGGGCTCCGCTGCTCGGGGTTGTGCCCCTCTGAGGAGACAGTTGCCACCGCTCTTCGGCAGAGCATGTGTTGATTGGCCTTCATGTCTCTGGGGGTATCCTTCATAGAATGGTTTGGGTTGGAAGAGACCTTAAAAATCATCCAGTTCCATCCCACTGCCCTTTAAGCAACCGGGCTGGTTGCTCAACCTGGCCTTGAACCCCTCCAGGGATGGGGCAGCCACAGCTTCTCTGGGCAACCTGGGCCAGGGGCTCACCCCCCTCACAGCAAACAATTTCTGCCTCAGATCTCATCTCAATCTCCCCTCTTTCGGTGTAAAACCCTTCCCCCTCGTCCCATGGCTCCCCTCCCTGCTCCAGAGTCCCTCCCCAGCTTTCCTGGAGCCCCTTTAGGGACTGGAAGGGGCTCCAAGGTCTCCCCGGAGCCTTCTCTTCCCCAGGCTGAACCCCCCCAGCTCTCTCAGCCTGTCCCCACAGCAGAGGGGCTCCAGCCCTCCCAGCATCTCCGGGGCCTCCTCTGGCCCCGCTCCAACAGCTCCGTGTCCTTCTGCTGTCGGTGCCCCAGCGCTGGAGGCAGCACTGCAGGGGGGTCTCCCAGAGCGGAGCAGAGGGGCAGAATCCCCCCCCTTGCCCCACGCTGCTGGGGGTGCAGCCCCGGGTGCGGGGGGTTTCTGAGCTGCCAGCGCACGTTGCCGGGGCGTGTTGAGCTTCTCCCCCACCAACACCCCCAGGTCCTTCTCCTCAGGGCTGCTCTCCAGCCATTCTCCGACCAACCTGTACTTGTGCCTGAGATTGCCGTGACCCAGGTGCAGGACCTTGCACTTGGCCTTGTTGAACTTTGTGAGTTTGGCACGGGCCCACCTCTCCAGCCTGCCCAGGTCCCTCCGGATGGCATCCCTCCCCTGCAGGGTGTCAGCCCCTCCACACAGCTTGGCGTTGATGGCAAACTTGCCCCAGATCCCACTTTGCTAAGGTGCTTCAGGATGGCGGTAGCTATTCGTAGCTCTCCTGACTTTCCTCCTCTTTGTCTTCCTTCCAGTGATCCATTTTTTCGATGCCGTCAAAGCAGATCGCACACGGAGTTGGCTCTACGCCGCCTGCTCGCTCTCCTATCTGGGCGCGATGGTCTCCAGCAACTCGGCGCTGCAGTTTGTCAGCTACCCGACTCAGGTGGAGCGGGGGGCCAGGGGAGGTGGCCTTCGGGAACAGCCTTGCGCTCCGTTACCCCCTTGCACTCAGGGTGCCCACAGCTGATGCTGTGGAGGAACCACCTGCTGAAATGACACAGAGGGAAGCTAATTCTGACGCTTGTTTTCCCGTAGATGCAATTCTGGGGCTGTATCACGGGGTTTCAGTCAGCGCTGGGCGTGTAGGGAGGGGCTAAAAGAGCTCAGACTGTTCCAGAAAGGGAAGAGCAATCCCTAGAAGTTACGGGAATTTGCTAATTGGGAGTTGATGCTGATGCTGGGGGGCTTGAGATTATTTGTGAAACCTTCACCATTAATTCAGCAGTTGCCCTGTGGTGGAGTTTTTTACCTTCTGTTTTTGAAGTATCTGGTGTGTTTCATTGGAAGGGTCCCTCAGGGTGGTCTCATCCCGCATGGTCACCCTTGCATTGCCGTGATCTCTCTCGTTGTGGGCGGGTGATGGTATGCAAATAGTTAATACAGTCTTTCTTTTCTAGGTCCTCGGCAAATCTTGTAAGCCCATCCCAGGTAAGCAAATATCACATTTCTTCTTGTATATTTATGTGGATTTCTTGTGCCCTCAAGGAAGGCCTCAGCTGTCAGAACGGTGCCTCTCCCCTTCTGTTTGCTCTGTCACAGGAAGAGCAAATGGTGTATCTTTTTCCGTTGGGCCAAGTTAAAGTCCCGCAAGAGGGTTTTGGGAGCGGTTTGTGATGTTGCTTCTTTTCAGTCATGCTTTTAGGAGTGACTCTGCTGCGGAAGAAGTATCCCCCGGCCAAGTATCTCTGCGTCCTCTTGATAGTCGCAGGCGTGGCCCTGTTTCTGTACAAACCGAAGAAGGCGGCTGGGAGCGATGACCACGTCTTTGGCTACGGAGAGCTCCTTCTGGTGAGTGCTGCCAACGCAGAAATAACCCTGGCAGGGCTGAGTTGGAACGAGCAGTTACAACTCAGATAAGGCCGTGTCCTTTGTACCTCGCCCGTACCCTGATGCTGGTGTGGAAACACTTCTGCAGGAGGACACCTGGGCTTGAGGGTGTGCTCTCAAGCTGTGGTGTGAGATCAGCGCATGACTACACATGTACCCCTCTTAGCGTATGTTTCGAGGCCACATAATTGCTATTTAGTAGGTGATTGGGATGTAAAAAAAGAGGGAGAATGCTCAAGGTTTTCCCCATAGAGAAGAAATGAAGAATGAAGGGTTTTTCTGTTGTCTCTCATCTCTGTCTTTTCTGTTCCTAGCTGCTGTCGCTGACCTTGGATGGGCTGACTGGTGTCTCACAGGACCACATGAGAGCTCACTACCAGACGGGTTCCAACCACATGATGCTGAACGTTAATCTATGGTCCACCTTATTCCTGGGGGCTGGTAAGGAGCCCCCTGCGCAAACCACAGCCACTGCCCCAGAGACTGCCCCGGGACTCCCCGTGGGAAGAGACCTCGTGTCAAGCTCCAAAAAAGGGCCTAGAACGCTTTTTGCAAAAAACTTTGGTTTGGTTTGGGGCTTTTTTTGGTTGTTTGTGTGTAAAGTCGGGGTTCTCAGTGCAGCTCTCCTCACGCCCACCAGCGGACAGCGCTTCACGCAGAGCAGGGCTGCCCCCACCCGCGTTCACCCTGGGACACGGCTCCCCGCGCAGGCCCTGCAAACCGCAGGGGTGTAGCTTTCCACTGCGATTAGGGAGTAGCGCTTCTCGTTAATCGCTAGGGACCGTTGTGTCAGAATTGGCTCTGCAGCTAATGAGTGCTTCTTTCATCAATTAACTACGAAGGTGATCACTTTTTCTCCTGTTCTCTGTGTTTTCCACTGTGTAGAATTCAGTCTTTGCTTCTAGTAGCTGCTGTTGGGTTATGAGCATAAACTGAAATTACACCAAGTAGGCGGCAGCCACTCGGGCTGCCTCGGGGCTCGTAATTCACACTTCTCATCTTGATCTTTCTTCCAGGGATATTGTTCACTGGAGAGCTCTGGGAGTTCTTGAGTTTTACGGAACGCTACCCCAGCATCATTTACAATATCCTACTGTTTGGCCTGACGAGCGCGCTGGGTCAGGTAAATACGCTCCCCTTGTTCTGCTGTCTCTGCTGGGCTTTGTTTGCACAGTTGGGAGATGCCAAAGTAACGTTGCCTCACTTTCCATCGCTGTGGTTGGTGCTTGCTTTCTGTCCAGGCTACCTTCAGAGTAAAACTGCGTTTGTATGCAAATAATGATTTGAAATAAGATTCTTTCATCTCTGGCTCGATGGCTTTTCATCTGAAAATATGATCCATGTTGTACTTTTTCCAGTCAGAGTGACAAAAGGCATCTATTTGTTTTTTACAGAGTTTTATTTTCATGACTGTGGTATACTTCGGACCTCTGACTTGTTCCATCATCACCACAACCCGCAAGTTCTTCACCATTTTAGCATCGGTCATTCTATTTGCCAATCCCATCAGTACGATGCAGTGGGTGGGGACGGTCCTGGTGTTCTTGGGTAAGTCTGGGAAGGAACCAGCTGAGGTCTTTCCCCTGTTAACTTCAACTCAGATGATGTATAGCGAGGGCAGAGCTAACAAAAGATCTAATCGTATTAGAACACTCTTGGTGGAAGAGTGTGTTGGTTGCCTCACCAGCGCAGGAAAATAGCAACCTAAATCCCAGCAGATCTATTATGTCTTTTTTTTGTCCCTGACACTGGGCAAGTCACTGCCTCTGAGTGACCCTTAGTAAGTTAGTGCTGTTAATCTGGTATTTCACAAAGTTCTTGTGTTCTGTTTGTTTGAAGAATGTGCACAGAGAATTTCTTCACACGGATTATTTTCTCTCATTGCAGGCCTTGGACTTGATGCCAAATTTGGAAAGGTAGTAAAGAAGACATCGCATTGAGGAAATGGTTGATCTCAGCAGTTGGAATGAACTTTTAATTTATTGTCTTGTACCTCAAAATCTGTTATGAAACTGGACTCAGGATAGGTAATCAGAAGGGGAGTGTTTGGAATTTTTTTTGTTTTTTAATTCTAAATTGTCTTAAAAGTGTAATACGTTAGTTTTAACTGTAATTAAGTTTGGTTTTTTTTTCTGTAATCAAAGCTGCGTTACTAGATCCTAGCAGCAGGATGAAATTCTTGCCTTAACAGGAAAAAAACCTTCATATCTTTATTAAAGAAAAACAGACAATGGCCACTTTTCCAGAACTTTAATTTTGGTATCGTTGGCTGATCTTGGGCAGAAACAGCACACCTCTCACCCAGGAGAGGGATAGTCTTAGAATGATGTTCGTTCTTTGGTGCACCCTGGAAAGATCCCTGGATTAAATGCCTGTGTTGAAGACAACACCCTCTTCTGATTGATTGCATGATTTTTTCCATAACTGAGTTGGTGGAGCAGCCAGTTGGACATTCTTCCATTAGGATAATATGTGTAAACATTGAGATGCATTATATCCTTCATCCGAGCCCTTCTAAAACAGAAGCAACTCTTGGCATATGTAAAAGTTTACAGGAAACCTGTTTAACCAGTGGGGCCCGAATTAATTCTTTTCATCCCCCCTGCTGATGAAGGAACAGGACCCTCTGCTGCTAAAACCCTGCCAAGGTTGTGTGACAACGGCTTCTAAATGTTGAAAGGGCCCTTGTTAATTAACCACCATCACGGTGAGCGTTCGAACGCACGCTCCTGAGCACAGGCTAGCTCCCCAGTGTTGTACAGGGAGGAGTTATTATCATAATGATGCCTTCAGAGTTGGAGCACAAAATTCTCCAAAGAGCAAACTTTACACATGAAAGCATGTTTCTACCAGCTGTCACTTGGTCTCCATCTGTTCTGTGGCTTTGGCCTTTTGCCCCTCCAGATGGGATCTTGATCTCTTTCCTGAGCGGCTGTTGTAAGTCTCTCTTTCTATCCCCCACTTCCCCCACACCTTCAGTGTTTATTACAACTCTTTTTGGCCTCAAATTTGGTTTTCATTTAATCTGTCTTCCTAGCCTACAGTTCTACACAAACGACACGTTTCTTGCAAATACAAACCCAAGGCTTTGAAAGGGTTTTTCTCTGTCACTTTCACCTTTTTGCTAACTTACATTGTCCTAAAGGTCAAGTGCTAAGTAGCAACCAAACATGGTCTCAGGAGTAGAGAATCCTGAAGTAAAAACTTCAGTGACTTGACTCCGTGGGTCCTGCCTGATGAACATCGTGTGCTGGCATCTGCTACTGTACGGAGATTCTGGCTTCCCTGAAGACAGTTATCCTTCCCGGTATCTCTAAGGTAATGAATACTATTTCCGTTTTATAAAAGGGAGTAGAGAAATTGCATGACCTGTTCGTGAACACTGTGGCAGAGATATAAGAATTAATTATCTTTTGTGGGATTTAATCATAAAACTATCTCTTCTCTGTGTTTGTAGGACTTGCAGTCTTAGCACTATCTTAAATTTAACCAATTCTCAAAATCAGCAACCAAAAGCAGCAAAAAGATTCTAGGCGAGCTCTCAGTTCCGTTAGTTTTGCAGACTTGTTTTCCCTTCTATTAGATTAGTAATCTCATACAGGAATAGACCCAGCTCCCCGTCACTGCAAATATCAACACCTGAAAAATTCATTACAAATCACTTACTCCCTCAACCATCCACTTCCTCACGATAATCTTGGAACTTCTGTTCAAACATGTCACGTGTTAAGAATATTGGAGTCATTGCTGTTACAAACCACTAGTCTATTCTAGAGCATGTGCTACAAATCCAAGGGACATCACTCTTATTTTGATTCCCCAGAAGCAGAATTGCTTATTAGCAATAATTCTATGTTGACTAAAGCTCTTGAGAAAGTATATGATCAGAAGTTGAGTGAGATCACAGCAGTCTTTCTCCAGTGTGCTGTCAGTCTGTTATCAGTGACCTTTTTATTTACAGCACCTCAAGCCAAATTGTCTCTTCTGTCTAAGTGTTCTTCCTGAACCCTTTTTGACCCAAGTCTAGGTGTAGCTCTAGGAGAGACAGTGTCTTTAAAAAAAAAAAAAAAAACTAAAAAAAAAAAAAAAAACCAAAAAAACCCACAACCAACAAACCAACCGAAAAACAAAGACTTTGTTAATTTTTTTTCTGTAACCATCGAAAAGAAGCCAACATAGTTTCAAGGGAACTCTTGCTCAGAACCACCAGTCTGTCCCCTTCCCCACACTGCAGCAGCCCAGACGACCAGCAGAAGCTTCCTAGGGTCTATTTTCTAAGCCAAGATCTGTCTTTACCAATATCTTCTACTTGTCTGTATTCAGAGCACAGATTTAAAGATCGGTCTGCCAAGAAGAAAGAAAATAAAGGAGATTTTCTCTCTCCTGATTGCTGCAGGCTCCCTTGACCCACTTTAGCTCTAAAGCCTATTCCTGGTATTGCTCCAGCTTGGTTCTTGCTGCACCTCCAACTCTTAGTCAATAAGAAATTCTTAAAACAAAGGCTGCTCTTGTACCTACCTTGTGTCTGAATCCTTTGGATTTCCTTGGACAGCTTGCTGTCTTCTCTCCAGACCTCACGTACTGCGAGATCCCAGAGGAGGCTACAAAAGCCATTCAAGAAGCTATTTTCAAATCAGCACTGGCTTTTCTTCTTGGATGGTTTTAACAACGCTGCCACAAACCAGGTCCCCAGCTTTGAGCTGCCAGGAGGATTGCTGTAAGACCTCTCCCCGGTGACAGACTGGTTACCACGTTTTTGGAAGCCTGCCTGGTGGCTCTGGGAGATGTTCCTGCTGGAGTTCCGCTGTCTCTTTAAATAGAGGCAGGTAAACTCCAAAGGAACTGGGATAGGATCCAATAAAGTTTTCATCCTCTGTGTTACTTCTTGCTAGTAGAAATGGTAGCTCCTCTTTGAGGCACCTTTTGCAGAGGGATAATTATGTTTAATAGTTTTTTGGCCTTGTTTTTTTTTTTTTTTGTAAATGGTGCAAGTGTCTTCAGAGACAATGCTTGAAATTCTGGTGAAGTGTCAGGAAAGCCTTTTGTCTTCAAGTAAGAGATTAGTCATGTACAAAGTGTTGACAGAACTTACTCTAGTTGATGTAGATAGTGCTTAACATCTAGGGTCTGGCTGTGCAAAGGAACCTTTAGCTACTGCTGGCGAGTTATATTTTGCTTATTCAAAGAAGGAAGTGTTCTGTGGTAGCATGTGCACCTACAAGCAGTTTAGAGGTTTCAAGGAATTAAAGCACAGTGCCCAAGTCCTCTACCAACAGTCCGAGCATCGCCGGTTCTGCTATGACTTGGTTTGTCTCTGCTTTTTTAGGCATTCTCCAGTTTATTAGAAGGGTGCAAACCTAGTTAAATAAAAAAAGACTACCTTGTTCTTTTTAGTCCTGTGTGTTTGATCTGTCTTTATTTCCCTAGCTGTAAGAAAGCAATCATTTTGTGAGACTGACATATTTTCCAAAATTAAAAGTTTCTGTATAGTGTTAAAAAAAACAAAAATCACCCTTTGCAGCCAAGATGGTTGGTGCTTTGAACACTCGCTGTGTAATGTTTGAGTTTGGGCTGACTTGCCAAGGAAGTACTAAAGACAATGCTTGTGGTTTGCTCCTTCCTTAGCAGATGACACTGGTCTTTTTCTGAGTAGAAGAGGGAGGGAAATCAGTTGAGTAGGAGATTAATTGATTAAGTGCCTTAGATAAAGCCCTGCAAGTGCAGAACATGAAGCTCAGACTGAGAAGTTACGAAGAGATTCCATTTTCTTCTCTTCTACTTGTAGGTTCCAGAGTCCCAACCCTGAGTCCATTTATGACTCAGCCAGTTACCAGCAGGGGGAACTCTTACTTCAATCATTTTCAGAAAATACAAGGAAAAAAAAACCCAACAAAAAAGCAGTTCCTGTTTAATTAGCGATATAAATGTACTTCTAGAGTCTTTGTGCTTACAGTAAAAACATAAGGTGGAAATCAAGGTCTTCCTCGAGTTTTATTCTGCTTAATTCTTTTTGACCATCAGCAGAGACTACATTGAAGCTAAGTCGTTAGAAGCTTCAAGACAATCATCCTTGCTTCTGCAGAATGGCCTTCATTACAAATAGCATGAGTATAATGAAGTATGTGCACACCTGCATGTCCTCTTGTCCTCATGTAGCACAAACAGCTGGCTTCCTGCACTGCAGCAGCCATTGCCATCACAGTCGGTGGTTTTGAAAACATCTCTGCCAGAATTCTCCTAGGAACCTTGTCAGTTCTTGGTGGTTCCAGGGAGATGAGAAGAGTTACGCACGTACTGAGGATAAACAGCAGATTACATTGCTGCAGTGTTTGTGCCTGTTGTCCCTCCAGGAGGAACTCGTTGATGTATCAGCTGAGAGAGGTGAAGTTTTATTTCATAGCTAACTGAGACATGGCATCTGCAGGGGGGAAACTTGGCAGCTGCATTCCTTTTCCTTTCATCTTCCGCGTTTTTACAAGCTGCTTCTGCAACTCCATCAGCAGATGTTTAAAAAAACCCAAATGTTTAGAGAGCACATAGAATAAGATAGATACTTGTGTGCATATATTTTATAGAGGTGGATATAATTGTATAACACTGATAATCTTCTGGTCACAGGATAGTAAAGACTCATGCTCAAATGACAACAGTTTAAGGGATAAGGAAGTTATCATTACTGCTCTGAAATCAGTGAATTGCCAATCTTGAAGATACCACTTAAAAAACCAACCCTAATGGTTTTTATTTTTGTATGAACAGCTGGGATAGATCTGCAAAAAGGGGAGCGTTCACAGCCACACCTAGAGGGGTATAAAACTCAGATCTGAACACACAATGCACAACTGAATTACCAACTTCTCTGAATAACAAGGCCCGAGATGTATCAAGTTGGGCACTTTAAATTAGTGCATAGTTTTGACATAAGCTTTATTTTCTCTGGTTTGATGAATTCTAAGATTCTCTTTTCCCCTCTGTCTATATTGCATGAAACATTTTATCACTTAAAATCACAGGGGTACTGGTTAACATAGCTTCATTAATATTTCTAAGCAGCAAGACACTATTATCTGATAATTGAGGAAATGCCCAGGAAGAAATTAATTATTTTTGCAGTTAGTAAACATTTTAGGAAGTGCGAGTTTACATAAAGCATTGGAACCCCTACAGGAGGCAACAGTTCGTCTAATCATTTATAAACTTCCAGTCACAGAAAGGGATAGCACAGTCCAGTGAAAAAAAAGAGGTTCTGTAAATGCTGAAGTTAGCAACACATAGTTTCCTACAGACTTGAGGTTTGTGGTTGATTGTGACTCCCATTTAAGCTTTCTCCATAGTCAGCATATTCAGTTTCTCCTCCCTGCGGATGCACTAGTGTTTATTAAACTAGTGCAGTGTAATGCCTTAGAATACTTGGGGAGGTCCCTTTTCTCTATCCAACACCTACTTTGATGGAATGTGGTAGAATGCAATGAACTTTGAGATTCCTACTTCTTTTTTTGAATTTGGTTGGAAAATGCTGATGAATTAGAAGTTATTGAGGGATGGGGCAGGAAGATAGGACACCAGACAACGTAAGCTTTGTCTCCTTAGGAAATCAGGTTAAAAATAATGTGATCATGCAATTAAAGACTACAGCATACAGATACCTACAACAGGACCAAAATATTGCATGGACAACCCTACTTTTGATTGGTCTTCATGGCTTCTGAATGCTTGGTTTTGAAACCAGTGTTCTAGAAAACAATTTTCTATGCAATAACTGAGTGCATCTTCAAATGAAACTAAACATCTGAATACTCATTACTGCCACTTTGGTTGCAGTAACTTAATGCCATAATAGTCATTGCAGGACATTGCTAATGAGAAGGCAAAAATAAAGAACTGATTAGCTCCGCATTAAGCTGTTCAGTACTTAAGAATGTTCTAGAGTGGCAATATTTAAGTCACGGTACTTGCTAGAATTTGTGCAATGAAGTACACGTTGACAGCTAATATTAATCTTTATCATTGTGTCACAAGCACAGATTTAGAGAGCTCTTCTGTCTTTCACGAGCTCTAAAAAACAGAACAAGACTAAACTGTCATCTAGTTATGAATCCTGATGCTGCATAATTGAAAAATTCTTAGTTCCTGGATACCTTAAAAATCCTGCCTTTTCCTTAGCTGTTGTTATTCCCTGCAAGGTCCAGACTGCAAATACAGTTTTATGGTTTTGCTTTACTCCATCACTTTGCCTCATTGTTCCCTACTTTTTTCTTACTGGATTTACTTCCTCTTTTTTGCAGCTGTTTGAGCCCTTTATGCTCATTCATACCTTCATGCTCTGGTATACAGAGTGAATCTTATCCTCGATTCTTGAGTCTTTTGTCCAATTATATCTCTGTACCTGCAGAAGAGGAAAACAGCAGTGATAAAACCTTCAGACTCTGTTGCAGTCCGTTCCCACTTTTCCACTAAGGAAGATTGCTGTGATAACATTGA
Source organism: Rissa tridactyla (assembly GCF_028500815.1). Taxonomy (NCBI): domain Eukaryota; kingdom Metazoa; phylum Chordata; class Aves; order Charadriiformes; family Laridae; genus Rissa; species Rissa tridactyla. Next base: position 8,138,771 of record NC_071484.1, on the reverse strand, counting down.
AGATTAATTCTTGTTTGGAGAAAAGGTGGTTTGAATAAATTGGAGGAGTTTTGACAATGTTCTGAGCTCCTCTACTCTGCAGGTGCTAGCAGAGTTAACAGTGTCTTGGAGAAAGGAAAATAATTTCACAGACCATTAGGGCTGGTAGGAAGCAGCAGGATCAGGTTTTAATGAATACAGGATCAAAAGCATCTTAAAGCAAACCAACACTGAAAACAAGAGCAGGCTCATCAGGGAAGACAGGAGATGCTTCTAACGAGAAACAAAGCACCAACTCAAAGACGTTAGGGAGTCACTTTCTCACAATAGTGCATTTTAAAGTATAATTTCCTCTTCTAAAAAATTAGCTTTGATACTTTTCCAATACATGTAAAAATAGCACTATGAACAGATTCCCTGCAATTAAAATCTCCAAGTCAGAGTTTTTCCAAAGGAGGTCAAGATTTTTTAAACAATGTTTGTTTTCTCACAAATAAAAGTAGTTTTTAATCACAGCAACAATGACTAAGTTATCTTACAATATTTTGAAGTCAGGAAAGCAAATTGTGACAAGAAATATGCATAGTAGTAAACTCAGACCTGAGAATGGTTTGTAGGTGAAAAAGGAGACTATCCCACCACTACCAGCAGACGCTTTCTCATAGAAGTGCTGATTGTTATTGTGTTTTGTACTGAATTTAATGCTGTGTGTATGTGGTGGCTGTGCTAGAGCAAATCTATCCTTTCATGCTCCAAGGGACACTGGTGCTACTGGATCCAAATGCAATGAAGGTAGGAGCTAATTGCTTAAGTGCTCAGGAAATGACGGGTTTGAGCACATGCAGAAACAGAAACTGGCAACATTTAAATGAACTTTCAGGTCAGAAAGGGCAGTACCTGAAAAATTTACGTACCTGGAATTTCGTACATCTGTTGAAAAAGAATTGTTTTCAGTCATAGTTTTGAATCTGGATGCCTAAAACCCACCTAATTCCTAGATTCTCCTGCATCTCTGCTTTGACACCAGAAGCAACCAGTTTTCCAATTTTGTCTTTTTTTTTTTTTTTTTTTAATATGAGTAAGCTGCTTAACATCTCTCTGTTTTTAAAAGTTTTAAGAGATGGGTAATACTTAGTTTACCCTCCTACTCCATGCAACATGGAAGATTACTTATTTTATGGTGAAGGAGAAGTGGGGATACTGGTCTCAGTATCTATCTCAGCACTTGCTATTCTGTTGCAAATTAAATTTTAAGGAAAAGGGTTGCAAAAGAAAAAGCTCACCAGCTTCCTTTCCCTGGAGGACGCTCAGACTTACATGGTTCAAAGAAGCCAGTATCTCAGAAGCTTTTCCTTTCATCACAAACCGTATCAGCACTTACTGTCCTCTAGTGTGCTCTGCTAGTGCCAAAGCTTAGACTCCTTTGACAAGATAAATAATAATGTACACTTTGTACCGGGCTAGGTGAGAGCGTGACATTTTCAAGAGGACGGAGATACCCTAGCAGAAGTCTGATTGGAAGGATAACCTATTAGATACTAGATTTTTAATTGGCTATGACACAAATATCACTATTTCACAATGAAACCTGTAATATCAAGATTCTTTTTATATCTCAAATTAAAAACAAACGAAACTAACCCTATCCTCAAACCAAGCAACGATTCCATTACTGTTTGTGAATATACCACAGCATTCCTGTTGCATTACACATGGAAAATGAATTATATAGATGTCTCACTGGTATAAGGAAGAGTGAATCAAGCGACTTGCAATGTTTGTGTGACTGTTGCATAAATAAAAGCCTCATTAAATCTCCCCAGTGATTGGAGATGGGTTTTGTTTAGAATGGCTTTGTTTGTTTTTGTAACAAAGATAGCAAATACAGGAAATAATTAAATAACTGTGTTTTCATACTCTCCCAATCATCAGGAGCCTATATGAGATTTTAATTAGTGCTGCATTTTCAATAACTCTGTATCCGTACGTGTTGCAGATTCTTTCCTGGATAACAGGGAGATAATTATGAGAATCCTGTTTTTCAGTCTCTCACTAAAGGGATGCCTGATATATTTAATCATGATGTAGAAATGCTGGCAGCTTTCTTGGAGTTCAGCCCCTCTCTAATTACATTTCTAGATTTTTAGTAAATTGAAAGGGAAAACGTAGGAACAAAATAATTAAAACCAAAGAGGAAGTGAATATTAAAAAGCAGGAGCTATTTAAAATTCTTGCACACAACTCTTTCATGGACATCAGTTTAATCAGCTTCACATAAAAATCAAGCTTACATACACACAAAAGTAACACCTCCAAACCTATAGGTACATTAGCATTTACCGGTTCTTTTCATGCAGAAAAAACAACCTGTCTTGTATCATTCAGATGAGACTGAGAATTATACCCAAAGTGAATGCATTTGAGAATTTGGTACTCTCCCATGCACAGTAGTGTCAAAACACACATACATCAGCATATTCCCAGGCAAGTTTTCAAGGTTCAAGCAGTACGTGCACCTAGGAATGGTCCAGTAATTTTATTACAGCATTGTATTAAAGACAGAAGGTGGTAGGATTTGTGAAGAGTAAATGACAGTATTTCACTTCTATCTGCCACCAAGGAGGGCAGGATTGACCCTAAGTAACTTTTTCATATGGAGGAGAGATGAAATTCGATCTTCATTTTCACAGATACCCAATTTAATTTTCCACTTCCTGGGAACAAGAGAATTTTGATCAGGAGAACGTCATAAACTGCAGAAAAAGTTGACCTCCCTACTGCTAAGTGACACATGGCCAGTGCTGAATTTAAAGGAGACATTTCTGTTTGTTCTATCTAGAAAACCCTGGTATCAAAAGCCCACAGACTAAGAGCTCCTAAGGAGGGGAGGGAGGAATCTCTTTGTTTTCTCTAAAACTGGTGCTGTAATTGCTTTTTGTACTTCACTATAAGAGAATAAATACATCAGTAAAAATCCACAGTTTATATCAGGAATATAAAATCCAGGATAATGGATAGGGTATGAAAATAAGTTTCTAGGCAAAATGTATAGCCAGAACAGGAATGCTAACACCAATTCTCTACTTCCCAAGAGGCAGTTTTATGGCACTTCTTCATTACAATGCAGCATTACCTGCTGTTTTGTCACCATGGGCAGCAGTTCGTGAAATAAAGGAATGAAGCAGGGTCCAAGAATTGGTCACGACTTGGATGAGATACTTGCCAGCAAAACCCAGGACACTGCAGAAAATGTTAGCAATAAAACAGGCAATATTCTCTGAGTCAGTAGCGGACAAATGTAGCAGCCTAGTATACAGGACCAGTTGTGCTATGAGGAGCATCATTTTTCATCCGAGAGAATGAGATACAAGATAAAAAAGAGTTTGCATCTTTTCTTTGAATAAGCATAGCTGTGATATGTATTATGTAACCTGCCTAATTTGGTTATTGGGGTGGTTTGCATGTAATTGTATTAATTCACTATGACATGAGACTGAAACTGGCAGGAAAGAAAGGCTAGGTCTGGATAAACGTATGTACAAACATTTAAATAACTAAAGATTACTAACAATGAAAATTTTGCTTCCTCTGGTTGCAAACCATTAAAAATTAGAAGAGAAGACCCATACATAGGTGAGAGCTTGGGATCACAGGATAATTTGGGTTGTAAGGGACTTCAGGACATCATCTGGTCCAACCTGCACAAAGCAGGGTCACCTATGAGATCTGACAAGGTTACTCAGGGCTTTATTTAGTCTCTGAGGTCACCCCGTCCACATGCTCATGATGAAAAGATTTCTTACATCCAGGCTAAATCTCTCTTTTTACTTTTGTTTCTCATCCTCCTGCCATGTACCACTATGAAGTGCCTGGCTCCATTTGCTTATAGAATCATCTAGGTTGGAAGGGACCTTAAAGATCATTGAATCCAACCATCAACCCAACTCTGACAAAAGCCATCACTAACCACGTCCCTCAGCACCATGTCTGCCTGTCTTTTAAATCCCTCCAGGGATGGCAATTGCACCACTTCCCTGGGCAGCCTGTTCCAATGCTCGATGACCCTTTCAGTGAAGAAACTTTTCCTAATATCCATCCTAAACCTCCCCTGGGGCAACTTGAGGCCGTTTCCTCTTGTCCCATCGCCTGTTCCTTGGGAGAAGAGCCCGACTCCCCCTGGCTGCCCCCTCCTCTCGGGGAGCTGTAGAGAGCGAGAAGGTCTCCCCTCAGCCCCCTTTTCTCCAGGCTGAACACCCCCAGCTCCCTCAGCCGCTCCTCATAAGACTCCTGCTCCAGACCCCTCACCCTTGGTAGGTACCCCCTTGTAGGTATTGAAAAGTCTCCCATAAGATTTTGATCAGGTATAATGACAGGCATAAGATATGTTTGCTTTATAATCCTATTCTCAAAAGGTTAAAATAAATACTGTACCTTGAGAAAAACTCACCAGTCAGCCTCAAACTTAGCAAGAAATCCTCATTGTGCACCACGTGGGGAGCTGTTCTCCTCACGCACTGTGGACACATATACTGAAGCGGCCCATGACCCAGCCTGAAGTGAGAGAAGGGGGAAAGAACTGTTTGTGTTTTCCTTACACAACGGTAAACCCAACCCTCAGAGGAATGGGGAGGAAGGGTGAAACCAGGCTATGCCATAAGCCCAAGTGAAACCAAAACACACGCCCTCCCATTTCCCTTAATGCTTCCTCCTTGGGTTAAGAGATTTAACATAAAACCCTACGCCCTCATGCACCATCAGGAGAAGCGGTCTCAGAGGCAGACAAGTGCCGTTCCTTCAGGCCCTCAACTCCCCACAGAGCTCTGAGGGGCAACGGAGCGCAGCACACACGGCCTCACTCGACGCCCTTCCCGCCTTTTGCCCCAGCCCCGCCCCCTCCGCGCCCCGCCCCGCGCAGGCGCAGTGCGCCGCCCCCGCCCCGCCCCGCCGGGTGTCGCGGGGAGCCCGGATGTGTCAGTTTAGGGCAGTGTGAGGAGAGCGCAAGGGGACAGCGGGCGGCGGTGGCCATCGCAGGTGAGGTGGGAGGGGCCGTGCGGGGGAGAGAAGCCGAAGGACTCGGGAGAGGACTGGAAGCCTCCACAGGGACGGGGGGGAAGGTAGTGTCGTCGTCCCCCACGCACCGCTTGCCTCTGCGAGGTGTATCGTAAGGCAGCTCTGCTCCGTTCCTGCGGCGGGCCTGCCGCACGGCTGGGACTGCCTGCCACCCCCCCCCCCTCCGCTGGCTGTTTAAATGGCGCTGCGACAGGAGTAGCTCCTTGCCAAATAGTGAGCTATCACACTTGAGGGGACCCCAAGGCACACAGCGCATGCTCCACTGCGCTGCCAGAAAGTGAGCCCCCAGGAGGCGAAGCGGGTGGGGCCGAGCGCGCATGCGCGGGGGGGTGAGGGCGGGCTGGGAGCTGGCGGCGCATGCGCGGAAGCCGGTCTGGCGGCGCAGGGCGCATGCGCAGGAGGAAGTAGGAGGACGGGCGTTGGGGCCCGGTGCGAATGGGGTTGCGCGTGCGCAGTGGCCGTCGTCGGGGGCGGGGAGGGGCGCGCTGTCCGCTGCGCGTGCGCGGGCGGGAGGGGAGCGCTGGGAACAGCCATATCCTGCCTGTTCGTCAGCGCCGCGCCTGCGCACAAGGGTGCTGCGGGGACCTGCGGAATAATGAGCCTCTGCCTCTGCTCGGGAGGACTCGGAGGAGGAAGACATGCTGCCAAATAGTGATCCCCAGCTGCTGGTGTTGTGTTAGGGGGGCTGGCTGCGGAGCGGGGGGCAGAGTCCGGGGCCGCCATCCCCACCCGCCGCACCTGCTTTGGGACAGGGCTTCTGGGGCTTCCCCGGCCGGGCTGGGAGCGGGGTCGGCGGCAGGAGTCACTCGTAGGGCCGGGAGGTAAGAGCGGTGGGAAGGGGGCAGGAGTTGTGAGGGGAGAGGGCTGGGGAGCAGGGCCTGAGGGGTGGGGGGGGAAAGTTGTGGGGAGGCCTGAGGGGGGGGATTCCTCGAGATCCCCAGGCAGGGATAGAGCTTCAGTGGGGTGCCGGGAGCTGAGTGGCGAAACACGACTAGGAGAAGGGAGATCAGGGCTGGAGTGGAAAAACTGGCATGACTAACAGCATCGCCAAGTAAGGGATGACAGGTCGAGGCTTCGCCGCCGAGGGCCGTGAGGCACATTTCTAAATCCGGAGGGAACTCGGTCTTCCCATGGATGAGACCCCCAGCGTGTCTGGGATCAGTGCTGGTATTTCTCAGCTGTGTCTCGGGCCTGTCGTGGTGTTTAAAGGAAATGGTGCATCATCATGCAGTACGGAAAGGCAAGAGAATTGCCTTTCACAGTGAAAAGTGTCACTAATGCGATTCGATAGCAGAGTGCTAATGCTTGTAGCAAGCCCTATCTTGATTAGCGATAGGTAGTATTATACATGTAAAATATTATTCCCATAGTATTTGCAAAGCCGCCTGTGAAATGGGATTGTCTTTTTCTGACAGGGTTTGGGGAGGAGAAAAATAATGAATGTTCTGTTATTTGTTGTCATTTTTCTGTAACTCAGCGTTATCAGATATGTTTGCACTTGTGATTGACGTAATGAAAAGGAATCCTTTTTTGTGATTTCCTGGGTTTTTTTCTTTGCCTTTAGAGTTCTAAGTGTTTTTGTCTGGAGTGGCTTGATGTGAAGCCCTATGAAAGTGAAGAATTTCACTTTTATTTATGCTTCATAAAATCGAACTTGTTGGTTATAAAAACCCTAAATTACTTAAGTAAAACATATAACTGGCTTGCCTTGTTTTCAGTGACAGTTTCTAACCAGATGCCCAGAATGATTTGGTTTCATTATGTCACTTGTTTTGTTGTGACCTGAAGGAAAAAAACATATTTCTTTTTTTTTTTTTCCTTAATGGTACTTTGTCATGGATGTGTATTGAGATCAAGACAGCACGATAGCAGAAGTACATTGCAAGCTGTCATCCTGTCACTGTATCAGTAGAGGACGGTAATACAAAACTGTACCTGCCATAAGATCATAGAAACTACTGTCAAAGCAGATATCGTGATTTACTTGAGTATAGTTAGCACTATTATAAAACTAATTTTGTTTCCTCCCCAAAACCTCCAGGATTTGTGCGTAGATACATATCAGGGAGGGAATTAAAATGGAAGAGGTTTTGGTTTGACACATAGGCTCAGTGAACAGCACCATCGCTGACTGCACAGATCACAGTGGAGTACTTAAAAAGCCCTATTTCTTGTGTAATTGATCTTACAATTTGCTGATCTTTTAACATGGAAAAGGTACCCATACTGGCACTAGTATTAGGTTGATTAGACCTGAAAAATATTAAAAACAATTCTCTCAGTTAGCTTCCCTTGAGCCGGCTTGACCAGTGTGGGGGGAGGTTTAGGGTTAATCTCTGAATTGCAGCTGAGGCTCTAGACAGACCTAGTGTCAGGTATGTACCGTGAACAGAGTTTGATGCCCTGTGTGATTTTTCTAGATGCCAATCCAGTTTACAATAAGAGGGACTTACCAGCTTTAGTCTTGGCACACCCTTCTGTTCAGCGTTTTACTCGTGGGCTTGCCGTTCCACTGCCTAGCTCACTGTGGACCTGTAAACTTGAAATCACCCACTTTCTTTCTTCTTGGACATTATTTGTGCAAAGTTGGGACTAAAGCTGGCAAAGATACCTGTTTGTTGTACGATCAGGAGCTATTGCTGGGTTACCAGTTGCATTCATAGTTCCACATTTGGAAATATCCACTGTAATTTTGTAAAATTCCTTCTCTCCTCCTGGCTTTGGCTCGATTTTCTGCACGATTGGAGTATTATGTAAGATCTTGCTGTATTCCTCCAACCCCTGACTGCTGGTGTTTCCTACTCAGCACAGAGAGGAAATGCAACAAAAGTGTGTTGGTTTTTTTTTTTTTTTTTTAAAAAAAAAGCCTTCATTGAGAGTGTTGTTTCTCGATCCTCAGTTGATAAGCTGCTGTATTCTGTCTCGTACTTTGTACTTGAGAGACCTCTTAAATAAATCATGTGTCCTAAGTTCTAGAAACACATGATGGTACAGGAAACTAGCTTGAGATTAGAGTATCTATACCCTTGAGGAGGCAAAGAAGCTGTTGTTTTTCACAAACTATATCTGTAAATAGAACATTATTGGTTTCACGTTGTTAAGTGTCCCATTACTGAACTCTGTAACAGAGTTGAGTGATTCTGGAAGTCTCTTCCTCTTTGCTGATGTGCATAGCTGAGAATTCAAGAAAATATGTAGCATGCATGAAATGTAATTTGTGGTTTGTTTGTTTTTTTTTTTCCCCTCCACATTTTTAGGACAGAAAAGATGCAGAATCTCTGACTGTGTAGCAAATGCCCGGAAAAGACTTGGGAGTTCATTTTTATACTGTGAGTAAATTCTTTGGCTACAGGCAGGAGCTGCACCGCTGTGTTCTGTGTAGTGTAGCTGGTCTTAAAACTCTGTAGATTTTTAGGTATCTCTTGAGTTTATAAAGGCAGGACCATGGGAGGGCTTAAACACTCCAACACTAAATGCATAACTAAAGATACAGTTTTGGCCATTGATGTAGTAGAAGCCAGTAGGATACTTGTGACTTTAGATGCACAGACTACAGAAAATAGTATTTGAGTTTTCATACCAAGATCTCAGTTCAGCTTTTCTTAGCCTGGATTGTAGGTCTTGTTCACGAGGTTATTTTATATGACTGTGGACTTTAAAAATGGCTTTCATTAGAAATCTAGTGTGTATGTTGTGCATTTTAAATTGGGTCTGATGTAATGCTTGGGCTGTGAATCATGTACAGTAATGTTAATGCTTTTAAAAAATTGATCGAACTTCTGATAACAGAAATCATTTTCCAGCAAAAAAGGATGCCCTTGTGCACACCTTTAAGAGACTTGCATACAGAAAAAAGTCAGAATATTCATTTGAAAATATGCTAAATTTTAAGCCTTTTAAATATTTAGGAATTCCTAAGTTCGTAATACTGTTTCTGAATCTATACTGGAAGGTTTAAAACTCTAAACACTTAAATTTATTGCGTATTCAGAAACATTCTGTGTCGCATTGTGTGTGAACTTGATAGGGTGTAAAATACAGTGTAAAAATGATAGGGTATCATTGGACACCGGGATACTTAAGTTGCTGACTGATAGTTTAAGCTACTCTGAATCACTACTTGTTCTTTGGAGTTAACGTGCCACCCTGTGAGTTAACAGAGGTACAGCCGAACACTTTCATACGCGTGATGTCAGACGTGCCAGTGACATCTCTACAGCGTCAAGCTGAAAAGACTGGTGTGGTGTTCTGAAAATGGCAACTGTACCTTCTGATGTCAAACGGAAATTAAAAACTGATACTTTTTAAACTATGAACATGCAGGAATGATACTTGTAGAGGTTCGCAAAATGATTTGTGGGACTTAAACAGCGATGTGTAGTTGTTCATTTTTTTTTTTTTTTCCTCCTTTCCATCCAGGCTAGGTCCTCATAATTACCAATAAAAAGCCGTCTCCAAAGTGAATATAACACATGAATATCTTCGTTAGTAACAAGAACTGATAGATAAGCAAAATTGCGTGGGCAGAGAAGATGGTCTAGGAAAACTTACTGATCTTAGAGCCAAACAAGAAGTTCGCTTATGGTACTCCATCAAATGAAGAAGTAATTTAATTTAAGAATACATGTATTTTTTTTAAGTGTGGTTTTAGTTACTGTTCTGCTTACATTCTTTGCTCATTACTGCAGAAATTTGTTCAACAAATCATAAATCGGATCATAATTGTATATAGCAACTTTTCTCTAATAGCAGTGGTTTGCTAGTGGGGGACTTCCCAAGATTATTAAGTTGTATTTCTGCAGCTTAGATTTTAAAGCACTTGTCTTCTCTTAAAAAGAAACCTTTTTAATTTTTATTTTTTATTTAAAATAGTGGATTTGCCTTTGTGTCTGAAAGCAAAGCTCAGCTGACAGCCCTGGTTTTAGACCCACGCTTATAGCAGTGAGACGGGCAAGCAGGTGGAGACGAGTCCGCTAAATCGGCTGGAGCTGCTCTATAGCAATGCAGAGAAGCTGCCTGGCGGCCTCCCAAGTGTTGCTGCATAAAGAGGCTGAAACAGACGCTGACTGCATTGATGGAAAAGTTTTCAGTTAGTGTGGCTAGAATCATGCCTACAGATTAACTCTGCTGGCTGTTAAAGAATGTTATCGTATTGTTGTCCCCCCCAAGAATCCGTTGTCTTACGGTGAAGACATACAGTACCTTCCCGGGATGCATGGAAGGCAGACTATTTTAGCTGGGCGTCCTGACCTTACGGATCTGCCTTTGTCATTTCAAAATCATATTAAATGACACCACTGTATTGGTGCCTTCATTTCCTCAGCTGCTTTTTTGTAGAAGTGTGCAACCTCAACAAGTTATGCTTAAAAGCCACACGGATCAGTTTGATTAATTTCTTAGAAGTGCTTGTGGGCAGTTAATGAAATTCGGAGAACAGTATTTCACTACGGCATTTGAGAGACAGACGGTTTTCTTAAGATTTCCTGTTAGCTTGTGATTTTGCTCATACTTGTTCCCAGAGAGAAGAACAGGGTGTCAGTGTACGTGTTTGAGTCCAGAAGTTTTGAAAATTGCTGTCACATGTTGTGTTCTGACTTAGAGACCTCTGCTTTCTAGCAAGTAAGATTACAGTGAAATGACTGTCATTGAAATTTTGTGTAACGTAGTTTTAATCAGGGAGCATAAACACAAGCATTTCAGCAGGTTATATTCAGTTGTATCCTGGAAATGTTCTGCAACATCCTTGCTTTAGGTTGGTGCCAACCTTACCAAACCTGCAAGTGTGATAAAAGTTGTTGCTCGTTGCTGCTAGTGTTGATCATTGGTAAAGATTTATAACTTCTGTGATTTAGAGTAGGTTCTTGGCTAGCAGATAATTGATATTTCTCTTTTGATAAATTGATATTTCTCTTTTGATAATATTGCCCAGTAGCTTACTGAGTTTTACTAGAGATGGGTAAACAGCAGGAAGACTTTTTAAAGTGTGTTTATAAGAACAGAAGAGGTAACAGGAACACAACAAAAGCAACAAGAACTGGGTTCTTCTTTGAGGCTGGACGCGGTTTATGGAGATGGCTTGTTGGTGTAAAAAGGGAAATAATTTTAGCGATCTTCTGGGAATTTATTTTGATGTACTTTTACCTCTGTTTTTTAAAGATTCAATAAATGGTTTATGCCAACAGCAGCTTAGAATATATAACTGAAATTAAAAGTCAGCACATCAGTTCCCAGTGTCCAAGATACTTCCTTTGGAATTTTTTTCACTTGTAACACAAGTTAAAACATTAATGCGGAAAGCAGTGAAGAGAATGCACCTTGACGCCCTGCTTCTAAAGTGTCACTAATATAAACAGACATATAATAATGCCTCTGGCCCAGTCTTTTTTCCTATTGACTAAAAACATATTAAATATAGAAAATCTAAGCTACCGAAATTTTTCTTTGCTCTTTGTCTTATTAATTCAATAATCTTGGTCTTGAATGGTTAGGATATTCAAATATGGGTGTAGGCGAATGCTATAATTGTGTTATTTTCAGAGTGTGATTTATGTTAAGATGCTATTTTTTTGATGTTAATGTGAGTAAGATTATTAAAATTATGCTAGCAAAACCATCACGCCTTATTGAAGTCGGTGTGATATGTTTTATAGAAAACACATCTGCTGATTTTTGAGGAAAATATAGATGGTTTGGAAGTGGAAGTTGGTTGGCACTGGATTCCCGTCTGCTTTCTCTCCTTAATCCTTCTCATGTTGATATCTGATAAGATCCAAGAAAAGACTGACCAAAATAACTTTGAAAATTCGGGACTTTTCCTGCCTATAAAAACAGAAGTGTTGGAGAAGCATAACCTGGTAGGATAGACTGCAAACAAGAGTCTTTTTGAGAGCTTGCAGTTGCTATTTATTATCTGCAAGAAATAAGTCCTGGATTGAGCTTTCTGTTGGAATGAAGCAAGTGGTTGATTTCTTTTCATGCATTTCCAAAAACCTGGGTTTGCATGCTCTATTTATTTATTGTATTTGGTTTTATTTGGCAATTGTATGATCTTTACATTTAGCAGGTTAAAGTAATTCTCATAAGCATTTTGAAGTCATTTCAAGTAGGTGAAAGAATCCAGTAGTTTGATGTCTAGTTCTGGCCACGCGTGATAATCTCTAAATTGATTATTTGAAAGCTTGATTTCCAGAATAATAATGGCAGAAACTGTATTTCAGCTCAAGTTGGTTTTGATAAGCTCTTAGAAATATTAACGCAAGATGGCAACTGGAAAATGTTACGTGAGGACTACCAGATGTTTGTATTACTGGAAAGTTGATATAAATAAAAGGCTCCAGAGGGGATTATAGTCTTGGTGGTTTGCGAGAGGTCAGATCTGCAATCCCATTTGAGTGCTTTAGTGGGGTTTGGTACCACGTCTCAGCTCAGCAGCTTGAAAAATTCAGTCCTGCTTAATTTTCAGTTTTCACTTGTTCCCTGATTAGACATCATACCACTTAGGCATTTTCTTCCAGTTATTTTCAACTCCCCGGGAATCCGTTGGGATTTTAGAGGTGTGAGGTATTTCTAGCAGCGTGTCGCTCTGGCGAGAGATGAACAATCTATGGAGGGGAGCAAAACCCCTGCTGCTGCCAGCCTGCTTTTAGAGCCAGAGGCTTCCCTGGCATGTGAGGAAGTTTTCTGGGAAAGAGTAGCTTTCATGGCTTTATCTTTTGATTTGGAAGGTGACTTACATGCTATGAAAGTGCAAATGTTTTACTTTCAAAAAAAAAAAAATTGCTAAAGTGGCAACTGAGTTACTTGATAAGTGACAGGTAACAATTTACGCTACAAGTAGAAACTGAAGCTGTAAAATACTTTTTACGACTTGCCTGTGAGGGAGAATCTGAAATAAAAGAGTTCACGGGCAATGACAAAACCCTTCTTTTCACAAATAAGGTCAGGTTTCTCATTGAAGACAGAAGGCCGCTCAGGCTGATTGTTTCTGTAAGACCTAAGCTGGTGCGTTCAAATAACATTTTTCCTTGTGGGAGGAGAGAAATGTGCATGAATGGATTGGCAGGAGGGAAGAGAAAAGAGGTGAAAAGGAGAATTTGGAGAAAAAGAAGTAAGACATTTATTTCTTTTTAACGTGCTTATCATCTGAATTTAAAAATTATGAGGAAGATTAACTTCTGACAAAAACCAGTTTTGGAGATTTAAGCTTTAAGCATCTCAGGCTGTACCTCAAGAGGATTAAAGATGGAAGTAGAAAGAGTTAAAGAGGAGGCAAACATCTGGTGAAAACAGGAGTGGTGACAAATGCAACAGTAACTGTAAAATAAAAAAAAGTTTTGTTTGCTTTTAAGAATTTGATTACTTTTTATATTTACTGGTGTGGATGTAATTCTAATATACTTTGGGTAATTTATAGCTAGGGTTGGATGCGATTAAAGGAGATACAGTTTTCTGCATCTGTTCAAGCACTGGTGTGAAGCAGTCTTAGAATGGCAAAAATACAACTTAGTGACTGAAGAGCAGAAATTTTCAGTGGAGCGCTTGTTTATAAAGCAGAAAGTTATTTGGAGAACTCTCGGCTGCTTCTTACCACCAACTTCCTCTCTCTTTCCTTGGTTTAGTTTTAGCTGTTTGCTATTTTATCTGGTGATATTTGGGGAGGAGGGGGAAGGGAAGGTAGATGGTCTATAGCTAAAGAATTATGGTGTTTCTTTTTCCACGAAATAAATGTAGAACTTGTAATTCTCCTTACAATGCTGAGGTTTCACTGACATTTGACCCATCCCTTAGTAGTTTCATATGAATTATGATTTTTTGTAGGTGACCAAGCCTTTTTTTTTCCCTGTCTTATAACTGGAGAGTTGGTTTAAGGGACAAAATGAAAAACATTCCAAGAATGGAAAAGAAACTGTTAGTTTTGGAATATTTCTCAAAGTGGAATTTTACTTACTGAGTTCTAATGGGCTGACAACATTCAGTGCATTTTGAGATAACTATCTCCCTATCTTATTAACTGTGTTGAAAATGATTTCTGTAGGTAACTTCTCTTTTCCATGATCTGTCATTTAAAAAAAATCAAAAATTAATTCTGGATGTTCTGACTTGATAATGAGTTTTCTGATATAAACTGAATTAAGGTGTATGTGTTTGCCTTAATTAAAATCCTCCTTTTGTGCAGTGTCCAGAGGGCCCTGTTGTGACCTCTGGAATTTGGCCTTCTCTAACGTATTTGGCAACTTTGGGGTGTAATAAAAAGCAGGTACCCGCAAAGTTCCTGAATGCTACTGATGGTATAATGGGGGCAAGTTACAAACTGAATTAGGACTGATACATAGTGCCTGGAATCAAGAGAAAAGCACGGGCACTGTTAACTATTGAGGGAGATCGTTTGCGCTGTTTTAAGTAAACCAGGTTCTCTCTATTGTTTCTGTCTCCCAGATGAGAAGTTGTGGGTCCTTTTGCCTGGTATGTGTCTTCCAGTGGATGACAGTTCCTTCCTTTTATCTCTCTGCTGTGACTGTGTTGATTTTCCAGTCTGTTCTCTTGTGACTGAAGATTGTAAATGAAACTCCATGTGTCATTTTGAGCTCAGCAGTTTTTGTGGCACTCAACAGGGTTTGGGTTAAGTAAGATGTGTTTTGGATTTAAAAGCACAGAAGGTAGAGGAAGGTGTAATGCACACACTCCTGGTTTTTATTCAAGCTTGATTCACTAACCACTTTTTTTGGCATAAATTATTCATCCCTCTAATTCAGGTACGGTTAAGTCTGTATATACCCCATTCATGTTTTTTCCAGGTGGTGATTGGCTTCTTGTTGTAGAACTGTTCACGTTTCTTTGTTCCAGAAAGATAAGCCCCTCGCTTGGGTAAACCAGGCTTCCTTTCAAGATGTAGTTTTTGGGTATGGGTCACTTTCATAGAATCATAACTGTTAATTTCTAATCTTAGTCTATTTGTACTGGTGCAGGTTGTTTGCTACCTTGGTGCAGTCTCTTCTACACTACAGTGTTAATAATTAGGCAACTTTGTGTAACCTCTGGAATTCACAGTGCCTGACTTTCAACCTGCATTTGTAGCTAGACCAGATTTCCTGCCACACAGGAGACATTGCAATCAGCATCACCTGGCAGTTGTTAGCACCACGGGCTCTGGGAACGCTTTGTCCATCATTGCTGGGCATGGGCATGCCAGCAATGTCGTATGCCAAGTAGGAAGAGTGGTGTAACACCCTGTTCAGTCTATACATTGAAAACTTACTCATTCATCCACTAGTTAGATAGCATTGCATCCCACTTTGCTCTTTCAGTTAACTTGCCCTTTTTTTTTTCCCCTTTTCTTCTTTTTCTTTCTTTATGGCAACAAATTCAGACCTTCCATTGTCCTTTCCAAGGCTTTGAAGAATGCAGGAAGATAATGGTCTCTTCCTGTGCTTCCATATCTCATCCCCATGTTTTATTGCTCCAATTATCTTTGTCCTGTTCCTTTTCTCCATGCTTTGTGCTGTTCTTGGATAGTCTTTCATGCATTGCTGGTCCAAGACACAACCACCCCAGTTTTCTAAACTTAATTAAAATATGCTTCTTTTACAGAATTCTGTAAGTTATCTGTTGCTGAATAAAACTTAACTGAAAGTGAATATATTTGGAAACTTCTGGTGTAAAATACTGATTTCTTAAAAGGTAGTTGATTTATCTTGAGAAGAAGTAGAAACTGACAGGCTGCTAAGCGAAAGTCTGGTAATTTTGAGGCCTCTTCTAGAATTATTTGTTGAGTTGAGATTCCCCGCCTCTCTCAGGTCAAGTCTCTGCTGCTCACAGAATAGTTTTGACTGTTGATTTCTACAGCAGATAAAGTTTTGAGCTGAGATGTCTGTACAGCTGCTAAGTCAGGAGCTAATTACGAGGACAAGGTGGCAAGGGAACATTTCCTGTGCTTCAAAAATGTTTGGTCTGGCTCTGGTTCTTAGATAAAATGTCTTCATCTGGAAGTGGTTGTGAATGAGGTGAGAATTATTCTTTTTCTTAACGGTAATCTTAGCTATGCCCAGAGACAAGTGCTGTTTGTTATTTATATCCAAGGAAGTAAGAGACTTGCAGACTGTACATGGGCTCGCAGGGGTCCATAGGTCATATTTTGTATTTTGTTTCCTGTGACTTGGTATTTATGCCTGTACCTTTAAGTTTGTCCCTGCCTCTCCTTGCCAGAAAGAATTTTGATATCCAAACTATTTATGAAATGTTTTCCTAAAACCTCTGCCTGCAGCGCTTTTTAATTCACTCCTAGTTCAGAGGTGCCAGCACTGCTAGTGAAGAAGTGTGAACTGGTGAAGTATTAAGTGTTCATGAGCAAATAAACACCGGGGGTGCCTGCTGATTTTGGAAACTTAACTCTACCTTAAGTCAGCTGTGGTTCCTTTGAAAATACATTTAATATTGGTCCATGGCAGAAAAGCGATGCAGCATTTGAAGGTGAAACGGCACATGGCAGTTTCCACGGCACGCTTCTGAGGATATATTTCATTGACCTTTTATGCGCTTCTTCTGTTAATGTGCTTGCTAAGCAAAGCAAGCGTCAAGTTTTTCCTTACTGATAATTTTTGCAAAAGGCAGTGATGGATATTATCTGTTTATTCCCATTATGACTTGCTGTAGCAGTAAAAGTGCCAGTGATGTCATTTGGTGACAAGTATTTGATGGTTGATTGCTGTGTTGAGCAAGGGGTATGTTGGAGTTTAACATCTTTTTTTAACTGCATTTAACTGCCTCACAAAGCATCTGTAGAAAGCTTTGGCATACTAGATTGAAAGTATTTTCCAAGTATTAGAAAACCTTTAAAATCTAGAACCTTTGTCCCTTTTGGGCCATTTTAAAAGTGTAACAAATGACGTGCTGGCATGCAGCAATTCTATTAGCACGTTGTCATAACTTTTATTACCACCTGCCTATCCAAGCCATCTGGGAGGAAAGGATATAAGACATAAAAGTGACAGTTACTCAGAGGAAATTAAATAGTCCTGTGTATCTCAAGCTCATACATTTGTCTTGCCTTTAAACCACAGAAGCTGTCTAAAACTTCTTTGCGTATGTAAGATGGAGGTAATATTTAGGTACATCCTAAAATCCTGTTGAAATACAGAAAGTAGCTGTTTAAGTTTCAGTTTTATCACACAATTATCTATATCCTTCAGCAGTTATATGATTGATGGCTACAGTCTTCTGGAGTTTGCTCCTTGGAGACCAGTGAAAAGTACAAGAATTTAGGATTAACTTCTGCCCTTCATCCAGGAAACCCTTCAACTTCTCAGTATGTTCCAACAGGCTTGATGAATGTGCCATTGTAACATAGAAAGTTGTTGTTGTCTCCTCTTTCCTTCCTCATTAGTCCCTCATTTTCATGCCATAAAGGGAGGTGTTACCACTAAATTTACCAATTTGCCTTCAAGAAGGACCCGCTGGAGTCTTTTAACTGTGTAATTGCCTCTCCTGTTAAACCACTTCTCTAATGTGTGTGTAGAGATACTTAATTGCTTCAGTTTACCTGGAAGTAGAAGTCATCTTAGAGAAAACTGCTTATTGTTGATAAACACTGTACATGGAAGTTGGTTCCTTATCCAAGCTGTTCTGGCTCTGTTCCTTGTAGTTATCCCAAAACCAGGAAAGAAGAGGAGCATTGTTCACAGTGTTTGTTGTGTTCACAAGTCCACGGGGCATGATAGGATTCATCCCAGAGTTCTGAAGGAGCTGGCGGATATTACGACAGGACTCCTCTCATCTACTAAAGGTCTTGGGAGTCTGGGGAGGTCCCTGCTGGCTGGAAGCTAGCCAACATTCCAGTTTACAAGAAGGGTGTGAGGGAAGACCCAGGGAACTACAGACCTGTTAGTCTAACCTCAGTTCCTGGAAAAACTATGAAGATTATACTGGGTGCCACTGAAAGGCATTTAAAGAACAGTGCACTCATCAGGCACAGTCAGCATGGGTTCACAAAGGGAAAGTCCTCTTAACTAATTTGATATTCTTCTATGATAGGGTCACCCGCCTAGTGGATGAAGGGAAGGTGGTGGATATAGTTTTTCTAGGTTTTAGTAAGGCTTTTGATACTGTTCCTCACAGCATCCTTCTGGACAAGCTGTGCAAGTGGAGGATGAGCAGGTTCACGGTGCAGCAGGTGAAGAACCAGCTGGACAGTAGTGCACAAAGGGTTGTAGTAAATGGGGCTACATCTGGCTGGTGACCAGTCACCAACGGTGTTCCTCAGGGTTCAATTCTAGGGCCAGTTCTGTTCAATATATTTATCAACAGTCTGGACGCAGGATTTGAATCCACCATTAGCAAGTTTGCTGATGATACCAAACTGGGAGGTGCTATTGTCTCTCTTGAGATGCCTTGCAGAGGGATCTAGATATCGGCAGTGATTAATGGGATGAAACTTAACAAATCCAAATGCTGAATTCTGTACCTAGGATAGAGTAACGCCAGGCACAAGTATAAATTGGGAGAGGGGTGGCTGGAGAGCACCCTGCAGAAAGGGATCTGGGGGTGCTGGTGGGCAGCAGCTCAGTAGGAACCAGGTGGTCAAGAGAGGGATGGTCCCACTGTATTCAATGTTGGTGTGGCCGTACCTTGAGTGTTGTGTGCAGTGCTGAGCCCCACTATTTGAGAAGGATGTGAAGGTACTCAAATGTGTCCAGAGGAGGGCAACCAAGCTGGCGAAAGGGCTGGAAGGAGCATGCTATGAGGAGTGGCTGAGGACTTTGGGCTTGTCTAGCCTGGAGAAAAGGAGGCTGAGGGGTGACACCGTTGCTCTCTACAGCTTCCCAAGGAGGGGACGTGGAGGGGGAGGTGCTGAGCTCTTCTCCCTGGGATCCAGTGATAGGATGCAAGGGAATGGTTCAAAGCTGCACCAAGGGGGGTTTAGACTGGGCACTAGGAAGCAGTTATTTACTTGGGGGGGGGGTCAAACCCTGGAACAGCCCACCTCGAGAACCACCTCAAGAGCTGGTTGATGCCCCAAGCGCGTCAGTGTTTAAGAGGCACTTGGACAATGTCCTTAACATGCTTTAACTTTTGGTCAGCCCTGAATTGGTCAGGCAGTTGGACTAGATGATCCTTGTGGGTCCCTCCAACTGAAATAGTCTGTTCCACTCTATTGTGGCCTCATGGAATCATTGGGAAGGTGCTGATGGGACACTGCTGCCCGCTCCAGCCATTCTTCACGTGGAGCTCCAGCGTGTCGCACAGTGACAAACTGTTCCCAAAATCCGTGTTAAGAGGAAGATGGAGTAGGTCCTTGTGACTTGAGGTTTAATTCACACCTCTGTTTTGGCCATAGTGGTGGTGTTTGAGAGAATTCAAGGTTATTTAAGTAAGTTATTTTTATGTCTTTTCTTTATCCTTCTAATGCTTCTTAAATAAGCGTTGCATTATTTCTAACTCTGCATAAAGAAGTATTTTAAAAAGAGACCAGAATACTTCCATGCAAGTAGTTGCAAGTAGTTTGAGTAGAAAGATGTTACTTAAAAACTAAAATCACTGAAATTCATTAAAATTTTAACAACAAAAATAATTATCTAATTTCACATCCCAGTCTTGTGTTTTGTTTATTTGTTGTACTTCCTTCTGGTCAAACCTTCTCATTAGGCTTAGCATCTAGTTGCTCAGAGTGCAGACAGTTTGCTGCCACCGGGGAGGGATGAACTTAAGAAACTTCATCCTTTCCCTGGTTGCTTATTCTTCTCTCAGGAGTTTGTGTCCCTGTCGTTTGTGCCCGTGCTATAAAACAGATGACTGGAATAATGTCGATTTGAAAATAGCTGTGAACAGAACAATGTAAGAGCCTGGGTGGAGTTGAGCAGTGCTGCTGTGAACCCCCGAGGGGACGCAAAAAACTCGGGTCTCTCCTGCCTGTGGACTAAACCCAGCAAAAAGGCATCCCTTCCCCAGCCACGGAGAGATGGAGGTGTTTCCTGCTGCTTGTGCTGGAATTTAGGTTTTATCTATCCTCCAAAGACTTGTGACTGAAGACAGTGAAGCGGTGATGTCCTTAGAGGCAAGACTGAATGTTGCCCATGGAAAGGCAGTTAGATAAGTATGCAAAACTAATGTCTGCTAATTTGGGCTTAATTTGAATGACACAGAGCGGTTTAATTGAATTTATTTGAAGGAATTGTGGTAATTTTAAGTTTAATGTAATAAAGCCTGCAGCAAGTACCTAAAGTGCATATTGATGTCCCCTTCTTTTTAAAATGTTGATCAACATTTTAAAGCAATTTTTTTCCTCATTCCACATGCACAGCACAAGCTGCAAGTGCAAGACATTTGTAAAGCGGTCTGATCTGAGAGCACTCGGTTTTACATTAGTGCTGGTTGTCTGCAGTTCAGATCTTGAGTTGTTTGCCCCTGAGCTTTGCTCCGGGGAATAAATTTCCATTGAGTTAAGCGTGCATCTCTATAGGGTCTAACACCCATTTCTTAGCTCCTGACAGACCTGCCCTGCGCTTAAAGGCTCCAAATTCTCTTGACAGCAGTTTGAGGGGAATAACGTGCATATATGCTGGTGTACTTATTGTGAACATTGCCCTGTTGTTTTGAGGTATTTGGGATTTTTAGATATTCTCTATGCGTTCCACCATTTCCTTTCAACACTAATGACTTGGCCTTCCTCAGGAGCATGAGCCGGTGCTTTCCCTTTCTCCCCAATGAACCTCACTGTCAGCCTTTGTATTTAAAGAAATTTGTATTGCAAGATAACAATTTTATGCCTTTTACTCATCCTTTTTTAATCCTTTTGAGTTCAAAACTAACAGCAGTGGAGTTCTTGTGGTTCGCTGTCTGTCCTATTCAGTAAGGGGAAGGCAGACAAATACCACCTGCAAAACAGAAAGTGTTTGGCAGAAGGCTAAACTGTAAGGCATGTGATGCTTTTGTATCTGCCAGAGTTATGAATCTGAGTTTCCGAGCTCATCTTTGAAGATGTTTTGTGTATCTGCCTTAGGGATCAGGGCTCAGAAGTCAGAGATGGATTGATTATTCTATTTTGTTTTAAACCCTCCCTTCTGGTAACTAGGTGCCTGTTTTATCAGTTGTGCCTGTGTATTCATTCAGGTGTGTTGTGGGGGTTTTAACCCCGTATGTTCTCTGCAGGTGACAGTTTGACAATTTAGAAGCTGGGAACTTCACTAGCACATAAAAACAATGGGAATTTCCCTCTGGCCAAAGGGATTTGATTTGAAGTAGAGGAATCATTACCGACACTTTCCCTAGTGGTAAGGCTTCAGGAGAAGGTTTAAGCTGTAGGAAGTTAGTCTGTTAATGTTACTGGTGCCACTCTGAACCTAGGGATTTGGTTTGCTGTTGAGTTTGGGTTGCGTGTTGCTACCTGTAGCTTTTTCAGATGAAGAACTTCATTTGTCAGGTCTGATCTCTGATAGTCTGAGACTCTCAAAGTGAAAATAGGGAGTAACTAGTGAGTAGAAATGGTGGCCTCAGGGTAAAGTAGTAAATCCCAAGTCAAGTGGGGAGTCTCCCATTTGGATCTTGGACTCCTTAAATGAAATTATATGCTGGGCTTATTCCTATAAGGAGCTACGTATTGGAAGAATGAGTGAGGTGGTATATCCCCTCTTCAGAAAACATATGGTAACACTTTAAAATGTTTAAATGTAACATCGTATTTTGAAGGTGCTAGGGGGGTGGGAGAAAGCATGGTGGCTTTAACTTTTGTCCGGTAGGATTTAACAGCACTCATGAAGTTTTTTCTCTTTTGGGGGACTGACAGGGTGAAGATCAATTATAAATTTCTTCTGCTGAGTTGTGAAATTCTGTTTAATCTTCAAACTGGCGATGTCAAGGGTGCCGAGTCCCCCTCCTCCGGCAGAAATGTCGAGTGGACCTGTAGCAGAGAGCTGGTGCTACACTCAGGTAAGTCCATGCTGTGCTGAGATATTTTTGATGTAACATGATTAGAAGCTGTGGTAAGAAGTTTATTCAGAACAAGTTTAGAGTCTGGATTTTCAGATGGTGTCATGCTTGCTAACTGAGCGTTCACCATGGTAATGGTAGAATGTTGCCCTCTGCCCTTGGCAGAACTTTGGTGGAGGCAGTTGGAGAAGTTGGAGTGGTCCAGCTGCTCCTGCCAGCCATTTCCAGACTCTCTTGTCTTGTGTTTGGGGGTTATTTGTCACCAAGTGACTCAGTAAAACTTCCAAGTTCTCAGGTTTTGCCTTTAAGATGGCCAGGGCAAGTGGGTATGAGCCTAACCCGCCTATTATCCTCTGTTTTAAGATCAAGGTGGTGAAGTTTTCCTACATGTGGACCATAAACAACTTTAGCTTCTGCCGAGAAGAAATGGGTGAGGTCATCAAAAGCTCAACCTTTTCGTCTGGAGCCAATGATAAACTCAAATGGTAAGAAATAGAGCAGAGAGGTTCACCCTGTTTGTACAACTATGTGAAAGAATTTGAGGTTCTGTAACAGAGCAAATACATGAAAAACTAGTTGTACTTCACATGGGTTCTTGCGTCCTTCAATGTACAACGTATGCACACGGAGAAAGTACTGTTGGTTCAGCATAGCATTCGAACACACAAAACAAATGTGAGGATCTGACGGTTTGCAATGTTTCTCTGATAATGAAAAACATCAGAGGTAATAGAAGCCATAGCTAGAAGGGAGTCTACATCCTGCCTTGAAGCAGAGATGTGCTGTGGAGGATTATTAATGTCTTAAGTTTGGGATTTTTGACAGATGTTTATCTTGACAAGCTCCTATAAGCCAATCAGAGTCCACAGCATGTGTATTCAAGCTCTATTTCAGCCTCCCAGTTTCAGACTCAAATACTCCATGTTGTTAAAAAGATAATTTTTGCTTGCACTCTAAATCCTGCAAGTTAAGGCTATTGCTACTGTACTACCTTTCTCTTTATGGCAGCTTTTTGTGAATTCAGAGACTTAACACAGAGGTGAACAAAGTAACAGTGTTCTATAACTCTTTCTGCTTCTTAAAGAAACTCTTTCTGCTTCTTAAAGATAACATTATTTTTGCCCTTTTCCTTTCCTTCAAAACTTTTCTTGCCTTCCCTGAGTTCTCAAGTAGTTTCCAGTAACTCAGAGTGGACTTTGGTCATAATGTGTATCTACTATGACTTGCATCTGACCTAGTGTATCCATGGTCACCTGGTTCCTTATTTTATCCCTTGTTAATGATGTTAAGTGTTTTAGCATTTTTCTTTAAACCTCCTTAGTATAGATTGTGGCAAATCAGCCACAAAATAATTTAGTGTGTGTGCGATACAATTTGTGTTCCCTTCCTTTGGGTGGCAGACCTGTGCTTTCCTTGGACTGTTAAATTACTTACCTTTATAACCTTTCCTACTCAGATCTCATTCTAATGTCTAGATCTTTCTGATTTCTTTGTCCTTGTGTGTTTGAGCTGTTAGTCATTTGGCCTAGTTTTTGCTTCTTGTTAGATTCTGTGTCAAGTTTCAGGTCATGGAAGTGCTTATGAGTTAGCCTCTTCCTGCACTTACTACCTTTTCTTCACAAAGGAGTATTCTTCTCTTTTTACACTAGGATTATGTTTTTGAGAAACTACCAACCTTCCAGAAATCCATTTTTCCTTTCAGTCGCTTCCTGTGGAATTTTACCTACCATTTCTCTGGATTCCTCAAATCCATTGCCTCCATTCTACTATTTCTTTCACTTTCCTTTTGGTGACAGTTGACATCAGGGTCCTTTTCAGTAATTTAAACCATAGCCCCCCTCCTCTTCTCCCCTGTGTTTTTTTTTGAACTCGTTTGCCCATAGTTACTGCCTGTATATTATTATCTTTCTTGGAGGTGTAGCATGAGGCTGACTGTAACAAACAGTTCCACTCTATTTACCTGTCCGTTATTTCTTTGTGGTTCAGTGGCTGTTAAAGAGAAGTCGTTTGCTGTACATTTTCTTGTGAAAATTCTACAATGCCCTTTCTTTGAAATCTGTGAATGACCTGCCAAAAACCGTTCCTAACATCTCAGATGCCTGCTTCTACAGGTGTTTACGTGTGAACCCTAAAGGCTTGGATGAAGAAAGTAAAGATTATCTCTCCCTCTATCTGTTGCTGGTGAGCTGTCCAAAAAGTGAAGTTCGAGCAAAGTTCAAATTCTCCATCCTGAATGCTAAAGGAGAAGAAACGAAAGCAATGGGTGTGTAAAACCTCTTTCTGTCTGATGGGGTCAGTTGTTTGTCTTTTGCTGTTTGATCAAGCGAGTCACTCAGCTGGGGTTTGAAGCACCATATCTTTCTTTCAGAGAGCCAGCGAGCGTATCGATTTGTACAAGGCAAGGACTGGGGATTCAAAAAATTTATTAGAAGAGACTTTCTTTTGGATGAGGCCAACGGACTTCTTCCAGATGACAAACTCACTCTCTTCTGTGAGGTAAGTCTTCCTGTGAAGCTGAAAGAATAGCAGTTCCATTAGCTTAAGGTAGATGTGACCTTATTTTTCATCATTGCTTTTAAGGAGTCAGAGGTGTCAGGAGAAATACTGGATGTTTATATGGCACTTAGATTTTATTTGTGCGTGTGTGTGCGCGCCTGTGTGGCTGGTGGCTTTTTCTGCGTGCAATTCATCACATTTCACTTCCATTTATTTTTTTGTTACTTTATATTTGTCTTTTACCTGTGATGATGGTAGAAATTAAGTATGTTTGATTATCGTTTCACTTCTGGTTTAGTATTATCATCCATCTGTTTGTACTCTGTAATTTAAAACTCACTTGGGATAATAACCAACACTAGCTCTGCAGTGGAAACTGGCCCGCCTATTACTTGCCTACTGAATAAGGAAGAGTTTTCTTTATTTTCCTAAGTGTGTCTATACAGCCAACAAAAAGAAAAATTTAAGAAAAATTTGAGATACGGGAATCTTACAGTAACCACAATTTTCTGTTCATTGTCTTTGTATTTTTCTACAACTGATTACAAAAGTATTATTTTACTAATACTAATTTCAGACAAAAATGCGTTTTTTATTTTTAAAACTCTAGATATTTAAGTTTAGAAACCTTAATGAGCAAATTTAAATGGTCGTAATTTAGTGTCTTCAGAGCTTCTGCTGTCTTACTTTCATTGTCTTTTTAACTACCAAATACCTCCTGTAGCTGTGATTTTTTCCAGAAGACAGGTAGAACAAGTTGTTCTCTCTTTGGGTCTCCTGCAGTGTTTTCTATGGGAGTCTTTTCTTTTGCTGTGTTTTCTTTCAGGAGTGAGAGAAACCCATCAGTCATAGTTGTTGGACAGCGGTATTATTTTTTTTTCATTATTTTTTTTTTCAGTAGGTTATTTTCCCATCATAAACATGCACATATTTAAATTAACAAACATCTAGAGGATATGTGTTTAATCAGTGGCATAAATTATTACTGTCATGGAGAGAGCCCTTCCTTTAACACTTGCAGCAATGTGGGAGGAGAAGAGGACAGTGTCTTGGATATCACCTCTGTAGATCTGGCAATTACTCTGTCCTTCATAAATAAAAGAGCCAGAAAACTTATAATTGTGGAGCGAAACTCAAAAATTAATGTCCCAGAAGGGAATTTGTGAGGTGTGATGTAGATAAACCTGAGATCCACCAGCAGTCTTGGCAACCGGTACTAATTCAAATCAGTCCACTCTTTACTGAATTACTCCCTTCAAAAGCTTCAGCTCAGTGGTTTTGTTTGTTCTGGATGAAGAGAAAACTTGCTGCTGGCTTCACCTGGCATTGGTGTCTTCTGTTTTCTCTTTCCGTTTGTTCCACAGTCTAGCATGTGAGAAATCTTAAGTTTAAGTGATATCAGAGGGGAAGGTTTTATTGTCTGGAAACAGTTTGGCGAGAACTTTCAATAACTTGCGTTTGGGGTTTTTCCCCCCACTCCGGTTTTTGTGGTTTTGGTTTTTTGTCTTTTTTTTTCCTTTTTCTTCCCTGAGCTTGTAAATCTCTTAGCATGTAAACCAGTGGGCCATATGCTCTCCTCATGCTTCCCTGCTGGCCACAGGTGCCAAGTGATGCTGTCCACATCTGTACTTTCACCAAGCGTGTTTTGTATGTGGAAACTCTCGAAGGAGTTAGAAATACTGGATGTCGAGATGTTTGTTTTGTGGGGATATGTTGGAGTCTTCTGTAGACCAGAAGGTTGCCGAGTGTCTCTGCTGCACCTTCTCATTGCTTTATTAAAGTTAAAAGGAAAAAGCCTTTTCTTCTCTGCTCATGTCCGGTGCTGAACACAGATAATGTCTTGCTGAAAATGCTGTTAAGGCAGAGAATGATGTTCCTTGTCAAGCATTTGAAATCTGACCTCATTTAGTTGTCTGTTTGGGGATTTTTCGACCTCTGTTTTGCAGGTGGGATTGATTGTTCATATCCCAACTGCATTACTTTTGGCTGTTTAAATTATATTGCAAGATTGTAGGTAAATATCATTCTGGTAAATCTCCAAAAAGAAATTACTTCTGAACTAGGTAGTATTGGTTCCCTTGCTAAGATGTTGAAAATAGCTTAAGCAAAACCTTATCTATTTTGACCTCTAAGACTGGTCTGTGCTTGGAATCTGCCAGTGTAAACTCCTTATGTAAAAACCCTTCTAATTTATGAAAGAAAATCAGTTACTGGTGTGAAAATCTGTGAAGAGGATTTATTTGTTGATTTGAGAAGCCGTTTGCAAGTCTTTTTTGGCTGATCTGTAATCAGTATTGGACTCCAGCAAGGGATCTACATCTTCAAATTCCTTTTTAATGAATCTGATGAGTTTTCGTCCATCCTTGAGTCCATGTTGCTGGTCTAGATGTCACAGGGCAAAAACATGTTGCAGCTGTCAGATTAACGACGAAGAATATTAGCTTCCTCACATTTGCTCTAGCTAATAATTAGTATTCTTTGGCAAGCAGCATCTGGTATTTGGGTTTGAGTGTTGTATAGTTTATACAAGATGTGGCTGCCATCAGAAACCCACTGGAGGTGTCTCAAAAGTGGGGGTATGTGCTGTCAGCAGGCTTTTTTCCTTGGAAGATGCTTCTGTCATCTCTCTCCCTCGTAATTTACGTCTTTTACATAACTGTGAAGCTTCCTTTGCGGTTCATTGTTCTTCTTTGGCCATTGGTTATTAATAGAACTTAAATTTAACTTGGACTTGACAGAAAATCCAGGAAATAGTCTCACGTATGCTTCCCTGTCAATCGGCTTCTTCCTTTATTCTTTGTTATAGTGGGGTAGTATCAGTCACTCTGATCTTTTCTAATTGGAGTCTGCTGTAGAAGGCGTATGATTTACTGTGTGTTTAATAATAATGGGTCGGTGCTGAATAGGCTCTTAACGGTTCCCTTTGTGGGGGTTATTCATCAGCCAGTACGGTGATGTATGGTGCATGCGTGCTTTGGAGCAGGTGATAAGGAATCTGTCTGCATTCTCCATATCTTCCTAATTACTTGACATAAAGCTGCTTTTTTAAACTTACTGTTTAGGGTTTTTTTTTTTTTAAATTTTATTTTGTAATGTGGTGGAAGCGTTGAACTCTCAAAGAAATTTAAGAACTAGAAGCAGCAAGACATTTGGAGGGTCAGCCGCTGCCCTTGCATACATGTGTGGATGTGGTGCTCAGTGAAAGAAGCTCTCTGTATACTTCGTTTTCATTTGTACTGCTGTCTGTATTGCATTATTGATTGGGGAGCGTTTTAGGGTGTTGATAGAAGGAAAAAACTAGGTCAGGTATGTTGTCTGTAAAAGCAGAAAAATAAGGTTCCGCTTCCTTATGAAACCATCTATAAAGTTATTATTAAATTGCATAGAAGTGCTGTTAATTTAGGGTTGAGAAGAAAATCTGCTGATGTGATTTAGGACTTGGGACAGACACTGCGGAGGAGCAGAGAACAGGGTTATGGCAGGGTAGAAAGGATGCTTTAAAAATGGAGCCGTTTTTAATCATACAATGATTCTGCTTGAGAAATGTGGGGTTTGCTTTGCATTTCCCTTCGCCTGCCCCAGAAGTAAAAACCTCCTGTAGGGAGATTAGTTTTTCCAGTGTGGGTTTTTGAGTGTTTGGGTTTTTTGCTTTCTTTTCCCCTCCAGGTGAGTGTGGTACAGGACTCTGTCAATATCTCCGGACAGAACACGATGAACATGGTGAAGGTACCAGAGTGTCGCTTGGCGGATGAGCTGGGAGGACTCTGGGAGAATTCCCGCTTCACGGACTGCTGTCTGTGTGTGGCAGGCCAGGAGTTCCAGGCTCACAAAGCCATACTAGCAGGTCGGTATCAACTTGGATGGGCCTTAGCAGGATAGGAGACAACAACGTGATGGCAAGTGGGTTTTTTGGAGTTATTTTTTCTTTAAAGGAGGCTTCTGCAGCACTTTTAACTGCAGAGCTGTAGTAAAAGACTACAGGGAGAGGAAATATCTACTCCGTTTTTAATTGCCTACCTCCTCCCACAGCGAGGATGGTAGGAGGAATCTTTTGTGGCTGTAGTATGCTATAATGTATTCCTAAAGCATTTGTAAGGAGAAGTTACCGCATTTCCAAAGGAATACTCTGTTGTAAAGTCTAGAAACACAGTGTGTACTGCCTGTCTACTCTTTAGCCTTGGTTGAAAGGACATAAGAAATTCTCCCATACCTAGTTTGAAGCTACGTTGGCCACACTACATTGTCACGCCCCGTACTTCTTTACCAGTTGTACCCAACGTGCCCTATCTGCTGTAGGAGAATTTTTCCTGCATTAAGTAGGAGGACAGTTGTTGAGGTGTTGCCAGGCTACACTTAGCTCCTCCTGAAGAGTAAAAGAGTGTCTCTAACTGTGTTTTACTTTCCTACTGCCATAGCGCGTTCCCCGGTTTTCAGCGCCATGTTTGAACATGAGATGGAAGAGAGTAAAAAGGTAAGTTCCTGCAGGAAGGAGAACTTCTCCAGCTAGGGCAATAGCTCTCTAGTCAACTCTTGGCATCACTGCTCAGATAACTCTCTTAGGTAGTGTTTGTGACTGTTGTCACCTTTTAACTCTTTTTCTCACATTAGATGCAGGTCTCTGCTTCAGCTGTCCTGAAGGGAGGAAGAAAGGGATCAAGGAGGCAATTGTTACCTTTGTTACTCTTGGGGAAAGAATCTGGGTGGGATAAGGAAAAGTAGAGAATGCGAAATACAACTTAGAATTTTTCTTATTCTGTGCACATCTTTCTTTTTTTTTTCTTTTTCTTTTTTTTTTGCAAGTAGTACACATTCTAAATAGTTTGTAGCAAATTTCTGAATGCTGAAAGAGCTTGGGTAGAAGGAAGTCTTCAGCACCTTATCAGGATCTTAATAAACTTCATTTTTCCAATACAGAACCGGGTTGAAATCAATGATGTGGAGCCTGAAGTTTTTAAGGAAATGATGTGCTTTATTTACACGGGGAAGGCACCAAATCTTGACAAAATGGCTGATGACTTGCTGGCAGCTGCTGACAAGGTACAGTTGGGATTTCTGGGTGTTGAGAGAACCGGGAATGACATGTGCCTTGCTTTACACAGAGCTCCCTGGAGATGGCCGCAGTAAGCGTTTCATGTGATCGTTGTGGTTGGGCAGTTTCTTTGAATTGGTTGTGGTAAACCTGGATGTAGTATAGATATATATAAGATAGTTCTATAGATACATATCTTAACAGATAACAGTCAGGAATTTCTGTGTCTACTGCTCATTTTTAAGCGTTTTCTTAAGATTTCAGAGGACATCTCTATTCAGCATAATCTAGCGTAAGAACTGGGGGTGAGAAGAAAATTCCAAGGCGGACCTGGCGATATTTTTATAGTGTGATTATTACCAAATCTCAAAAGTAGTGTTCTGTCTTGGCAAACAGGGCCTGCTTCTCCTTCTGGTCTGGCTGGTATCAGCAGCTTCAAGAGATGCACTAAAGGGATGGATAGCCGAGAGTGGGAAGGTCCTGTTGTTTATTTTCTTTTTGCAGTGGCAGTCTCTGCTGTTTATGGAGAGACGGGGTGCACTGGAAGAAAGCCCTCTTGCCTAACCCCTCTGTGGTTTTGCAGGGTCCTTGCCAGGGAAGTGTCGGGGATGGTCTGACTGGAAGGCTGCTGGTAGTCCCTGTGTAGCAGGCGCAGCGCCGTGGCCTTGCCAGCCAGTGGCTGCCTCCTTCCCTTTGCAGCACCAAGGACCGAAGAGAGTGCTCTGCTGGCCTGTGAGCCGTACAAACCAGTGAAAATTCGTTATATATAACCACAAATTTTATTTCCTTTTTCTTTTTTTCTCTTAAAAGTGAACTTAGTGCTGGTGAAAGGTGCCAGTTTGACAGCACTGGAGACTAAAGCCCTGAATTTATCCATCGAACAGGTTCAGCACGGGTAGCAGCAGTGCAAGATTCTCCACACTGCCCTGCCAATGTGCCTCAACTCTGACCTGGAGGGACCACCTCTAGGGGTGAGAGCGTAGTTCAGTCTCCATGCTTCTTCAGTCCTTGGATTCTCTTGTGGGTGCCAGCTAGGGTGGTGGATTTTAAGATGTGGATGCATGTAACCTTGTTCCACGCAACCACCACACAGCCATCAAATTCCCTGTCACTGCGGATCTGGGCTTCATCAAAACTGCTGATTTTAGAGGTGAAATGCTCCATATGCCATTATTAGGCCACTGCAACTGGAATTAAAATGGGAAGTAATGCAAGGAGATTCTTGGCTGGATTATAATCATTGCCACATATTTTATTCAATATTTAAAGAGTATTGATCGAGAGCTCGCATACCATCTTTAACTGAGACAAGTGTAAGTAAGAAGCAGTACATTAAGGACAGAGTAGGCTTTAACTTTGAGTTTCCTGGCTTTTAATGTAGGTTTTTTCCTTTTAAACTCATTGTGTGTCTTTTAAAAGCAGAAATAAAAAATCTTTCTTGAAAGCACATAAAACATCTAATATTTACTCAAGAGACTGAAACAGCTTCTTCTGAGTTCCTTCTGTCTCTTGGGGAAAATATGTAATTAGACCAAAACCAAAACAAAGCACGTCTTCTCAACCCAGGAGATACTATTTCAGCCTCTTGGGTAAGTGTGCTGTTAGGTAGGGTGGGTTTTTTTAAGTGTAATTAAGAAAGGGGGGAAGGGGAAATCTTGGTACGTGAGAGACCAGAATGGCTACTTTTGCCCAACTATGTAATTAGAAGCTGAGCTATTTGTAGTGAAAATGGAAATAAAAATTGTACATGCATGGAGGAGAATATTCAATTTACAAAAGGCATAATTTTAAGCTTCGTTTGCTGCATTTTAAGCTACTGACAGACAATAATATAAACTAATGGCTCACCCCTCATTTGAAACTGTTTTAGTTATTGATACAGATTAAGCAAGTAAATTTGATTTGCCTTCTCAGATGTTCTGGTGGGAGAAAACTGTCCTGGTTATGAGTGCCATGCCTCAATTGAAGTAATTATTATCACCGAGCCTTAAGTGAAAAAATGTTTTTATACTCTAAAATTATTCATTTAAATTTAATCATAATGGGATGAAAATCTCAATCAGAATATAAAATCAGTTTATAGTAATAGTGCTTATCATATGGCAAGCGCTTCTGTCGTCATGCAGATGAGCTCGTTACCAGCTCTCTGCTCAGGTTGACAGAGCAGTCCTTGCAAATCTGGTATCTTTTCTGAATGTGGCCTCATATACTGAAGAACTTGCACACCGTGTCATCTCTAAGTTGTCCAAAACAAAAAAGCCCTATAAACAATATGAAGGATACTCTCAAATGCAGTTATCTGTCATTAAAAAAAAATGAATTAACAATTTGAAGATTTTTTCTTTAGAAATGTCACTCAATTTGAAGTCATAACATGAAGGAGACTTAACTGTGTTTAATCTTTAGGGCAATTTATGTAGTGCTAACGTTATTACTCATCTAAGAACTGCATTATAATCGACTGCTTTCCTGATCCCTGTGAAATGTAATCATGGCATCTAGAATATACAGAAATACTCAGTTTGTTTCATCCAAAGAGCCACAAACCCCATAATGAGCTCACACGTACCAAGATTTTCAGAAGTATCTCAGTCTCACAGTTCCCAGCTATGATATTCTAAAAGACTGAGGTTTGGGCTTTAGGTTTCATTTCTTGATAACGGGTGGCTTAAAGTTTTCTGAGTGGTGACTTTTCCGAAGCCTGCCCGAGACCACTGCGTTGCTTTTGAAAATCTTGGCCATGTCTGCACGTTTCAAGACTGACTGAAGCGCTGCAGAAAGCAGAGTGGGAAATTTATTAGGCAGCGCTCTTCTAAGCATCTCCTTTGAATTTCTCAACCATTGACACAGCCCAACCCTGTGGATCTAAAAAATGTTGAGGCAAATGGACAATTGAATGGTAGAAACTCTTAGATTGAGAATGTGAAGTTAAAACAGAGGTTTTGCCAGGGCATTACAGACATGCTGTGATGTTTTGTTCCCAGCTGTATAGCTGCAAGAAACCAGGGACATTTGTTTAACATCTTAGTATTAAACTAGTAGCACGTACTTGAGCAAGACTGATCTTAACGTGCAGGTCATTAGTGGTAAAAAATGGAGTGAAAGCTGCATAACCCTCAGTGGAACACCTGTGGAGCGTTCGCTGTTAGATAGGTTTTCCCACTGAACCCAGGTAATGCTGTCATGCAGTAATAGAGTGAGAATAAAGACTTGGCTTTAGCATTCTGTGCCTTGAAGTAACTGAGATAGTAAGTATTACGGGTGACCTGAGATTCTCATTTCAAAGCATGAAGGCAGCGCCAGTCAGCCTGTAACACAAGAAGGCCGGCATGAGATTTATGGTGGGTATGTTTCCTCTCCATTGCTTTTCCTCAGGGTGGGCGCATCATGATTCTCCTTTTTTTGCTGGTCACTGCTTCTTTGAGTACAGTTGAGATGCATAGAGCAAAGCAGAGAGAGCGGTTCAGCATAATAGAGTAGTTTGTTTCTAAAGAGTGAAGGAGCACGAGTAAGGCTTCATGTCAGGCCTGGTTCGGTGTTTTCTTCTTTGTAACTGGCCTTGGGCTTGTATTTTGCAGTACGCTCTAGAACGTCTGAAGGTGATGTGTGAGGATGCGCTGTGCAGTAACCTGTCTGTGGAAAATGCTGCCGAGATCCTCATCCTGGCTGACCTACATAGTGCTGATCAACTCAAAACTCAAGCAGTGGACTTCATTAACTAGTGAGTTTACTTTCATTCCAGGATGCAACAAATCTAGAGGAAAGTGGTGTTTACTAGCAATAGGGTTCACAACTTGTGAACTGCCACATACAGGGAAGATTCTCTTCTGTTATTCTCCCATTGTATCGTTCATTTCTCTGGCATCCCAGAAGCGGCATTGCCCTAAGGGCAGATTAGTCTCGCCCTGCTGGGACCGTTCGGAGCGTACAGCAGCACTGTCTCCGGGAGCTATTACAGATCTCTTCCTAAGATCGCAGGAACTTTTAGGCGGTAAAATATCAGGTAGTCCCTGATACTGAGGCACTATTTGCAACTCTTAACAGCCCTTTCAGTAGATGTAAAATGATTACTGGCCACTTTGATGTCTGGAAGCATTTTTAGTCTTATTTGTCAGTTAATACAGTTATTCTTAGTACTTTCTGTATCGATTTAACATCCTTCCGTGCTGAGTAGTCAGGGTAGGTAAGCATTGTGTTCCTGCTGTCCTCCACCTCAGATCATGTATGTTTGAGCTTTTCATCGTTAAGTTGAAGGACTGTGCATACAATTGTGCCAGCAGAGCCAAAGCTTGCAATCTTCGCAAAAGATACCTAACATAGATCCAGAGTGATCCTAAAACAGTATGCTAAAAAATGTCAGGTTTCTCGGGCACGTGGAAAGAATCTATTTAGTTAATCCTTGTTATCCCCAGTTGATAACTTCAGATTTATTCTCTCTTATTTCTAGTCATGCTTCTGACGTCATGGAGACATCGGGCTGGAAGTCTATGGTAGTATCGCATCCCCACTTGGTGGCTGAGGCATATCGCTCTTTGGCCTCTGCACAGTGTCCCTTTCTGGGACCCCCACGTAAGCGACTGAAGCAATCCTAAAGTCCTGCCTGTCATACCACCCCATGTTTTTCTGGAAGCAGCATCAGCTGTTGCTGCTGTAACCTTGACCACCAGGTAGACGGCGAAATCTGTGGAGCTTTTACTCTGTTGTTGGGGGGAAAAGACTGCTTCGTGACACCCAGACTTTTTAAAACAGCACCAAGTAACTTGGGGAGAGGGGGGAGGGTGGGCCTGGGGCTCTGGGGCTGTTCAACCTAACGAATCCCTGTCGCTGCATCGTCTGTGTGTTCCCTTCGACTTGGCTGAGTCAATTAAGTACAGGGTTCGGTTTAGGCACCGACCCAAGTCGGAATAACCCAGCAGTGGTACTGGGGAAAACAACGTCTCTGCGTCTGGCAGCACAGAACAAATCGTCAGATGCCTGGAGCAAGAGGACATTTTAGCTTTGGAGAGCGTTGGAGGTTTAAAAAGAATTTCCAGTGAGGTTCTGGAAAGGAAGTACCTGATGGAAGCTCCAGTAGTATTTATATCAAAAAAGAGAATTTAAGTCCTTCCAGCTGAGCTAAAAACTGGACGTTTGTGTAACTCCTTATTGCCATCCAGCAACAAGAAGATCAGTTTCTCTGTTAGTAGCACTTGTATGTTAATTGCAAAAAAAAAAAAAAAGAAAAAAGAAAAAAAAAGAAAAAACCACCTTTTATAAAATGACAGGTTGAAGTGAAAGGGGACGGTGAAAGGCTGTGTGTTCTGGAGGGTGTGAATAGACTGAAGGCAGCCTTTGGCAAGTCTCTGTTGGTTTTGAAAGGACTAGAAAATCCTTGATCTGGAGCGTGCTGTCTGACAAGAACAACGGTTACTGTTTTTAGATATTGTGGGAAATGTTTTTGGCATTTTTCCCTGCTTTATTTCCCTCCTCCCACTTTTTTAAAAAAAAAAAGAAGAAAAAAAAGGAGAAATTTTATTGTTCATGAACGCTGCGTCAAGTCCGTGTCCTGAGTTGCTGAATGATTCTTAACAACTGTTTGTACCTGACTTGCCGACTGTATAGGAGCCAGTCCTGTTCCTTTCTATTAGTCACTCTTCTTACAGGGAAGAAGTTTCAAAATAGCTGGTAACTTTTTTTTTTCTTTTTGAAAATATAAATAATTACTATTTTGTACTGTGTGGTATCTGTTGTCTTTTTTTGTTTGTTTCATTTTTAAGACTTCCCGGTTTAAAACCGGTTCCCAAAAGGTTCAGTTTCAGTCTGCTGCCACGTACTGATAGTGACATACTAGTTCCTGGAACTCAAATGGGATTTGTAAGGAATGTTGCGCACAAAATTGCAATGCAAACCTGTTTTATTTCTCATAGCAGCCATCACCAAAATACTAGAGAGCATTGGTTTCAATAATGCCTGTGCGAAGCTGACCCTTGGTCCTTCCTTTAGATACCCGTTTAGATGTGGGAAGGGAGAATAGTATAATAAGCCATCTGTTTTATAACGTGAAGGTGCAACGCAGGATGGCTGGGTAGGAGAGACGCCATCCATTTCTGTCATCATTAGCCCCAAATCTCCAGGGAGATTTGATCGAAATACGCGGTGCTGGGGCAGCGGCAAATTGATCTGACCTTAAGATGGTCAGGTAGGGCACGTAACGGATTACAGAGAATAACTCTATTTTCTCTAGAAAATAGATTAGGTATCTGTTGTCTCTGATTTTTTTCTTTATTCTGTTATCATACTTTCTCTCGCAGCCTCTTGTTCCGTGTGTGAAGGAGAATTCCATTCGTACGCTCGTGTGTTTAATCCAGCTGCTGTCTATTTTTATCAAATGGTGACTCACGAGAGGGTCCCTGCCCCTTTCCGTGTTCCCCCACCGAGGCTCTCATCACAAACACGACCGTCTGTATAGTAAAGCCTTCCTTTTACGTGGGTCACAAATTCCCACGTTGCATCTATTGCTTGAATGCCACTAATTCCTTTTATATTGGATTTAGCCTGCGTTTCCTTTTAGGTAAGCAAAGCATTTAGTCGTAACGAGATTCTCCCCACTACCCTGGCAGAGCTCAAACCCAGCGTTTTCTAGCTTAAAATTGCATACAGACATGAAAAGTTCATTGCCAGGTAATTGCAGAAGTTGTCTGTGTGGCACAGAGATGTCTAATTATGCCGCAGTAACTGCATTGTTTACTGAAACGTTCAAACCTGAACGAGACCTTTTATCCTTGTCACGTTAGCGACCAACTGTTGGAGGAGTGTCCCTGGCTCAGCCGTGCCCTGGGCAGCAGACATGCCTAGAAGAAAGGAACGGGTGTTCATGTCGCCTGTCCCCGGCATTTTTTGGGCAGGTATTTATGGGAAAGCAATACAGACTTGGCAGCCTCCTCCCCTGCAGGATGGGGAGATACCTGCAGGAAAATAATCTGTTCTGGGCTCGTCTGTCCCAGCCCTTCCCGCGGAGCCAGGTTGCAGAACGCACTGTGATGGAAGGGCTGAAATGAGATCCGTAATGAAGACGACTTGTTCAGATTGTTCCAGTTGCAGGTGAATTAATGATTTATTTGTCAACTTCACTTTTTTTTGTTGTTGTTTGTTTTTTATTGTAAATGATACAGCTGAAGCCATCTGGTTATAACAACATCAGAGCTAGAGCATACTGTTCATAAACCTCCCACTGACATCCTCCCCTCCCCAGATCTGAAATGTAATTCAAGTTAACTCACAGTCTGTGGCATGTGTTGTTACTGCAGAGATGTCCATGCCAGTTGAACAGTTGGAGATTTGAATTCCACAAGGAGATGGCATATTTATCAAAACAGTATTTCAGAGAGATGTTTTTACCGGGGCTTCTGAACTGCGGTGTAGCGACCGCAGGTCCGGATCCAGAATTTAGGTTGGACCCTGCGCTCGTGCTTTGAATTCCTCCTCGTCCCCCTCCTCAAGGGTGTTACAGAGAGATTTCGTCCCTGTGTGCCGTCTTCCATGTGCTTCCCTCTCCCTATTAGCTCCGTGCTCCTGCTTCCTCCGCTGCCTTTCCTGCTGCCCGAGGAGGGTTTCATCCATCGCCTGGATGTGGGGAAGAGAGAGGAGGAGGAGAAACCCCTGGCTGAATCCCTGACCCCCGCCTGCCGCGGCACCCACCTGTGCCCCACACCCGGGAGCCGTCGGCTCCCTCCAAGGAGCCAAACATCAAATATTTTTTTACTTGGCCAGAAGCTTGCTTTCTGGCTGCCCCTTGGGCTTTGTTATTACAGACTCAGGTTCTATTGAGGTATTTTTCTTATTGTGCGAGTTTTTCCAGATGAAAGGAAACAGCTTGTCTGCTTATGAGCAGAACAAACAGCAGAGTGGGGAGAGCTGCTGTGCTTTGAAACTCTCGCAGGCTTTGTTCTGGTTCTCAAACTGCTGTTAAGGACACAATACTGTCTCTCTCCTTTTCTTTTCCCCCCCAACTTTTTTTTTACCCCCACACTTCCTTGAAGGAGACAAAGATATTAAAAAAAAAAAAAAAAAACAACAAACAAACTTTGTTTCAGAAGGTTTCTCAACTTCCGTGCAATTTATTTTGCAAAAGGCTTTGCTAAAATAATTATCTTGTTCAGTCAGCTTGGGCCGTGCAGTTTTCCTTTCTCTCATGCCTGCCATTTAACTTGTGTTGCAGAATTTCTTAACTCATTTATTTCTAATGACTTTTTTTAGTTAATCTAATCTGAAGACGTTTAATTATAGAGGGTGGTTTTGGTTTGGTTTTTTTTTTTTTTTTCTGACCTGCTGCCCGCTTGTATCTTTGGCAGCAATTCCGGGCACACGCTGCAGCAATTTTTGCCTTGGCAGTTCCAGTTTCTTGTGTGTGTTTAAATTTGAAGTTAAATTTTGAAATGGGTGGTGCTGACGGGGGCACGGCGAGAGGGGGCACAGCAGGCGAGTGCAGCTTGGGCTGCACAGCAGACAAGGGGCAGAAGAAACTGGGGGTCGGTGGGGGGGGGCGGAAGTGACAGCCTGTGAAATAATTGGGGAAATAAATTGCAGTGACCTGGAAGGCTTTTGGAAAATCTATATAATAAATAAAGCAGGAGCGGTTCAGCGTAGGAGGTGGCCTTTTAGCCCGGTTGAAGTTTGTTGGGCAGAGTGCAGGCAAGAAAATTCAGCTGAGTCTTGGGTTAAGTTTGGGTTTGGATTTTGCATCTTGTTCCCGCTTGATACATCAGACGTCGTCTCTAAGACTGAATTATTAAAATCACTTGAGGAAATGTGTTAATTGATGGGGTAAATTGGGAAGGAATGGAGAGAGGATTGCAATTATTCCATCAAATTATGAAAAATCACAGGCAGGAGAGGTATAAAACGTAGGGCTCCTTTTTGAATAATTGAAAAGCATCAATGGCAAAAAAAAAAATAGCAGTTAATCGAGATGGTGGATGATAAACTGGCTGCGAACGGGAAGGCTTCCCCCAGCCCTCCAGAAGAGAGATGTGCTGCTGGAGGGTTTTTCTCAATCCGAATGCAGGGAGGTTTCTCTGAGCTCTGCCGTCGGGAAGCCGAGCGGGGACTGAAGAGGAAATCGTTGGCTCTTGCCACGGGGGAGCAGTGCTGAGGAGAAGAGCTCTGCCCGTGTTTGTACCGAGCCGCTAATGAAGCTTTCTGAGCCTGGAAATAGCCAGAGGTTGCACGTCCAGGAGTAACGGGATGAAAACGAACAAATGAAAACCATTTTCAAACTGCCGTTTCACCACTTCTGGAAGGTTCCTGGCAGACGCGGAGGTTATCCCTGAGCACTTTGGAGTCGTTTAAAAGCTGCTGGAGAAAGCACTTCGTCCGATGGGGATCCGATTCCGACACGGGGGGAGGTGGCTGGTCCTCGGCGTTCAATCGCGTGGCATCCTGGAGGGCGATGTCCTGGCGTGGATGTCTGCGAACCTCCTCGCTGCCGCGCCCAACGCCACAGCTGGAGTGCCTTTTGTCTGCGTTTTAATCTTAGCGTGGTAAAACGAAGCGGTATAAGTGTTAGCTTTTAAGATGGTTGCATCTCACAGCTGGGGTGGCTCCTTTTTTCCTGTTCACGCCTACTTGTTTCACTGTTACCCTAGGACTACAAGGCTTTGGTTGCTTTTCTGTGTTGCGTTAGGAGCAGGGTTGCCCACCGTTGATTCCGGTTGTTGCTGCATTGCAGTTTGTCCGCGGTTCCTTTCTTTCCCACTAACTTTTTTCTCCACTCCTCTAGGCAGGTGGCGTTGGCAAAATTATTGCTTATTCTTGAATTTTTGCCAAACAGCAAAACACTCAACAAAAATAGCTAAACAGGATGTTGGGTTTTGAGTCTGCGGCCAGGTTACAGCTGGCAGCCAGCTCCGGTGGGCGTTGGAGGCTCGTCAGGGGTTTCACCCCCCTTGCAAGGACAACTGGCCGTCGCTTTTTGTGGCCAGCGACGAGAGAGCTGGCAGACCGGGAGTTTTTTCTCTCTCTAGCCTGTGTTTCTGGATTTGGGGAGATTGGCTTCTCTCCCGCCTGCTGTACAGCAAGGAGACAGCAGACTCGGGCCAGACAGTTATTGTGCCTTGCTGTCCTGGGGTGCTCGATTGAAATAATGGCGTTCTGTAACGGTGCGTGCACCCAACGGCAGCCTCAGAGTTAGTCTGTTACGGGGTGGGATGGAATTGCATGGTGTGGGACGGGCCGGCGCAGGATAGAATAGTCTGGGGTGGTTTGGGATAGAGTATTTTCAGTTGGAAGGAACCTACGAGGTTCATCCAGTCCAGCTGCCTCTGCGCAGCCGAGATCCTCCTGTCCCGTTGCGTGGTCGCTTCTCCGTGTGCGGGCTGCCGGGAAGCGGGTTCCCGTGCTGTGCCTGCCCTTTGCGACGGCGCTGCCGGGGGCCAGGCGGTAACTCCATCGCTCGCAGCCACCGCCGGCGACTGTAAAGCATTCAGACATAAAGGAGCAGGAGGTGCCCTGATGGGCTGCAATAATTTCTCTCTCTGGAGGATGTGAAATTAAAATGCCTTTTCTTTAATCGCCTCTGCCCAGTGTGATGTCACTCCTAACTCAGATTCTCCTGAATTAAAAAAAAAAAAAAAAAAAGAAAAAAATAGAAAGAAATAATCAAAAATAAACCAACCACCTTGCAGATTTGATTTCTAATGTGATGTGCCAGATGGTAAAACCTGAATTAGGTAGCAGGCATTACTTAGCTGGGGCCTGTAAACAAAACTGAACTAGGAAATGCTCTTTAATGAGCTAGATTTATTTCTAGGTGCTGAAGCCTCAAAAGGCAAGGGAAAAAGAGAGGGATTTTCATACGGTAAATGTTTAAATAAGCCGTTTCCTTCGTTTCAGCACCGCAGCAATAACTCCATCCCATTCCAGGGCTGCTGGGGCTTCTAAACCGCGCAATTCTGTGAGGTTGTAATTATTGTGGGTGCTTTAGCGTGGCGGGGAGCTGGGCTCTCGGACGTAAGTGGCGTTTTTGTTATGTTGGTGGGTGGTTTGCTTTTTAAATCCTGCCTGTATATTCTTTGACAGCGTGGCTCTCCAAAGTTAAATCAACCGAATGCCTTCTCACCTGCTGCCCGTGACCCAGCGCTGCTCTTCCCCAGCGCTGCTCTGCCGGGGTGACCCGCGGTGCTTGATGGGTCGGGGTGGACGTTTGCAGCGGCGGCTCAGCAGCTCGGGGACGAAGCGCTGTGGATTTAAAAGCCGCAGCTGTTTTGACGGGTGGCTCCGTTTTGCGCTTCCCCTCCTGCCCCCAGCACCGGCTCCTCGCGCCGCTCAGCGCCTGCCCTGGGCCTGCGGGACGCGGGGGGAGCTTCGCGGGGGTTTGGTGTAAGCAGGCCTTTCCTGCTGGTGGACAGCCGCTGGATATTTTAAATACGTCTTGCTGTTACTATTATTCTCCCCAATATTTTTAACTTCTGGCTATGGATTTGGTGCTATACAAAAAGGATGTGGGTGAATGCTTCTGTCAAGCGGCAATGCAAGGAGGAGAGAACGGGCTTTAGAAAGGGTGGGAGGAGAGCCTGATGCATCAGAAAATAGGTAGGCTGGGTTTAAGTATAGATAATGCGTACAATAGTACTGTATTTTTCAGAGCTTTTTAGTTGCCTTAAAAAAAACCCAACAACAAACCAGCCCAAAACTCCAAACCTTTGCTGTCTTTGGCTCTCCGTATGGTACCAGCAATGCCTTTCTTTAGCAGACAGAGGTCTATTGGAGACGGGGGTCTTAAAGCGCAACCGGGATTGACGCGTGGGTCCCAGCGCTGCCCGTCTCAGCAGAAAGCCGTGCCCAGGCTGGGTCTTCGTGTTTATTCCCCGTTTGTCCGCATGGGAGGTGTGGGGCCGGTCGCATCGCCGCTCCCTCTGCGCATGCTGTTCTTGGCAGCAGATCCACGGCTAGGCAGCTGCCAAGAAAAAATTGGGCCAGTACCTTGTTTTCAAAGGTTTACTGGGTGTTGCAAGCATGCTGTAATGTCACATCTTGTGGTCAAAGAGTTTTAAGCCATTTTAAGCCCTGCTTCCACCTGTTTTCCAAGCTTCATTCCCAAAATAGAAATTAAAAAAATAAAATCATGAGAATGCCAAGCTCACCCTTTTGCTCATAAAAATGTAAATGGGAAGTTGTGTCTTCTGAGACCTGTTTATGCTCTTTTGGTGCTCTGGGGATGAAACAGCCCTCTTCCAACCAGATGAAGAGGGATGTTTTTCCCAAATTCGGTTCCATCCCTAGACACAAACAGCCCCGTGTAAGAGAAACAGACCTCAAAATGAGCCGTTCTCACAAAATAGTAGCTGTGGGGAGATTTCTTCCATCAGCACCTATTAACCCCGTGTTTGTGCCTGTTGTCTCAGATCAGCCATAGAGAGAGAGTCCTATTGGAGCCCAACTGTCATTTATTTCTGTAGGGCTTTTCGTAGAGAATAATTTTATAAGAAACCGAAAGAAATAATCTGGCACATCGTTTGTGTCCCAAGACAAGATTTATTTTTAAATTGGGTTCAGACCTCCTTACTGGCATTAGCTGGCGGGTTATAATCTGTAAAGCAAAAATAGGTGGATCTTCTGCGGCTTATTTGCTGTAGCTTGAGACGTTGGGAGGACGCGGGTTAACACACAGGCGCCGTGTTTTGCAACTGATTTCCTTGTGTGTGTTGCCACTTCAGAGCTTGCTTCTGTTTATTTTCAATACACCAGGAGAGATCGGGCAAAATCTGTAGATAAAATTCAGCCGGTTTTCGGGGAGAGGGAGAGGAGAGGTGGGGAGAAACCACCGAAGAGCTTTTGCCGCTTATCGTTGATAAGTGTTTGATAGGATTGATAGCTGCTCAGAAATCCTTTCACTTCTGTCCATTTTTTTAAAGTCCTGCTATAATAGGTAATTAAAGTATACTAATTGAATTAAGATCCCATCTGTCGGAGTTCAGCAAGCCAACGAGTCCCTTAATTAAGATATCATGTTTGCTATAACAGAGGCTGCAAACACAGAGCTGGCCACCGAGGGTGTAAGCAAATATCTGCCTGCCCATGACGAAGCGCCAGAGCATCCAGTGGGCTGAGGAGATCAAAACAGAGTCTGCAAGGTAAGAAGCGCCCGCTCGTGGGATGATAATAAAGGCAAGAATAGTTCTGCTTCCTCTGGTAGCTGAGAAAAAGGCCAATTTGAGGCGGGTGCAAACATTTTTAAGGACTCGGAGGTAGACAGCAGCAGTAATAACGGAAAGACTCTGGATTGGGCCTCTCAGCATCCGATCGCCGTCTCGGTGGGACGAGGTCTAATATCGGAGGCAAGAACAGAGAACATAGTAGTTAAAATTGGCGTCTTCAGGCTACAGTTGCCAAAGGTTTATAAAGCGCCAGCGTATCCTCAAACTGATTTGCAGGCACAGGGGGCTCCTGGGCTGCTCCACCGCGGGCTGTCTTCGCTCCGTTATTTAACCATCAGTCCCACATGCGTGCGTAGAGTCCGTGGAGGAATCTCCGTTTAGATGCCGTGTCTTCGCTGGTTTTGTTGTTCGATTGTAGTTTTATGAGCAACTCGTAAAACGTAAGAGCCCCTGTGCCTGAAGTTAAGGATTTCCCTTTAATTTGGGCTGCTGTGCCCGTGGCACTGAACAGGCTCCTTCCCAGGGGATGGTTTCAGCCAAGGAACCTGCTGAAATTC
Organism: Rissa tridactyla; assembly: GCF_028500815.1. NCBI lineage: Eukaryota > Metazoa > Chordata > Aves > Charadriiformes > Laridae > Rissa > Rissa tridactyla. The sequence continues at coordinate 8,095,590 of NC_071484.1, read as the reverse complement.
TCGTTTAGTTTATAATTGTCTTTCTACGTTTCTGCCTGTAGCTTCACTCTCATGAAGCTGCGTTGGGATGCTTTAAAATTCTGGAGGAAAAACCTGCGCATGGGTGTAGGTGCCTCTTTGCAACCGGGGCACGAGTCTGTGTCTGCAGTGACGAGAGCGTGTCGCCGGGGCGCGTGGTCGGGACGGAGCTGTGACACGGCGGTGGGCAGAGGCGGTAGGTGACTGCGGAGAGTGACGGCAGCGACGGAGCCAGCTGCATCCCACCCGTGGCAACTTGCTCCTGGGCATCCGTTGCCCCCTGGTCTGCTTTGGAGCAAGACGACTGGATTTTTTGCGGCTTGTCAAGGAGTTTTCCTTGATGTAGGGCTTGGGAGGTGGTGTAGGAGGTCGTGTGTGTCCCTGTTGAGTGCATGGGGAGATTTCAGGAGGAGCACACGCCATCGGGGACCACCCCATGGTCTTCCCGGTGCTGTGGGGGGGACCAGAGCAGGCGTGAGGCCGGGGGTCTTCCAGAAGGATTGGGAGAAGGGGGGGGAGTGGGAGAGCCACCGATTTTGGATAAAGTTCTAGAGACATGTGCCAAAGATGGAGGCGTGCATCCTTGACAGCGCGCTGCTTTGAGTTAGACGGCAGCAGATAATTTTTTTCCCCCCTTATGGGAAAATTTCCCAATGAGGAGGCTAGATGAAAGCGGGCGCTTCTTGATGCAGTTTGAAAGCGGAGAGACATCTGCCACAGATCAGAAAAGCCTGGCAGGTGGAAAAACACACCAGCCCTCCCTTCTCCCTGCCTTTATCCTGTACGTGGCACAGCTCTATTCCCCGTGTGTCGCAGCCGCCGCGCCGACACGGGCTCCGCACCGCGAAGAGCAGTGGCACCAGAAGCCAGAGCTCTGCCGTCCCAGAGCCTGGGGGGGAGCATGGGCCGACCTCCCCCCCTCCATCCCGGCCGCCTTCTGCCTTCCCCCTAAAATGCCGCACGAAGCTACAGGAGCCGGGAGGATTCTGCAGCTCGAGAGCAACACGAGTGAAAACTGAATTATTTAGCATATTTTTTAGTGCAAGCAGGTGTGGGGTTTGAAGCGGTTTGAGTTGGGAATTCTCTGCAGAGGAGTTAGGGTCTGGTGGGATTTGAAAGAGCTGGACAAGTTTTCCATTCCTGTCCTCCCCTTGCTGCCTCTTGACAGCCTTGCCTTGGTTTTTTTTTCAGGTCTGAATTCTCGTTCTCTTTTGCGTTTTCCATCCCCCGTGACTTCCCCCTCGCCTTTTATTTCGCCGCTTCACCTGCTGAAGCGCCCGTGGATGCCGCCGTAACAATCTGTCGCGCGCTGACAGCGTGCATGACGCTGCGGACCGGCGCGCCAGGCGAGGTGGCCGCTGGTCCCGGGGGACGTGGCCACCTCCCGCAGACACGGGCAGAGCCACGCGGATCGTCACAGAGCAGCCAGATGCCAGTTCAGCTGGAGCCGGAGCCGCCGAGGCTCGCTGAAAGGCTTGGCAGGAGGCGAGGGCTGGCCTTGGAGGCGGTTTTGTTAGGGTTTGCTTTGTGCCTGGGTGGGTTTTGGTGTGTTTGTTCAGTTTATTTTTATTTATTTATTTATTTATTTATTTATTTAGAAAGCAGGTGGTTCACAAAGCCGCGTGAGCGCTGCAGCAGCGTGCCCTTCGTCCTGAAGGGAGAGGACGGGGATGGACACACAGAGGTGGCTCAAGCAGCTCCACTGTGAACCGCGTCCGAGTGGGTTTGGACCAACGTTCCCCTAAAATCTCTTCCTCCCCCCGTCCGTTTTGTTCAGGTCTTTGGGGCCGTCTGTGCGTGAGCATCAGACAGACGCTGTTCTCCCCCACGACCTGCTCGGCTCCGTCTTGCCCAGATCTTCCCCGCAGCCTTCGGTGCTGGTTCATCCCCGACTCTGCTGGCGGGGAGGGCTCAGGGCTGTGACACCAACCGGCCCAGCTCCGCCCGTCCCCGGGGGCACGGGGAAGGGCCCTTTGGGGCAAAAAAATGCGAATTCAACCCTGCTCCTGTGCACACACACGCAGCGAGAGCTGCGACTGCAGACACCCTCGCACCCCAACACTCTTGGATAATTTTGTGCAACCCAAGTAAGTCTGAATTATCCGTACAGCACTTAAGTGGGAATATTTCTGCTTAAAAAAAAAAAAAAAAAAAAAATCACTGTTCTTGTGCTCTGCTCTTCTTTGTTTGCAATCTAACAAGAGACGAGGGGAAACCCTCAGCGCCGTCTGGATGGTGACAGAGATGCTCCGGCATGGCAAAGAGCAAACCACGCCGTGAGCGGTGGCCTCCGGGGGGACTGGAGGAGAAGGGGTTACTGCAACACGTCTCCCTCCTCCTCTTTGGGCACAAGCCTTTAGGGAAACAAGACATTTGGGTAACAGATGGGTGCTCTGGTAGGTCTGGAAACCTCTCAGGCAAAAGTAAATCCTTCCTTCCCACCAGGAGGTTCAGGCCTTGTTCTGCAGAACAGCGTGTACGAGCCCAGCTCCCCGAAGGGAGCAGATTGCCCTATTCCTCCGGCGCTTGGCTGGCTGCCCTCCTGCCACCGGTGCAAGGCAGCCCGAGTGCTTAACCCTCGAGCCCCGTCCCTCCGGCCGCACCGGGGCCGGATGCTCTCAGGTAGGTGAGGATTTAGGTGGGGGGGATGCCAAGGGGCGTTTTTCTCACCCACCCCCTCGTCACCGCTCCCTCTCGGGCGAGAAGAAGCCGCCGATGGGCAAGCGGTTGTTGTCGTGTTGCGATGTGCGACGTTGCAGCTTCTTTCTGGGAGAGCGGTGCACTCTGCCATTAATTGGAGGGAAAACAATCAGAGACCTGCTGCTTTTGGAGTTTGTTGAAAGCGCAGGAAGATGGGGAAACGTTGGTGTTTATGAAACGGCAGCTGGTGCTAAGCTCTGGCAGGGGAGCGGGAGGAGGAGGAGGGAAGCGGTTGTATTTGGGTTCTGGGTCTAATTGGCAAAACTGTAATAATTCTTAGATCAAATACATGATGCATTCAGCCCACTTGCATTTTTAGTCTACTGCGTGTAATAACAAGTCATAACACTGGGGATTTCATGAATAATCATTTCTGCTTGCCTCCCCTTTCAGCGGAGGATTTCCAGAGCACTTGACGATGGTGCAGTCTCACGCCATCCCCAGAAGGCAAATGAGTATAATCTTTATAAGGGAGATAAGGCAGACTAGACAAAGGCCTGGAATAACTTGGTTAAGTTTATCAGAAAAAGCCAATAGCACGACTAGGATTTATGCCCGGGAATTAAGACTCTCAAACCCACTTGGAGAAGCGAGATGTCTGTCCTTAGCACAGCTTGCGTTGGCACCACCGGGCGTGCTCTGCGAAGGGGAGCGACTCTTCCCTTAGCGAAGGAAAGAAGACGCAGAGAGAGACTTCAAGAGGACTCGAAAGGCGCAGAATTTAAGTCTGACACCCCCGGGGATGCGGGGGGCTGGAGGGGGACCCCAGGCACCTGTGCCGCCCCCGCTCTGCCGCCGGACCCCCTGAGACCCCGGCCACGAGCCGCCTCTCTGTGCTCAGCGTGACGCTGGCCTGGCACCAGCCACAGCAACAAAATCTGATCCAAAGTTGCTTTTACGCACCCAGAGGAGCAGGAGAACCGGCAACGTTAATGCATCCAGGAGCTACCTATGGCTATTGAAATGGGGGGACTACAAGCATAAAGGCTTGGCTGACTCACTGGACCTCATTAAAGTCTAATAATCTCTGTAAAGATGCAGCATTGCGCGTACACCGCGGCCCTCGCAAGGGCTCTATTAGCCGTTTCATAGTTTGGGCATGAAACCGTAAAACATGTTTCTTTGTGTTGGGAAGGCACGTAGGGCAGCGTTCCCTCCGCGGGGCTGAACCTCGGCACTTTGGTTTAGGAACAAAAGGGCCGGGCTCGTCCCTATAAGGGATGTTACGGGAGCCCCGACGTCGCCGGAGCCCCGGGGAGCCGCGCTCAAGCACTGGGGGGGGCACAAAAACCAGGAGCGACAGAAATGTAGATGCTTTGAGCTCCCAATGCCCTCCGAGCAACGCATTATACACTCACCCGCCTGCAGGAACTTTGGTATCGCCAGCCTAAAAACTTGGTAAAGTAAAACCTGAGCTGGACCATAAAGCGAGCTTGGTGTAGGAATCATGAAATCTAGCACAAAGTGAGGTTTCCGTTAGTATTGTGACATCTGAGCCTCTAGAAATCCCCTTTCCTTGGTTTTGGTTGGTTTGTTTGTTTTTTGTGATTAAGCCAATTGTTTTTCTGGAAGCTGAAGTTCTTGAGTCACCAAGTGGCTCTAAGAGACACCGCTCCGGGAACTCCTCCAAATATTGCCAAATTCTGGTGAAAATCTCAAAGCCTGGCAGCTCCGCAGTGTTAAGAAGTTCTCACGTCAAGTAGGGCTCTTGGGACAATAACCTTTTGTTGCTCATGAGTTTGTACTGAAGCTTTTCACGAGCAAACTTCCTTCTTGATCGAGATCTTGGCATCTGGTTGGAACCCGCTAAAAATGTTTATGTTTGGAAAAAAAAAACCCTGCCTGATCCCCGAGTTGAGGAAAATCGATGCCTTGAAGCTGTCGTAGCGGTGAGAAGGGTCCGGTTGTGCCATCCTGGCATTCAGTCGTACCTTCCTGTGAGACTTGTACCTTCCCGAAACCCTGGCGTAATGCATTAGCACATTTTGGAGGTGATAGCTGGCCATCAGAGTCTCATTTGAATCTGCGGCCACTGCTGGGTTTTTGGGTATGGTAAATAGGAAACGGTAGAAAAACAGCGTCTGATTGGCTGGAAGATGACGAAGGGAGAAGAAGTCCCAGAGCCCCACAGAGAGATGGATTTAGGTTTATTTGAGGTTGATTAATCCGAGTTATTTTTTTACGCTCTAGGGCAAAATTAACAGAGTTAAGACTTACTCAAATCTGAAACAGCATTTTAAAGAAGGTGGAAGTCTCATCCCTTGGCTCCTTACAGCCGGAGGAGGCAGAAGCGACGGGAGCCACCACCCCGGGATGGAGAGCGGGGTCGGGGCTGGGGGGAGCCGGGGCGGTTGTGTCCCTGCAGCAGATCCATCCTGGGTTGGCTTTTTTCTGACGCGTCCCAGTGCTGGGGAACGGGGATCGACTGGTCCCCACCAGCTCTAATGAGTGCAATTAGTGGCCGGGGGCTGCGGACTGACTTTGGTGGGAGGGCGGAGCCTTCTGGAAGCCAGTTCCTAAATGTGCAGAAGTGCAGGTTAGCTGGGCTGGGAGACTCATGAAATTTAAATTAGGAGAATTTTGTGGGGAAGAGGAAAAAGTATTAACAAACTAAAGAGAGCTAATTACTGGAGATGGAGAACGTTCACTCTGTAGTTGTAGATGACAGCGGTAAGTAGTTCCCATCAGGGCTTTTCCTGCTTTGGAGACAAAGAGACCGGCCGTCCACCCAGTTATCGGAGATGATAAGGGGCTGCATTTTATAAATGGAGATAGGCTCTAATTGCAGAAATGCCTGCGAATACTTCTGTGGCACTTCGCTGAACCCTGGTGTCGCAGTGGATTTTTGAAGTCTGCTTTCCGCAGTCATTACGCGCCGCTTCATTTGTAATGAAGTTTGCGACCCGTGGAATTTCATTTGGATAAATTTCAGCTCCCCCCACCCCCAAATCTGTTTTATGTCCATCTACTAATGGGGAAAGGAATTAAACCTCGTTTCCCTGTGTAATATTGCAGCGGAGGCAGTCGCAGGGATTTAACTCCTCCGCTCAAGAAGCAGAAACGGCTCCGGCTCCGTGGGCAACCTCCACCACCCAACACAGCGTGAGCAACACCCCACAGAGCGAATGTTCGGGAGCTGTAGACCAAACCCGTCCAAGTACACCTTGACTCGGTCTCTAACGAGGGAAATTTTCCCGATGGAGCCCGTGCGAAGGCTCCCCCTTGCACCTCATGCCAGCGGGGGTGCCGGGGGCGGGGGTTAAGGGCAGGAGGATTCAGGGTGTGGGCATTTCTTTTCTCTTGTATTGTTTGCCCTCCAGCTCAGCAAAATCCTCCCTTTTTTTTCTGAGCGCAGGTTGTGACTCCGCTAGCAGGAATCCTCTTCTCCCAAGCCCGAATAATGGCCCGTCCTGGTCTCCTAGTAACTGCGGCTGCCACATCACTTTTGACAATGGTGCATCCTTTGAGCCTGGTTCCCTGCGCCCGCTGTCTGCTCTGTTTCTTCCAATGGCAATTGTCTGAAATTTCTCCAAATGAGCAACTTTTGTGTGCGGGGGTTTTGTTTGGTTTGTCAGCGCCGGCAGAGTCTTTTTGTGCTCTTCCCTTAAAGCAAGCGTGAACCCTTGGGGAGCGAACGTTTGTGAGAGAGCTCGTGGTAGGATTCCCCCCCCTCCCCCCCCAAATATCAAATATTGCTCCTGTTATTTTCTGCAACCAGGCTCTCAAAGCATTTTAAACTTTCTGTTCTGGGAGTAAAAGTCTTCTCATTGATTATTGCGCTAAAAGGCTTTCTTTGCTCGATGTGTTTTGGAACTGGCCTCTGTCTAGATGTAAAAGTGCACGTAATGAAACTTCGCCAGCAGCCGGCAAAACCTCCCCCCAGGCTGCAGGGAAGGAATTTGGCTTGTGGAAGCGGAAGCACAAAACCCGCTCTGGTGGCAACACCCGCCTGGTAACGCTGCCGGGGGGTGGTGGTGTGAGGGGGCTTTTGGAGCTGCCCTGGTGCTCTGGATACGGGGAATTTTGGGGCAAAATGAAGGGCTGGGGGTGGAAAGCTGGGGTTTGGGGGTTTTCTTTAGGAGGGAATGTGTTGGCATAAGCGGGAGCTTAAAGTTTGGATGCGTGGGGAAGGGGAGGAGGTTGGGAATACCCCTCGGTGGTACAGAATGAGCCCATCAACGGAGCTGGTGAGGGGTCTGGAGCACAAGTCCTGTGAGGAGCGGCTGAGGGAGCTGGGGGGGTTCAGCCTGGAGAAGAGGAGGCTGAGGGGAGACCTTCTCGCTCTCTACAGCTCCCCGAGAGGAGGGGGCAGCCAGGGGGGGTCGGGCTCTTCTCCCAAGGAACAGGCGATGGGACAAGAGGAAACGGCCTCAAGTTGCCCCAGGGGAGGTTTAGGATGGGTATTAGGAAAAAATTTTACACTGAAAGGGTCATCAAACATTGGAAGAGGCTGCCCAGGGCAGTGGTGGAGGCACCATCCCTGGAGGGATTTAAAAGCCGGGCAGACGCGGTGCTGAGGGACGTGGTTAGTGATGGCTTTTGCCAGAGTTGGGTCGATGGCTGGACTCGATGATCGGAAAGGTCCCTTCCAACCCAAGCAATTCTGTGGTTCTGTGACTCTAATAGCAACTGCGTGTCTGGGCGAAAGTCCGAGTTCCAGCAGACCCCAAACCTGGACCCCCCACCCGCTTATTAGAAGGTTCAAGTTCGGATGCGTCTGAACGGAGCCAAATTCGGGCCCGGGGCGAGGCGGTGCCCTGTGCCTCATCCACAACCAGTTTGTTTCCCTTCTCCCCCGAGGAGACTGAGCGTGTTCCCAGTAAAAACACTTGACCTGCCCCGGTGCCACCGTGAAAACTTTTATTCTCTCTCCCAAGGACAGCATTGTTGTGGTTTTGGTTTGGTTTTAGGTTTGCTTGGGTTTTTTTCCCTTCAAAGTAAATTGAATGCTACAGTCAGAGCTGCACTTCACACACATGTACGGACACGGGCACGCACCTTTGCACCGAGGAACGGCAGCGCTCGGAGCTGAATGCGGCTGGGGGGGGCGGGCGCCGGGGAGCCGGCAGTGCGACGAAGCACGGAGGAGATGGAGGGGAAACGCATGAATCACAGCGTGTCAGGGGAAACACATGAATCATATATTGTGTCAGCAGATTGGACAGATTCCACCAGGATTTCTCTACCTGCGGATCCACAGTTTCAAGTCCCCAAAACCCCCCCGTGCCCGGTGTGACCCGTGGTGGGGTGACACCCCGGGAAGGTCCCTCCCACCCATCCTGGCTCCCCCTTTCCGTCCCGGTAGCCCTTTGCTTCCCGAAGTGGGAAAACCCAGCTCCAGCTCCCACCGCTGCAGAACTTGGACGCGGGGGAGGCGATGTGGCTGCCCATGGACTCTTATGCCCATGGAGGGCATCAGGTGCCTTTTTCCGCCCACCCCGTGGTCTTCCCCGGGCTCCAGGCTGTGTAATCCTGCTTCTGGAGCCCTCTTTGCCTGGTCACCAACCTTTTTGGACCATGTGGCCCAGATCCAGGCAAAGCCATTATTGCGCTGAGAAACCCCAGTCCTGGTTGTGGCTTTGTGTCCTGTTTTCTGTATCCCAGATTCAGACCCTGCCTCCTCGTACCAGTCTCCAAAGACCACGGATCCAGGCCAGGTTTAGCGATGCCGGTACCCCATAGCCTACAATTCCTCCTCTTGACATCGGAGCTTTTGGGGAAAATGGAATAATCCTCCTCTTCCTTCCTTGCTTCTGGTTTCTAGGGACCGCCGCGCTCCCGCCCCCGCTTACAAAACCGTCCCCGTCCCTCCCCCCCGCCCCCCCAGCACCCGCTCGTCACCGGGGCATCCTGCGATGGGCAGAGCTCGTCATCCCGAGGGGTAGTAGGGTACGTCGCTGTGGTAGTTGTAGTCAGGACACACTTTCTGCACCAGCCTGTAGTCTATGCTGTAGAAGGTGATGTAGATGCAGATGACTTTGAAGGGCTTCGAGCAGACCCAGGAGACGTGACTTTGGGTGTGCTCGTGGTAGCAGGTCTTAGAGGGATCATAAGTGCAGAGCGTGGTCTTCTTGGCACGATCCACTTTCTCGTACTCCACGCGGCAGTTGAAGATTTTGGATTCTTTGGCCTCGATGAAGATCTGTTGCTCCAGGTCGAACTCCACTGCCTTGGTGGGGGGGACGAGGCTGACGGAGATGTTCCCTTGCCCAGTTGAGTTGTGTCGGAAGAAGACGTTGACTGTGCCGTTGCCGTGATCAACCACCTTCCCGGTGATCAGGAGGTTCAACTTCACTGTCTTGATATTGGAATAGAAATCTCCCCAGCCAAAAATTTTTTTAAGCTTGCCTGAAGGTGGCCCCAAATCCCTCTGTCCTCTGGGGTGTGGAGCGTGGTCCCGCTCGGACAGGTTGTCCAGGATATCCCATAACTCCTGCGAGCTGCTCACCAGCTCCAGGAGGGTCATGTTCTGCAGTAAGGTTGGAGTTAACAGGGACTTTGGAGAGAGCAGCCCTCTCGTCTTCTGCACTTGAGCTCTCTCCTGGGTCTTGGGTTCACGTTGCTCTGCGCCTGTCCCTGGTTCTTCTTGGCCACAGATCACCTGAACACAGCGATAGTGGAGGGTGAGAGATGGGTGATGGGTGCCCTCCCTTGCCCAGTCTCACTCTCCAGAGTCACCCCACTTCTCCAGACATGACCCAGCCATCCTCTTTCCCACCCTTGCTTTCCGTATTTCCCTTTTCTCTTGCCGTTCCTTGCTACTTCTCTCTGTATTCCGTGTTTCCCTTCTGACAAGCAATTTTTCCCTGCTCTTGTTCTCATGGCTGCTCAGGGAATGGGTGGAAGGAGCCGGGATGGGTGCGTTTTGCTCACTGACGGTGCAGCTTGGCATCGGCACCTCTCAGGGCAGAGCACTTGCACCCAGGGTGTCTCTGCAGATGCTGGGGAGAGGGTGCTATGGGGGGGATGCCCACCTCCCAGCCTTCGCATGGGTCTCGCTGCTGACAGCACGGCCCACGGACCCCTCTTCTGACCTCCAAACTGTGTCGGGTGGCGAGAGGGAGCTGGGAGCAGCGGGGCAGCACGAGGGACAGCAGAGCACAGAGGTGAGATCTGACCCCTGGGAGATGCCCTTTGGCAGCCACGGACAGGCTCCGCTGCAAACTCTCCTCCTGCCGGCACGCGGGCTCTGCCTGCAACCAGCCCCGGACCCCAAAGTAACCTCAGAGGTGGGCTGTGGACCCCAAAATAAGCACCGATGGGGGCTGGGGGGGCTGCCTGGCAGCCAGGCTGTGGGCACCCAGCGAGCCGGGAGGGTGCCCGGGCGGGAGGCGGATGCTGCAGCCCCGTCGCCCTCGGTGCTGGGCTGCCGGGTCCCCGGGGTGCCGGGGGCTCACCTGGCGGGGAGGGGAGCCGAGGCGGGGGTCGGCCTGCGGGGCTGTGCCGGGGCTCTGCCCCAGCCGGGGGTGCGGGGGAGCTGCCCCCAGCAGCGCTGCCAGGACTCTCCTGCCGGGGAGGGGGGGCTGCAGATTTTTAGGGTACCTTTAGCACCAGCCCTGCCTGCGAGCCCCCGCTGCCCACTGCAAAATAACAGAAGTTTTGGGACGCTTGTTTTTCCGCGGGGGGGTGGGGAAGGATTTGGCGGGGGGGGGTAAATTGGTGGGGGAAATGGTCCTGGCCGTCAGCCCCCACTGTCCCTTTGGCTACGCGACCCCCCAGCCCCCCCTTCCCCATCCCCGGCGCTCACCAGCAGAGAGATGCTCCCCTGGATGAGGAGGACGACGCAGCTCCGAGGGAGATGCATTTTCCAGCCGGTGCCGCCCGCCTTCGCCGTGCCGGGGATTTGGAGAGGGTTTGGGTGGGCTTTGCCTTGCTTTTTTTTTTTCTTCCCTTTCCCTCCCGTCTTTTTAAGCGAGGGACGCCAGAGAAGGGAAGGGGGTGTCCCCCTTTATAAGCCGGTTCCTAGGGCTCCCCCCCGGCCCATGGTGGCTCCGGTAGCTCCCACCCGGCTGTGCCGGACCGGGAGGCGGCTTCACCTGCTGCCTGCTCCCTGCCTGCTCCCCCTGCCTGCTCCCTGCCTGCTCCCTGCCTGCTCCTCGCTGCCGTGTTGGAGACTCGATGAAACTCCGCTCCATCCCTCCTCGCTCCCTCCCCTGCCAGGTGCCGGGGGCCGAGCGGCACCGCCGGCTGTAACCCTTTGCTGCCCGCAGCCCAGGAAAACCGGCCCGCGGGGTGAGGGGGGGTTCCCCGGGGATGGGGGGACCCTGGGGGGCTCAGCGGGCTCTGGCAGGGGGTGTGGGGGCACCCAAGGAGGGGGGTGGGGAGCCGTCGTGCAAAGGCGTCCCCATCGCTCCCCGGAGAGGAGCATCCCGGGATGGTGCCGGAGAACGGGCACAAGGGGAGCCAGCTGGGGAGGGGACAGGCGGGGGGACACACCGGGGTCACTGCCCCTGTCCTCGGAAACCGCTTTATTCCGCAGCAGGGGAACAGGCAGGATTGGGGCATTACCCTCTGCCCCGGCGCTCGGCTCTTCCCCACCCGGTTCCCCCCAGTCCCACCAGCAGGAAAAGGCAAAAGGCTGCTTCTGCCACCAGCTCCCCCCCATGAAGGCTGTGGGTATGGCGAAGGGGGGCATCCTACGGGGCCGAGCGGCTCTGCCCGTCGGGAGGTGGTGGACAAGGCGAGGGGAGACTCTTTGGGCCTGGATTTATCGGGCAGGTTTCGGTTTTGTTTCTCCAATACCGGCTGCTGCAGCGCCGATTCCTCCCCCACCGCCTGGCCGTGCAGTCTCCTTTCCCCCTCCCCCCTTAAAATCGTGCAAAATAGAATTGTAATATTTCCAAGGTCTTTTGATTTTGGGGTCTGTGTGTGGCCCCTTCTACCTCCTCAAAATGGATGTGGAGCATTTCCCTCCTCCCTGGAGGGTCCGGCGTCTCCTTTGCAAGAGGTACAGGCTGGGCAGGGAGTTTATTTTGAATTTATTTGTGATTTTGTGTTTATGGACATGCGCGTGTTAGTCTGGGCAATGATGTTCTCCCCTTCCCTCTGCATGGCAGAGCCGGGGGGTGGCGAATGGGAGCCGTGTCGGGGCTCTGCCCCTCCTCGACTTGGGAAATGGTAAAAGGAACAAGGAAATGCGGATCCTGTTCCCCCAAGCCAGGCAGTTTGATTTTTATACGAGCCCAGAAGTAAAGCGACGGCAGGCAGCACTGCGCTTAGAAAGGGAACAGAAGCCACTGGTTTGCTGTTACGGAAAGACAGATTTGCTTGTGGTGGGTTTTGTCCCACTGAAGGCAACAGTTGTCCTTTCCCATCTCGCAGTACCGAGAATTAACTTGCCAGGGACAGGACTAGAATTAAACCCGGTATTTTCTCAACCCCTGGGTGACGATTCCTCTTCTTTCATCACTTCACCTTCCTCCCTGTATCCTTTTTTGTGTCCCCTCTTTTCCTGAGCTGCTTTGGAAAGCCAGGTCTTGCAGCGATGCTAAAGATGAACAAACTACGGGGGAAAGGGCGCGTTGTGAGACGCAGGATGCGCTCGCCGAACGCCCTGCTAGCACTTCCATCTGCACAGCAAACGGCTCCAGCTTTTGACTGCGGTGGCGGTGCTGGGATCTGGACGGGGAGGCTTCTCTTGCGGTTTCGGGGAGGGGGGGAAGGTGGGTGACAAACGGGGGGGAGGGGGGGGGGAGGGCTGCTGCCCGCTGCCTGCGTCCAAGGTGCTGCCTGTTGCCTCCTGGGTTTGCTGGCAATCTGAATCAGGTTGGAAACACCATCCCGGACAGATGCCACGGGAGTTAAGTGGGGGTTGAATCGCTTTTTACTCGCTGTTGAGCCACCTGCTCGGTGTTGATGGCATTTGCTCCTCTGGAGAGGTGGCATTTTGGGGCACAGGAAGACAAGACACCTCTTAATGCCAATGGAGGGCAAGGAGCCCGGTGAGCGCGGTTGTCCCAGCTGAGCTGTGCCAAAGGGAGCAAAGGGGTGATGAATCCCTCAAAAAAAGCTTCCTGGTAGCCAGGGCTATTAAACTCCAGAATATTAATCCAAGAGTGGTGCAGGAAGGACCCTGGGGCCTCCTAAAACCAGGAGGAACACAGTGTTGGAGGATATACGGCGGCACTAATGCTGTCCTGGCCCCAGCGGCATGCTGGATACCTTTAATAGGCTGCACGTCTCTAACTACTGTGATTTCGATAAAAGATCTTCATAAAACTTCCAAATGCATGTGCCATCACCCGCTTTTCAATCACTCCAAGCATTGCATCCCCTGCACAGCCTTCCCGGGGTGTGGGCTCAGGTCCACGCCGCCCCCCTGGCCATCCTGGATGCATCTCACCTATTCCCATACTGGCTCTGGGTGGTGAAATGCTTTTGGGAGCAGCTCGGCGGCTCCAATTGGGCTCCTTGAGACTCAGGGAGGCTGAGCTGAGGTCAGGGTGGCTCAGGATGAGGAGGAAGAATAAGGGATAAAAATGATTTAATGTGACTTTCTGGGTTTCCTGGTGTTTGGAGGGAGCTGGGGACTGGAGTGGCATAAAGAAGGACTGATTTAGGAGCTGCTCTGGCTCATCTTGTGCTGCGATGGCTCCCTCCGGAGCTACTTAAATAGCCCGTGCGTGGTGAGCACGGGGCTGCGCTTCCACCTTCCCGGGGCGGCAGTGGGGATGTGACCCCCAGCCCAGCCCGAGGACATGTCCCCAGTCCACAGGGTCCATCTGAGGGGCCCATTCAGGGAAAGGGGGCTCCTGCACCTCCCCTGCAGAAACGCGGCCTCGACGGCGGAAATCAAACCATCCAGGTGAGTCCTGAGCCAGCATTCAGGGACAGGTTTCCTTTTAAACACTGGCAAATACGTTCCCGGTGCTGTAAAATTGGATGGGATTGGGGTGGGAGGAGGTAATGGAAAGGCTGGGTGCTGCCTTCAGTGTATCTAAAGAAAATCCTTGTCCCTGCTGCTTTTTCCGCAGGGGGTCCCAGGCCAGGACGGCGGCAGGGTTGGCAGGGACGTCCCGGCCTCGGGGTGAGTTGGTGCCGGGGTTTTGGCTCCGGCTTTGCTCGGCTGCTCCGAAGCCGCAGCTCCAGCTGGTGGGTGCCAAAGTGAATTTTGCAAGTTTATTCTGCGTGGTTTTGCCAATAGAGGAATATCTGGTGCCCAGAATTGCTGCTCCTTCATTGTCCTGTGGGGGTGACGCTCCTGGGGTGGAATTACAGAGGGGTGACGGGGCTTTTCCATCTTCCTTTGTGCAGCTCCCAGCACGATGGTCCAGCCACCCCAGTTGCTGTAAAAATACACTCTCAGATTGTGCAAATTAAAAAAAAAAATTAAAAAAAAAATCAAATGTTACCCACCTGTCCTATTTCTAGAGCTTTGGAAAACCTCTTTTTTTGACCACGTCCAGGGGATCCGGCTCCCTGGGGGGGATGTTCTTGCCGTGGCGGCGAGCGGGGGCTGAGTTTGGGGGAAGGAGGACGCAGCCCCTCGCCCGCTGCTCATCCCGCCCGGGGGCAGCTGAGGTTTTTTCTTCGGGTGTGATTTATCTGCCAGATGAAGGGGAGGAAGCCTCGGCGGCGCTGCCAGGCCCCTTCTCCTGCGCTGCTCAGCCCGGCTCCGCGTTTTTCCTGGGATTCTGTTGCCCTCTAGCGGGACCCCGCGCCGGGAAGGTGGGCTCAGCCCGGGGTGCCGGGGGGGCCGGCCCTGCCGGGGAACCACGGGATGCGGAGCGCCGGGAGGGGGGGCAACGGGGAGGGGAGAGGCTCTGGCGGGCACCCGCCGCCCGCCAAGGCAGCTTTCTATTAACGCGTTTTATTTTTGGAAGCTTTTAATTTTTACTTTTTTTTACAAGGCGTTATCGACCTCAGCAGAATGAAGGCTAGGAGGAGACCAGAAAGACAAAAAAAAGCCTGGAAAGGGGAATATATTTTTAAGCAGAAAGGTCGCGGTGACCTGAGGTGCAGGTGTGTGATGGAGGGGGGCGAGGGCTGGCTGTTGGCAGCATCGCCGGCAGCAGTAGCGAGGAAGGGGGCTCTGCAGCGAGCTGTGGCCCTGGTGCCACGCCACAAGCGTCCACGCATGCAGGAGGCACGTGCCGTGGGGGCCCGGGGGCTTTTGCAGGGTGCCAGGCAGGTGTCTTGGAGGCTCGTCACCAAAGGGAAAGGGCTTGGTCCTCTCCTGCCGTGGAGGAGGAGGAGGGAGGCGGCGTGACATGCCCCCATAAACTCCCGACATTGCTCTCGCAAAGCTGGAGTGGCTGCATGTCAAGCAGCGCTGTCAGGAATGTGAGCGCCCAAGACCGAAAAAAACCCGGCCCTGAGATTCAAGATGCTCTGGGAGAGACAGCAGAGAGCGGGAGGTCAGGGAGAGCGGCTTATGCAGAGACTCGAGAGAAGCAGGAGAGCACAGAGAGGGTGGGAAGCCAAGCCTTCAAACACCTGACAGCTGTAAGGGGAGGGAGATCATTAATTCAGGTGTTGATTAGGAGGGATACAGAGCCTAAGATGCTGCTATCCCTGGTGCAGCCTTTTCCCCTTCCAGTTACTCTGGGAAAGAAGCTGCCACCCTCGTTTTTATTTTGCAGCCCAACACCCCAAGGTTACTTGGCCGCGGCGGTGAGATTTCAGCTCGGCTCCACCGAGCCACGGTTCAGTGCTCCGTCTCCCGCTGGATGCGCTCTGCCTTCCTCGGCTGGGCTGATGCTGAGGGATGTGCTCGCACAGGAGCAGGTGGGTGCTGTTGGCACCCAGAAATATGTGAAACGTGGTTAATTCATACTTTCCTCTCACAGAGTCTTTCATTAGCAGGTAGCAAAAGATTGCTCCAGGCTGGTAGATACAGTTATTCCAGATTGACTGGAATTTAGGGGCCCAGTGGCAAAGCTGGGGGGAGAAGGCAGGTTCCTGGGTGCCAGTCGGCTGCATCTTGCTTCATCCTCTGCTGCGTGCACAAGACAAGCAGATTCCCCCCCCCAAATTATCACTCTGTGCATGCATCTGCTGGTGTTCATGGGTGTTCACGTCCATAATGCAGGTCCATTTTTTTTTTTTTAGTAATAAATGTATGTGAAAGAGATGTTCGTGCTCTGGGGCCCCAGCACTGTCCTGGGACAAGTTCTCCCAAACCCCTCGTCCAAATCCAGCTGCCAGATGGGAGGTTTGGAGCTGATGGCACCGTCCCTGGATATCCTCAGCCCTTCTCCAGATCCAGCTGGACCCTCCCAGCCAGGTAGGATCCGTCTTGTCGGGGCTTGTAAACTGGGTACCTCCAGAGTGCGGTTTGGTTTTGCCTTTGGAACACATCAGGCTACTTTGTTGGATGCTAAAATATAAAATAATGTTGCTCCTGGGAAAATTAAATCCCGCTTCTTGCGCTGCCCCAGCTCTCCGCCCTGTTCCCAGCCATGCACACAGATATTTCCCCTCCCTTTTCCAGTAACAAAGAATAATAATTTCTAAAAGGTGACACCTAATTGCAGCATGTTCTCCAAGTGCCGAGACCTCTTGGCTTAGGCTGCGGGAGCCTGTTTGGATTTTTAAGTGGGAAAACAAATTAAAAGGTTCCTCCCCGCTTCCGTTTTCTCCCGTGGACACCTGCAGGCAGCGGGGCTTTTCCTAAGGAACTGGGGGAAATGGTTTGGCAAGGCAAACCTGGGGGGTCAGGTCAAGCTGGAGCCCCATATCTCGTGGGGCGGACGCTCTCGGGGGTGCAGGGCCGCAGTGGGGGCTGTGAGGTGGGGTGCGCCCCGGTGGGGAGCAGGAGGGTGGGCTGGGGAAGGGCTGGGGGGAAATCGTGCCCTTGCGGGGGGCGGGCGGAGGCGGCCGCAGCCGAGGGAGCCCTTCTGCCCTGCGACTGCAGAGGGTGGCGGGAGCCGCTCTGGGCATCGCCGGCTTTCCTGGGTGCCCCCACCACTGCTGGGGGCTGCCAACCCCAAAACCTCCTGCCCCAAACCACCTTCCGCATCCCGGCGTTGTTTATGGCGGCTGAAAACCAAGCGGCTTCAGAAACCTTGAAAACACCGCTCTGCAAGCAAAAGTCATGTTCACCCTGGGAAAGCTGGGGACCCGGCAGGGACGAGCGTGTCCCGTTTTGCCGCACTCTGGAGGGTTTGGATGACTTTTCATCCCTGGCTCCTCGGAGTTTTTCTGCGTTGGCTCATTTGATTTTCTCAGGCCGAATGGGAGAGAAAAGAAATGTCTTGCTTCTGCTCGGGGGGGTTTGGCAGGAGGGTCCCCGTTGGTCTGGGGGTGCTGGGAGAGGGGGGTTGTGGCTGCTGCCCCCGAGGATGCTCAGCCCCAGCCCGAGGGGCCTGGCGGGTCCCCCCCGGCTGGGGACGGGTGGCTCCGGTTTCCCTTCCCACCCTCCGAGGCTGAATATCATTTCATAAAAATAACCCAAGAGGCAACTGGAGTCTCTGTGGGAAAAGAAACAATCCCGGGGAAAACAGGGCTGTGCCAGAGGAGTGTTTGTGCAGAGACGAGGCTCGGAGCCGTCAGCAGCCCTTCCCTGCGCTTTGGGTGTCGAGTGCAGGATCTGTCCCAAAGCAAGGCTTTAATTTTAGCTGCAAATCCTCCCGTAGGACAGCAGAGTGTGTGCAAGCGGCCGGTACAACCCCGGTGCCTTGAAACCACAAACCTCAGGGGGAAAAAAATGTCATTTATCCTGCCCGTTGAGGCAGCGCGGGGCGTTCCGCGGGATGGATCGCTGGTGGAGGTGACGGTTCACATCTCACGCCGCGTCTCCTTCCTCCGGAGCGGGATGGAGATAAACGGCGCATTTCTGCTGGGCTCAGCAAACAGCAATGCCAGCGGCTTTCCAGGGCTGATCTGAAATGATAAATTGGAGATGAAAAGGGTTCACGTCCCAGTAACGTTTCACCGGGTCGTGTCCCACATTTACATCATGGTCCTATCCCTGGGAAAAGGCAATATAAACACAGCTATTGGCACAAAAAGCTGCATGGCTTGCAGCCGGCAGGGTTTCTTGCCCCGGCTCTCGGTGTGGGGCAGCGTTGAATGAAATTAAAATGATCAGTAAAAATGCTGCGATGCCTCTGGCTGGGACTGAGTTGTTTGCATGCCTTTGAAAGGATGGGGGGGAGGAAAAGATGCTGGCGTGCAAAATGCCTTCTGTGCTATTTTAGTCTGGACACAGAAGAGGCCGAAATCTTTACAGTTTGCTGCTCGAGCTGCGAGGAGAGGAAAAACCTCTTAGCAGCAAATCTCGGAGGCTCAAAGCTCGGCTTTGGCCCCAAAAGAGCGGCCGCCTGCGGCACTGCTGCGCTAGGACGGGCTGCTTTGCCCCCCCCTCGCCTCTCGTAGCTGCTGGAGTCAAGGGATTCATGCCGGGATCTCGCCTCGTGTCCTGTCTGTGCTGTAAGCACCTGCACCTGGCGTTGGCCGGGAGAGGTTTGGGAGGAGGGCTGGTGCGTATCCGACAGCGGAGGAAGGAGATGCCCCCGCCAGGCCCCTTGAATTAACACAGCTTTCTAGAAATATCTTAATTTCTCAGGCACGTTTTGGAGGGAGGTGGTTGAACTTCTCAAGTACCCCTTCCCAAGCCCGTGCAGGTGGGGATTCTCATTTTTCTCACCTCCTAAAACTCATTTTTCCCCCCCAAGCTCATCTCTAGACAAGAGCTGCTTCAGCCAAACCTTGCCCCTCGGCCCCGGCCCCCTCCGCCTCTTCCCGTGGTTGTGCGTTCCTGCCTCTGCTTCCCTGGGCTGGCTGCGGAGGGGGGATAAGCCCAGGCTGGGAGCCACAGAATAATACTAATGATTAATATTTCTTAATGCTAGCGCAGGCTGGACAAGTGGTGGGGTTTTTCCCCCATTGAAAATTTTGCCTTATTGTCGTAAAAAAGGGGATAAGGAAGCAGGGAGGGTGTTTTGGGATGAGAACTGGTGGAAAGGTGGGAAAAAAGGGGTTGTTGTTTTTTTTTTTTTTCCTGAAAAATTTGAGGGAGGGGGGAAAAACCTGCTCTTTTTCTTCTTGCCTTTTTTTTTTTCTTTCTTTTCTTTTTTTCTCCTTCTTTTAAAGAAGAATCCTACCTTGCCCATCGCTGCCATGGCGGGGGGGGGTGGGTATCCCACCCGGGGCTGTCGGCTCTGTCGGCATCACTGGGGTGCACGGGGGTGCACGGAGCCGAGCCACCCTCCCCGTTCCCCCCCCGGGGCTCCCCGCTGCTGTTCCGCACCCACCGCCCTCTTTCCCGGGCACTCGGTGGGGCTTCAAATGACTTTGCGGAGCTGATTCCACGGAAATGCAGCCATAGGGGCTGACGGTCCTGGGGGCGGCCGGGCACTCTCGCGGGCTGGGCTAATGCCACCCTGGCAGGGTTTGAGGAGCCCACGACGATTTCTTGTCATTTAGACAATTATTCTATTGCCCGGTGACCCGAAGGGGAAGGGGAATTGAGAAAAATTCCGAGGGTTGAAATGTAAACAGATTTAACAGAATAGGACTAAATGATTAACATTAATAATACGAAAGGACCGATATTGACCCTGACACCAATACAAAAATACAAGCCCATGTGAAAATACAGCGCCCAGCCCATCCTACCGTAGGAAGCCGTGCGCTCCCCGCGGGGACAGCAAATGTGGGATGAGGAAGGGAAGGGCTCAGGGCTCCGGCACTGGGGCAAGGAGTTCTCAGGATCACAGCTGTTACAGAAGAGAGAGAACTCCTCAGCAAACCTTCTAATTGATGTCGAATGTGCCGTTCGTGGTGTGAAATAACCCTGTTGGCAGCTTGGGCCGAGTGCCCGGCTCTCGCTCCTCCTCGTCCCCACACCTGGGGAGCTTGAAAACACCGAGACCTTGAAACCAGCACCCCAGAGCTGGCTGTAAAGTGAATATTTTCACAAATTCGGACACTAGAGCCTTCTAAAAATGCAGTTCTCCCAAGCGTTAGAAGAGACCTTACCGAAAAGTAAAATTACTGAACGTCGCTCGAACCAGGACACGCCCCAAAATTTCCTCATAATAATTGAAAATGTGGTTTTTTTCACAAGCCCGTGCGGCGGGAGGGGGGCGAAGGGCCAGCAGGCGAGGGGGAGGGCAGGCGCTCGGACGTGCATCTCCAGCGCTTGCACTCCATCAGCCGCCTGGGCCGGGGCCAAGCGGGGGCGGCCGGTGCTGGCCGAGCGCAGCCCCCCCGTCCCGGCCGGCTGGGAACCGAGCCCCTTTCCGTCCCGGGGATCGGGTTGCCCGGAGCAAGGCGCCTGGGCCAGGTGCTTCGGGCTTATTTTGGGGCAGATGCGGGGGATATTTGGCCGTTGAGCGGGATGTGGGCTGGGGGGCACGTGCCGGAGGAGGGGGGTAAATGGGGCAGGTGCCTTCACAAAAGGAGGTGAGCGTGCATCGCGTTGCTCGTGTGTTTTTAAGCGACGTCTCTGTGCGCTGTGGGGCCGGAGCAGCATCAGCCCCACTCCTGCCCTCACCTCTGCGTTTGGGGGGGGTCCCCGTGGGGCGATATGCGTCTGAGACCCGGCGTTTTCCCGGGGGCTTTGCCTTCTCAGCTCCTTCTTTCCATCCTGGCACCGATCTTCGTGCCCCGTCCATCTCAGCGGTGACGGAAAGGCTGATCTGAGCCTCTCCAGCCCTTTGCCATCGCTGAGCTGTGGCCTGGCTTTGGGGGGGGAGGGGGCTCATAATTACTGGGGGGCTCAGCCCAGAGCCAAAGCGTTTGGAGTCCCAAGGCAGGGTCCTGCAGGCGGGCCGGGCTGAGAGCAGCCAACGGGTCCGTGCCTTCAACCCAGACCCCCGAGCTGAGGCGTAGCCCAGGGCTCCGCTTGGCTTCTCCCCCGAAATAAGGAACTGGGGAAAAAAAATAAATAATGTGGAACCCCAAGTGAAAATACCGCGTGTGCCCCATCGCCCCCCGGCTCCGCTCACCCCTTGACCCTCCAGCTGCCTTCTCCCTGCTGAAAAGCGACAAATCCAGACAAAAAGCTGCAAATCTGCCCCTCGACACCTGCACTTCCAGCCCAGCCTTGTCCCCGAGGAGGGGACGGGGTCGCATGGGCAGCAGGTCCCGGCTCCCGGGGGGGCACGGGGAGGGACGGGGCTGTGATTGATGAGCGTTCTTCCCTGCCCTCCGGGGCCGCTTTGCTTGTTCAACGGCTTTGGGGGAATTTCTGCCTTTCTTTAGGCTCTGCTTTTCAGTTCACTGGGTTTTAAGCGTTCCCGCTTTGCTTGAGAAGGCTGGAGGGTCAGTGGGGGGATAAAGCAGCTTTTAACCAGCGAAAAGGCTGCAACACTCTTCTCAGCGTTGCTTTTTCGGTGTGACAGCCCCATTTCACTCCTCAGTTGGCCCGTTTGCTCTCTCCGAACCCTTTCCCACAGCCAAAGCCGGTGCTCGCCGTCGCAGGAGGGAGCGGAGCGCGGCGCATTGTGCGAGCTCGTGTTGACAAGCTTGGGCTCCGCAGGGAATAACCCAGCTGGATTTGCTCTTGGAAAACCGTGCTTCGGATAACGATGCGGCTTTCCTAATTACTCCGATGGCCGGATCCCAGACAGCGTAGAGCAGCTCGTGGATCAGGGCCAGTTTGGAGCAGCTGAGGCTCGGGGTCCATTGATGCCCGAATTCCCGGGACGGAGCGGCGAGCGGGCTCTGTCCCATCGCCTCGAGCTCTAGCGGCAGCAAAGGGAGCGATTCATGGGAGCCGGGGAGGGAGGAAGGGGGATTTATTAGATCAGAAAGTCTCCCACTGAATGCAAGATTGTTTTTTTCCCTCCCAACAAGGCGAAGCCGAGCCTCAGTGGGTGTTGGGGGATGCTTCCTTAGGGGTGACGTCCCAGACTAGCAAGAGCCTTGGGAGAAGCACCCAGAAGTGGCGCGTGCAAAGGCCGGGGGGACTCTGTGGGGCGCCTTATGGTTCTTCTCTGGGCTGGGGGAGACCACGTCCCCGTCCTCCTTCCTGCTGGGGGAGGATTCACACGTGTCCTCCGTCTGTAAGCGAGTGGCCAAGGTCAGGGCACAGGTCCCCGCTGGTGACCACCGCTCACCGAGAGCCGCGGTGGGAGCCCGTGCCTCCCCGGGAGAGGGAGCCCGAGGCTTCTTCCCTCTGCCAGCGCCTGTTTATGCATTTTATCCAATTACCGCTTAATGCAAAATGCATAAGGAGCCCTTGGAGCGGGGACAGAAACCCATGGCTCGGCTTTGCCGTCCCCGGCAGCAGAGCCCACCCTTTAGGACAATTTCCAGCCTCGGTTGAATGACTTCATGAGAAGATTTCTCTATCCCTTTTTTTTTTTTTTTCCTTTATTTAGTTCCATCCAGTTGCTGGTTAATTTTTGCTCTGATTTAGGAACAAAAAACCATGTCTGGAGGCTGAATTTGCTTCACTTCGGCGTCCCACCGCTGCGTCTCGGCTAAGCTTTTGCTGCTGGATTAAGAGCTTTGGCACCAGGGAACTGGGGCCGCTTTCAAGAGGTCTCGAGCTGAGCCCACCTCAGTCACCGAGGGTCACGGGGGGGCTCTTTGAAAGCGTCAGCCCCCGCCGGCATCGCGGTTCCCGACGAACCTGGCAGGGCCCGGTGCTCGCTTGACCCGAGACAGGAAAGGAGCAGCGTGTATAACCGAGCCCTGTTGTGGCTTTTGAGGTTTTAGCAAGTTAAAGCAACAAATTGTCCATTTAAGTGAAACCTACACTGCGGGCCGGTCCCCAGGGGAGCCCCAGATCCCGGGCCAAAGTCCGAGAGAGCAGCGGGAGAAAAATCAATCTTTATTATAGGAAATCAAGCAAACTCTAATGCTCTTTTTCCTTTCTTCCCCTGGCAGATCCCTTTTTTTTAGCTCAAATTTTCACATTCTTGTTTCTGAAGCGGACAAAGAGAGGGCGATGCATTTCCCTGCCCCCATGGCCAGGTTTCACCCCAAAGGAGGGGCTGAACAGGGACCTAAAATCTCCATTACGTTAATGGAGATGCACCCTGGAGATGATTAACCACAGACCTTTTGCAAGCCCGGGAAAGGATTTTTCCAACCTAATTGGATTTGCTTTCCCTATTTCTGCAGCTTGTGTGCTCCTTATTTTGCTATTTATAGAAAACATCTGTCGGAGTGTCGGCCAGCCCTGAGGTGGGAAATCGGGGCTTGGTGATTTCTTTGCTCTGCACCAAAACACCAGCTCTGCCGAAAGAAGCAGCGGCGACGCTGCGAACTCCTTTTGGGAGAAGAGCAGCAGGTTTCACAGGTGACGAGCGACCCACGGGACGCTTCTTACACCCAACGGCAGCAGGGGGACGGGGTGAAAACCACGGTTGCATGAAAAAAGTCGGTAAATCCTGGCTGGACTAAAGCCTTCCAGGAAGGCAGGGCCTTCCTCCACCCCAGCCCCGACACATGGGCAGGGGAAAGCCAGGGATGGTTTTTCCAGGTACGAAGCAGACCCGCAGGATGAGAGGGTGTCGTAATGCTGACTAAGCCAGTTATTACAGCTGCGATTAACCCGGGTAATTAATCTCAGGGCTTGAACATGGTAGAGGGCAGCGTTTTCCGAGCTGGTTGGGAGCCGTGGTGCTGCAACGGCTTTGGAGAGGTTAATTCTCCCCCTCTGCCCCCCGCCCCCACTTCTGCTCATCTTTTATGGTTTTGGGAGGCTTTTTCTCATCTTTTCTCCTTTCGGGGGGGCTGAGGCCGAAGGGGTTTGTGCCGCCGGTGGCAGCAGCACAGACAAACCCTCCCTCTCCTTCCCATGCCCGCCGGGGCTGGCGTGGGCTCCTGAGACGGGGTCGGGGGCCAGCTGTGCGCAGCCGACGGGACAACCCCGGCTGCGAGTCCCTGGATGCAAAAGTGCTTTGCCGGGTGGGAAAGGGGAGGGAACCAAGCCAGGGCGGCGGATTAATTGTGTAAGATCATGCAGGGAATCTATGGCAGCTGGAAATCAGACGCATCCTCCCCAGCGCTCCGTTAACCCCAGAGCATCCCTCTTCCCCCCTGGCACCTTTCTGCAAGCTTTGCCCTGTGCGTAACAGCCAGTAGGAAAGAGCCGAGCTCCCAAACACCCTCTATCCTGGTGCTTTTGAATTGCAAGAAATACTATGAATCAGAAAAGGTGACGTGCAATATTTTTTTTTGCCGTCTTGGTGGCTTTTATTTGTGATAACGTGAAGAAGCGCTTCATTCCCGGGCTGCGGGGACGCGTGGTGCCGGCACACGATGCCGTCGGGATGTTTTTATTTGTATCATGAGGCGCTGCTGGCAAAAGGCGTTCCTGGTTTGGGAACAGAGGGTTGGCTACTGATAGCAACGTGATTTACAGGGAGGCTTAGGCCAGCCTGCTTCAGGAGTGCTTTTACGTGACGGCCTAATGGTTATTAATTTGTCTGGAATTTACTGTAATGCTATTAATCCTGATAGGCTTGTTGGGTATTTAATGCAAATATTTTAAGTGCTTCTGTGGGATATTTTTTTCCCCCTGGAACGGCGCGTTCAGCTGCACAGCCCACATGCGAGTGGGAGCTCCTGTTTCGAGGGAAACTTCCATGAATTTTGCAGCGGGTGTAACTCAGCCGCGCTCTTCCCCATCCCCTCGGGCAGCGCTCCCCAGGCCTGTCCGGCATCCTCATCCTCTCTGCCCTCAGGTTTCAAATTCCTCTTCTCTTTTCCAGCTCTGAACGTCTGTCTTCCAGCTCGTCTTCTTTGCCAGAGCCACCCCGTTGCCCGTGTCCCCGGCTGGCGCTGCCGAACGCGCTCCCGTGGGTGAAACCCTTCATTTCTCCCTCGCTTTGATTCCCCGCTTCACGTTGCTGGCGAGCGGAGCTGCGGCCATGTGTTTCTGTTTAGGTGGCCTGACGGATTGAGGTTTCCAGCTTTCTTGGTGGGAAACAGGGCTCCAAAAAGCCTGGAAACGTGTGAAGGTTGCAATCGGATTCCGGCTGCCTTCCCCGCTCCCCCTCCTCTCTGTCCCTGCAGGGAGAGCACAGCTGATGCCAAAGTGGGGGAGGGAAAAAAAACACCACCCAAACCACCCCCAGTGAAACTGGAAATACGTGTAGGACTTTATCCAAAGAGCGATTAAATAAATCACAGGCGGGGGCTGTGAGAGCGGCAGGTTCCTTTGGAGGGATGAGCTCCCAAGTCCGTGGCTGGAGCGAGCTGGCTGGAGGGGGGTGTAACACGGCCAAATTCGGGGGGTGAGAAGGCTGATATTAGCTTAAATATGGGGAATGCACGTGTTTCCCGTGAAAGGGCAACGGGTCCCCGGCTCAAGCCCCCTCCGAAGGGGTTTAAGCCTGGGGCGAGCAGAGCTGCCTGGAGGCTTCACCGCCCCGTCGCGGAGGGAACGGCCGAGGTGCGTCCCTGGGCGCACGGGGCTCCTTCCCCGCCGTCCCCACGGGGCTCGCGGTGTCCCCGGGGGGGGCTCATGCCTCTGCCCCCCGCTCCGGGCGAGCGGGCTGGGGCTGGGGGAGACAAAGAGTCCTTTGAGGGGTTTGGAGATGTGAGTCAAGGGCTGGCCGTGCCCCTGCGCCGAGGGGCGAGGGCCGGGGCGAGCCGTCCGCCTCAATTGATGGCTTTATCCTTTATTTTCTGTCTTTGCTCGGTCTGGAGCTCCTCAGCGGGAAGCCAAGCCAGACGCCTGCCGTTTTGGCCGGCTGAGGGTCGCCACCCCTCCTTGCTGGGGATCGTGGTCACCGCCGGCAGCTCCCCCGTGTGCCCCCCCTGTGTGGGGGGGGCTCGGTGGGCGGCTCGGCTCGGCCGCGGGGCTCTTGCGTGGCTTGTCCCTCGGCATGTGTCTGGCTGGAGCCAGGGTTTTCAGCCTCCCTTGGCTGGAGGAAGGCGAGCGGGTCGCCTCTCCTGACCTTCTCGCCGAGCCAAATATCAGGGCTTGGCTCCCGCGGTGGCTGAGCACATGCAACCGTTTCCTTCCCAGGCACAAAAGCCTTTCTGGGAATGAGGGGGAGAGAGAGAGGTGCTTTCCACTCTTCCCTTCCCCAGGGCGTTTGGGAATACGTGGGTCTGGAAATACCCCCCAAGGCGAGTGCCCCCACAGCGGGTGCAGCCGGGTGATGCCGACCGCGTGGGACAGATCCCTCCCCACGCTTCTGCCGTGGCAGTTTCATGGAACCCCCCCAGGGGACGGGGGGACGGGGAGAAGGGGGGGTTGCAAAGTGGGATGTCTTGGTGTTTACAGGGTTGAAGGCGCCACCAGCCCGGGATAACGACCACGAGGTTCCTCTTGATATCATTGTAGAAGAGAAGCGTCCAGGGACAGCCCTGCCTTTTTGCTAAATGATTCCGGACAGGAGCTGAGTGTTTGCCGGGAAAAGGGTGGATGGAGAACACGCTGGTCCCCAGGCTCTGCTGACAGAGCCGGCTTGTCCACAGCTGCCTGGCAGCCACGCGTCGGTCTCACAGAACCCGAGAACGGTCCCTCTCCTCGTGGCCCGTTCGGAGAGCGATGGGAGAGAGCGAAGGCGAGCACCGTGCTGCCCGCGAGATGCTGAGCTGCTCCGCGGGGCGGTGGGGACAAAACCCAGCGGGATGGCAGAGGTAGAGGAGGGATTTTGGTTCCGGAGGAGAAGAAGGAAGCATGGTCCTGCTCCGGCCCCGCTGACGTGGAGCGTGTGGCAGGAGCGCTGCGTTTGGCCACCATGTCCGGGTGGCTGCGGCTGCTCCCGGCCAGATGTTCTGTAATTTCAGGCCGTTCGGTTCCCAGCGTCTGCTCCTGCCATCAGCCTGGCCCCCGAGCCTCGCTCTCCGCGGGCGGCAGATTCCCCTCCTGCCTTCGCCGAGGGGGCCAAAAATAATACGCGTCGGTGGCGAAACGCCCGGGTCTCCTCTGAGCCCCCCTGAGCCTCCCAGCTCGTGGTGGGCTGTGGGGGGTTGGGAGCCCAGCGCCTTGGGAGCAGGAGGGAGAAGCAAAACAAGAGGGCTGGGGAAGGCAGGCAGGAGGCAGGGCTGCTGGAAAGGTGCAGCAAGGGGTTAGGGAATAATTAAGGGTAATAATTAAGGGTATTTATAGGATTGCCCATCCCTCCGTGTTCAGCATCTCGCCCGCACAGGCAGGCTGTCCCCGGGCAGGGACCCCAGGGCTCGGCGAGGTTAAACACCGAGGGTTCGTGCCTTTTGGTCTCCAAGAGAAAGTCGGTGTCAAAAGCAGAATCTGCAGTGCCAGGGCAGGAGAAATGGTCTTAGAAAAATAAATAGTGCGGGTCACATGAGTTACTGGCTCTTTCTGGAGGAACCGAGTGTTTACACGAGTTGCCTGGAGCCTTGGCTGTGCTTCTCGCTTGCAGAAAGGGTCCTGGAGGAGAAGCTGAGCCTGAGCTCGAGTTGATTAAGATTAGGCTGTCGTTTGGGAGGCCTGGCTCTGCCCTTGGCTCCGGGGCTGCCATGTTTCCCTCCAGCACACGGTGCTGGCTGCGGTCAGAGAGCAGGCTCGGGACAGGACAGGCTGTGGGGCTGCTCGGCTGATGACTTTGCCCTGTTAATTGGGTGCCTCCGGGTGCTCTCTGCTTCCAGAGACCCTGTGAGGGCTGCCGGTGCCTGGATCCAGCGTGAAGTCACGCCTGGAGACGGGACGGGCATCCCGAGGGATGCCTGGATGTCCCGGCTCTGGGTGGTCCTTGCCCGAAGCTGGGGCTGTCGGTGGGGCAGGCTGCAGCATCGGTGGCCGGGAGCGCTGCCAGCGCCTTCTCTGTTCCTTAATTAGCAGCATTACTCGCACATTTGGGCGTCCCTGGCGTTGGGAGAAGGATGTAATTCGTTCCTTCTGCTTATTCTTCCTTTTGAAGTCATAATCCTCCCACTCTGACATCACAGCCGTTACCGACGCAGCTAATTGCGATGCCACGCGGGCAGGTGGGAGCAGAGGAGCCGGGGGACCTCGCTGGGGTGTCACAGCCCCCCCAGCTGTCCCCGTGACAGGGGGAGCCGCAAACCTGATACCGGGACAGAATCGATTGGGCTCAATGCCCTCTCGGTGCGAGGCCGGCAGCGCCGGGGGAGCAGCATCTCCTCGGCCTCTCCACAGCACGCTCTGGCCTGGGGCTGCTTTTCCTGGGGAATGAAAACCAGGGGGAAACAGCTCCCGCGGGGTGCCGGGCCCTTGGTTTCAGGAGCTGAGCTCTGCGGTTTGACCTGCTTTGCAAAGACAGCCCGAAGGTGTTAAGTGCTTGTAATCCCAGTATAAACATGACCCTGCCGGTGCGCAGTCACTGGCTGCTTTGATGCTTTCTGAAGCCCTTTAAGAAAGCCACTTCTGCTCCGTGCAGGTTGAGATCTGGAAACGAAAAAAACCCTTCAACATCATTAAATTTTTCCAGGATATGATGTGAAAGATCTCACCCTGACACAGGTCATGCTTGTCTTTTTTGCTTTTTTGCTATGAACTTATCACTCATTCAGCTGTTCTCAGTCTTCTTTTATCCCTTTTTATCCCCTTTTATCCCCTGTTAGAATAAACCTCGTGCGTTCCAGGTGCTGGAGCGGCAGCAGAGGCTGGATCTGCCGAGGGGTTGGGTTCCCACCACCTTCCCGCACAGGGGCCCTTATCGGCTGCTGCAAAACAAACAAACAAACAAAATAATGAAGGAAACCAAAGCCCAGGGGGCAAAGAGGGAAGGGATGGGGAGGGGGCTGCGCCGGCAGAATATAGATTTCTTTCTCGCATCGCCTAAAGATCTTCGGTTGGCCGGTGGTAGCAAACGATCCCGCGGGGACTCTCGTCTTTCCGGAGGTTGCCATCGCTGCATGGATCCACGGGCGCTTCTGGTTGTTGCATCGCTCCAGGAGGCTGAAGCGAAAGGGCACGTCCCAGACACGTGTGTGAGCGTGGCTCGGTGGCCTCGCGCCCCCGGCAGCCACCCGGGCAGCTTTCCCTTTGCCGGCTTCATCCCGGAGCTGTTTTGCTGTTGTTTTCTTGTTTATCGATGGAAGCAGAGGTCTGGGTTGCTTCCTTTAATCTCTCTTATTGCTCTGCTCCCCGCCGGGGGCAGGCAGATTTATTGCCGAGCCGGTATTCTGGTTTTGCCTCCTAACATCTGCGTTAACTCTTCCCTGGGCCAGCAGGAGCAGCGTGGCTGGCCCCAGGCCGGCTCTCCGGAGCTCCAGCCCGGGCAAATGCTTCTGGCCCCAGCTCGGCGGTGAGCGGATGCTGCTGCTGAGTATTTTGCCATATTGTAACGCTGGGTGGGATGTCCGTGTCGCTGGACAGGAGAGATGTGCTCCTCCTCCTCCGAGGATGTACAGATATGACTTTCCCACGTTGTTGTCCCATCCACCCCGTCCCCGTATTGACTCGCCACCCCCCCAGGCTGGGGCTTCTGCCAAGCAGAAAGGCGATATTCCTGTTAGCAAGCCATGGTTGCCCCTCCGAGAGCACGGATGGACGGAGCAGATCAGCTCCGGTTTGCTCTCCAGAAGCCTGGATGTAGCTGCTGGGGCCAAAGGCCGTGTCAGCGTCTCCCCCGGGAGCTCTCGGTTGGGCGGGTTGTATTTGGTGCTATTTCTTGTGCAGGCACCGAAGGTGTTTCCGTGGGTTTGGGAAGGCAGTTTGCCCGCTAGCAAAGCCCAGGCTTCCAAATGGAAACCTTGGGCTGCTCCCCAGTGGTGTTGTTTTATTGGTTTTGAAGACTTAAGCTCTTTGCTGGAAATATCGGGGCATCTTTAAAGATCCCCGTGAGTCCCGCCTGGGGTAACACGCTCATTTTTACTGGGTTTCTCCTTCTGCTGTGGTGGGGGGAGGAAAGCTTTCTCTTTACGCTGCTCTTAGGTGACTGGTGTGATAATTGGGTCTAAATTGATTCGAACCATTTCCCGTAAGTCTCTAGGGAATAAATTTCCCAGATCAATGGATGCCACTAGCAGTGGCTGGAAATCCTGCAGCCCTAAGCAGGGCTGAGAGGAGCGTTTTATTGACTCTGCAACGGCTTCCACTTGTACCAATTAATCTTGGCTTGAGCGAGGACCCCGTTTTCCTGGGGGCTGATGCTCTGGGCATGGATCCCCGTGATCTAGAGGGTAGGACTACACCAAGATTTTGGTACACGGTGGGTGCAGGAGCTGCTGTAGCCTCTCTGTCCCCAGCACATGGCGGCTGGCGGCAAAAAGAAGTTTGGTTTTGGGCAGATAGAAGGGATGACATACTGTCTGCACACAAGGAGCTTGTCCCCTGCCTCCTGACTCTCCAATTGAAGGTAAAAACCAGTAAAATCTCCTTTACCATCTATAGCATCTCCTACAGCTGTCTGTCTGTATATATATCTCCTATAGCTGTCATCTCTAGTATCTCCTATAGCATCTGTTGAGCCCAGGTCCAGCTCAGAGTGCAATGAAGCCTTTTTTTGGTACCTTTGTGGCATTTCCACGTGTCCTACCCCGCACCCCGGAACACCTCCCAGACCTTCCCCCGAGATCCCCTCTCCCTTTGGCTTTGCTTCCTGCTTTTCCGCAGTCCCATGGGCAGGTTTGGGGAGTTTGCTCCCCCCGACCACGGTACCGGGGTCTGGCAGGCAGCAAACCAGCGCTGAGCTTTCCCAGGGATGTTTCCTGCCACCTCCAAGGTCCCAGTTTAAATCATTTAGAAACCAGAGAGGCTTTTTGGGTGCAAAAAATGCGCTCCCGAGCACATCCCCGCTGCTCCGTTCCTGTGCCCAGCTGCTGCGAAACACAAGCCTTTTCCGA
Source organism: Rissa tridactyla (assembly GCF_028500815.1). NCBI lineage: Eukaryota > Metazoa > Chordata > Aves > Charadriiformes > Laridae > Rissa > Rissa tridactyla. The sequence goes on along the minus strand of NC_071484.1, from coordinate 8,065,242 downwards.
ATTAACTGGGCCAGGGAGAGGATTTGGGGAAATATCCCTCCTGGAAAGCCAGTGAATCCCATCACTTTTGCTGCTTTCAGACCCTGCCCTGCTCAATCCAAAGCTGCTCCCTCCACAGCTCAGACCCATGGCTGGAGATTTATCGGCCCTTGGATGCGGCTCTCTCCTGTTATGTGTCTTCCAGGGGCTATTTTACAATGATTTCTTGCCTTCACCTTCTCACCAGCTCTGCGGATGGTGTTTACTAAGTGTATTTTAATGTATTCACCTTTCACCTCCCGACTAGACGCGTATTGATCCGATATAGATCCCTGGGAAAGGCTGCGAAGGGGACGGGGAGCTGCAGCTGCCCTGGGCTGGGGACGGGGGACGGTGGCAGCTGGGGACGAGCCCGTGGCAGGGCTCAGCATGGAGAAGACAGCCAGTTCCTACGCCCATCCATGCCAAGAAATGTGTCCACGAGCCTGAAAATAGAGATAATGGCAGTGCTGCTGTTGGGGGTGATGCTGGTGGCAGAAATCTGGGAGAGGAGGTGGGTGCTTGGCTTCCACCGCGGCTCTGCGGTGTCCGTCGGGGCAGGGAGGGACATTTATCCACGGAATGACTTCTGATCCTGGCACAGCCCAGCGCTGGTGCCTGGCGCAAGCAAATCCCTCGGGATGCTGCATTGGTCCAACTGCCGTGCGGATCCCTTTCCTCACGGGATGCTGCACCATCCCCTCGTTCCCCAGGCATAAATCCTGGGGGAAAATGCACCCAGGGAGCTGGTTTATCCAAGGTTTTCCTGGGACCAGGATCACTGTGTGAGGAGGAGCTCCCGGAGGAGTTTTCTTTATTCCTCGGTCAGATTTTAGGGGTGATTTTTGGGCAGAGTTTGTGAATTGGTGCAGAAATGCTGATGCGCGGTGCAGGCGAGGCACCGGCCCATGCGCTGCTGTTGCTGCCGGGCAAGAAACACGTGGAACCATAAACCATAAACTGGGGAAAGGGGCTGTGCTAATCTTGGACCTGAAATTGGGAGCAATGGGAGGTAAGAGGTAAAAGCTGAGATGTCCCAGCTGTTGCCTGCCATGCCTTGCTAATGTCATGGGGAAAAGGCATTTCTGCAGGGCCCGGGGAGTGATTTCATGTCTGGGCTCCTCCTGGGGCAGGTGGAGGGGACCGGGATGGGATCTTTCCAGCAGATTTTTGCCTCTGGGTCCCCTCCAGCCCTCCCTCGTGTCTGCCCAGACCCCACAGCTGGGCTGCAGCCCCCTGGCCCTTCCCACAGCTTGCCGGGGCCAGGGAAAACTCCTGGCCCCGTTTCTGAGTGGCCTCAGCCCTTCCCGAGGCTCCCACGGCCCCAGCGCCGACGGACCCCCCTTACTGCAGGGAGCCGGCGGGGAACGCGGAGAGCGAGCGGGCTGCCCATCCAAAAACCAGCGTGATAATCCCTCTAAAATAAACAGGAGGCAGAAACCCAGCAGCGTTCGGCGGGAGCTGGAGGGAGCACGACCTCCTCCAAAAGAGCATCCATGCGGGAAAGCATCCATGAAGCAAGCCCAAAGCTCCCATGGGATTGCCTGACCCAGCCCCGAGCGGGCAGCACCACTTGTCCCCAGCTCAGTTTTTCCCCCCTTGATCCAGATTTTCTCTCTCCGAGGGGGCAGAGGAGGTGGAAAGCGAAACCCCGAGGTGGTCGGTGCAAAGGCAGGGCTGGACTGCCTTAAAGGCCGTCAAAAACGTTCCCTGTCCCATTTATTTTTTTGATAAACAGGAAGCTGGGTTTTCATTTCACCCCAAATCTTCGCAGAATGTGGCTGGTTTCACAGCAGCTTTTATTTATTTGTTTCTTCCTTTTGTTGGGAACCAGAGAGTCTGCAGCTGACGGAAAGCAGGGGAAGTGTCAGCTGCTAAAAACTGGAATTATAAGTATATGCAGTGACTTTCACTGAAAACCTAAAACCTCCTCCCGGGGGGAAGGCGGGGGGAGCAGGGGTGGAAAACGGGATAATGTTTCCTCCCGTTCCCACTTGTGCCGGTGCTGGACTTTGTTTGAGAAGAGGTGATGATTTACCCGGGGTGATCCGGGGGCCGGGGGCCCGAGGGCTGATTTATGGAGCAGTAAAACTGAACGGTCTTGTCTTCATCATCGGTTGGCGTTGGTTTTTTTCCCCCAGAAAAGCTCATAGACGTTATCTTCCTTCCGGTAAAAATCCCAACCGAGCAGAAAAGCCCCCCCAGCTACTTAGAGCCACATCTTCCCTGCAAAATACCACCCGGAACCCCGATTCCCGCGGTCCGCACAGACCCGGCCGGGGTCGTGCTGCCAAAACCCACCGCCCATTCCCAGATCCCTGGGGATCCCGCACTGGGGCTCGGGTGGGCTGGCACCTGCTTGCAACAGGGGATGGTTAATGGATCCGCATCCACCCCCCGGGACTCCCCGCAGCCCTCCGTCCAGCCAGGGCTGCCGGGAGGGAGCCAGGTGTAGCCAGAGTTTAATTTGTTTTAAATTAATGTGGGAGGTGTGCGGGAGGCTGGAAGGTGAAAGAAATATTTTCTGGGGAAAAAAACGTCCTTCTCTGCTTCTTTGGGAAGCATTGGCTGCATCCCGGGGTGGGAGGGGAAGGGAGAGGTCTGCGAGTTCACTTCAATTAGGGGTAATACAGCTGTTTTCCTTTCCCCTCCGTCCTTGGGAAGCGTGGCATGGAGGCGGTAATGGGTTTAACCTGCTGCTCGCTCAGGGGAGCCTTCTCCTGTCCCAAACAGCCGAAGGGAGCTGGAGGTCAGCGGAGCAGCGAGAGCAGGAGCAGGGGGGAGCCCTGGGGATACGGGCAGGTACCTGGTTATATGGGTCCCGCGGTGCTTCTGTTAGCAAAGAGGGGAGGAAACTACAAAAAACCAACACGAACCCCCACGCAAAATCTTCCACAAACTCTGCAAGTGCAGCGATGTCTTTGGGATGAGGTCCTGCCATTGGATTTTCCTGGGATAAGACCCCGCTGCTGGGGATGGGGACGCATTTTGCCGTTCAACCCGCTAAGGCTCTTGGAGACGCGGCTTTGGGGAAGGTTGGGGATCCCAAACCCCTCGGCGTCTGTAGGCAGAGGCTTTGCCTGGGAAGCGAGGGGAGATGGAGGGAGCAGCGTGTTTTGGGGGTGCCACGAAGGTGTTGGGCAGGGGGATGTTCCCAGGCTCTTCTGTGCTCCGGAGAAAAAGCAGGAGTTGGCAAAGAGCAGCTTTTGCTCAGCTGCAAAGCTCAGGCCGGCGGGGAAAGCACGTGGGGTGACGCGGTGTTTGATCGGTGCCGAAAGGCTGTCGGGGACAGACAAACTGCCGGCTGGCGCTTTGCTGCAGCCCCGGAGCATCACGATTCACTTCCCGCCTGCTCCATCCCTGGTGCCCCGGAGCAGCCCCGCGGCTGGGGCTGAACCCTTCCCATCTGCTCCCCCTCCTCGCAAATGGGGGGGGTGATCCCGCTGCCGACGGGGCGACGCTGCCGGCAGAATGGCCATGCCAGCCCCTCGGAGGCATCGGCCGTTTGGGGATGGAGAGCTGGAGGGACAGCCTGGGCGGCAGATGCCCGCGGGTCCCGGAGGCAGCCGGTGTTAAGCTTTTCCCAGACACGTCGTCTCACAGCGCACACAGTGCCGATGCTTCCCCCGCCCCAGCATCGCCCCCTCCTTGCACGCGACGGCGAGGCCCTGCGGGGACACGGTGCCGTCACATCCCCCTGTACATCAAGCAGCCGGAGATATTTTAATTAACCGGCGTGAAACGAAAATCACGGAATTGCCTCCTGGCGCTGAATGGGAGAAGCAGCGCTGGGAGCAAGCCGTCGTTTCCCCACCACCCCTGGAAATGCCCGAGCGGGTCCGGATCACGGTCCCCACGGTCCCCGTTGCATCCTGCGGCGCTTCCCAGCAGCATCCCAGAGGGTCCGGGGACGGGGGTTTGTGTCACTTGAGCCATTTCTTAGGGCAGGAGAAGCGTGGCAGCAGGCATGGGGAAACAGAGCAAAGCGCTGGCCCTGTCTGGAAAGGATTTCCATGGGAGAGGGGTCACGTCACGCACGTTTGGTGCACACGTGTTACCCTCGCTCCTGCTCCGTGCTCCGGCCATTCATAGCTGGGATGAGTCAGAGGGGCCAGGGAGAGATTTCTCAATTCAGATAAAAATGTTGAGGTCGTTTTGCAAGTCCCTGCTTTTGTGGCTGCGGCAAATGCTGCGGGAGAAACACAAAACCATGTGAAACTCGTTGAGGTTTCAGCTTTGTTATGAGCACGAAACTCGGACCAGATTTCTGCGGGGGCCGTTGCCGCTCTCGCCACAGCCCGGGAGCCAGAATCAAACCCGATTTTGTTCCCTTTTCTATTTATTCACCACAAACTCTTGAATGCCTTCTATTTTTGGTGCCTTTCCTTTAGCCAAAGAGCAAAGGGAGTCACCTGACGGATGAAATATTTTCTTGATAAGACACTTTTTTCCCCTTGTTTTGCTCCCCGAGGCTCCCAAGGCCGGTCCGTCCCGGCCAGCTGCCGGTCCTCGCGGAACTATTTGCTATAACTAAACGTTACGCAGCTGTTTCTCACTAGGGCATTCTTCAGAGGTGGATTATTTGTCATTCCCCAGCTTAATAATAATAATCCGCTAATGCACTTTTGTCATCCAATGAAGGAACAAAATGCTCCCATGTGTTTTTACAGCAACGGTGCTTTTCCACGCGTGCAGATGGGGTTCAGGCTCTCCCCGCGCCCTGGCCTGACTGAACGCACTGAACAACTCCCGCGGCACCAAGTATTAAGGCTTATAATATGACAGGGTGGGTCAGAATTGTATTAAAACCACGGGCTAACAAGCGTATAAAAGAGATGTGAAAAGGAAGGGAAAAGTGAACGTTTCCGACATGCCGGTGGCCGTGGGGATCCCCTCCTCCCCCCGCCTTGTGCTTCCTGGGAATCTTGCGCAAATATTTGTTTTCAGTTCTGCGCTGGATCAGACGCTGTCCCACGAAGGGGGGAGTTTGCGGTTCCCCCAGTGCACGCTCGATGTTTTGCAGCCGGCGGGCTGCGGGCAGATGTCCTCGTCCAGATCCAGATGTGCAGCGCGAAGCTCTCGCTTCACCCCCCCCACCACCACTTCCAGCTCCGGGGCTTTGCCGGAGCATCTCTGGGGAACATCCCGGCATCTCCGGGGAGCAAGGCGGGTTTGCTCCCCCACTCTCTGGGACAACTCTCAGTGGGTTGTTGGCTCTCTGATGAAAAGGGACCGCTCTGCCATGGTCCCTTCCCATCCTCAGGCAGGAGTGGCCCAACCTCGGTGCCAGCTGCTGGCAGCAGAAATGAGGCATTTTTGCCCTTTTTTTGCGGTTTTTTCCACTGTTCCAGGTCCCTGGAGCCAGGCAGGGGCTGAGGATGAGGGTTTGCCCCACACCTTGGCGTGAGGATGGACCTGCAGCCGCCGCCGGCCTCTGAACTGCATCAACCGCAGCATCGTATAGTTACAGCCTGGCCAAAATCCTCCTCGCCTCCGGGAGGGAGCGCGGGGGGCGGCGGAGCATCGTCCCAGCCATCCCTGCCGGCCAGAGCCGGCCTCCCCCAGCCCCGGCTGCCGTCCCAGTGCTCGGGATGGTGCCGGAGAGCCCTGGCAGGGTGGCGGGGGGGAGTGGGAATGGCTGAGCCCCTGGTGAGCTGGCAGGGTTCCTCGGGGACATCGGGTCCTCGGCTGCATCATCTTCCCAGCCAGCATTTCAGAGCCAACACTCGGTGGTTTGTCTGCGGTTCCCGGGTCAGCGGCTTTGCCGGGATGGAGGAGGCACTGGCCAGGGGCTGGGGAAGGGATTTGGAAGCCCTACCTTGAGCTCCTGCTCCGCCGGAGCAAGTGGGAGCCGGTCCCATGTGTTGGGGTGATGCAAACACACGTGTTAAAGTTTCGGGGACGTGGCTGGGAGTGGAGGGAGGTGCAGGGCTCACGGCAGCACCTTGGGCGGTGGCTGCTGAAGCTGTCCCTGCGTCGCAAAGCTTCAAATGAGGGGTCAGATTCACCGACATGGAAACTGCTGGGAGCTGGAGGCAGCGTGTGAACGCAGCGCAGAGCAAGCGTCGATGCCAAAGTGTGGGTGACTCGCTGCACCTCAAGGAAATGAAAAAGCACTTTCTCCTGTTCTTGCTTACCCAAAACAAGAGCTCTCAGCCTCAGCTGGCTCGGTACGCCGGGGCAATCAGCGTTTTGAGCAGGCTTGGACTTTGATTTGTTTCTTACGGCTTCCTGTCCTGATGAGAAAGGAAAAGTTATTTTGGGAACCTCATGAATGAAACCCAAGAGGTGACCGAGGCATCAGCAGGGCGGGCAGGAGCGGCGGGGGCAGCCAGACACAATATTTCTCCTACCCGCAGGAGAGATGCTCTGGAGGCTCTTTGCCTTTGATTCCCTCTCCCCACCGCTTCTCGCCGCAGTGAAGAGCAATTATCCTTTCCATAAAAGGCTCCTTATTTTAGGGGACTTCCAGTAACTTCAAAGAAGGGGCAGGTTTCTCTCGGGAACAAAGTCATCGTTTCAGTGGGTTGTCAGGTCTCCGATGAAAGGCACGGTCTAACACTCGCTGCTGGGGGCTGGCCCTCTGCTCTGTCCCCGTACCCCTGGTTTTGTTCAAAGCCCGTGTCCCCGGAGGAAGATGCTTTCTGTGCACTAATCCCACGCCGCGGGACCCCGTCCCCAACCGGGCTGAGACCCGGAGCACCGAAACCCACCTTACGCGGAGCCATGGAGATGCTCACAGCCACGCAGGGATCTGCAGCATCTCCCAGTCCTCTGCCGTGGAAGGGGCCAGTGGGGAAAGCACGGAAATGCCCAGCTTTCCAGCTACCTCGTCCCAGACAAATATTGCTTCTCCTTCTGAGGAAAAGGCAGCGTTACCCGAGCTGAGTTTGGCCGGGGCTCGGGATGTCAGTGAGCAGCGCTCGGTTGGACCGATGCTTTTTTTCCCTCCCCAGCCCCTGTTCTGAGCCTCCAACTGTTATGAAATAACCTTTCCCAAAAGCCAAGAAATGCTCTTGTGGCCGGGGGAGGCTTTTCATCCCTCCCTGGCAGAGCACAGGGGCCAAGCGGCACTTTTGGGCTTGTTTCTTGCAAACAGGAGATGCTTCCCAGGCGCTGTGGGACTGCGAGGGGCAGGCTGAGCTCGGGGCTCCAGGGTACCAACTCGGGGGGAGATGGCCGTGGAGGAATTAACCTGTATTTTAGCACGGCAGCAAACTCTCTGGGATGCAGCCTGCTTTCCCAGGGCACTCCCATTGCCGGGATGGCTTGGCAAAGCCGCTGAGCCCATTGTGGGATGCAACATCCCATTTCGCCCCCCACATCCAAAGGGGCAGCACGGCTTGGGGAAGCGGGAGAAAAGCTGTGCGAGGACCAGGCGAAGGGAAACCGGTTTTGCTGGAGCCGGAGCCCCCGGGGATGTGATACCCCGTCGGGTGACGGGAGGGAGCGGGTTGAGTTGCAAAGCGGCAGAAGGCACCGGAGGAACCCTCTGGTTTGGGATGCTGAAGGGCTGAGCCTTGTCTACCTGCTGGCTCTGATCTTATCTCGCCAGGCAGCCTGCTCGGGGCAGGGGTTATCGCTGCTCTCCAGGCTGGTGGGGAGAGATGAAAGCGCCCTGGGATGGGCTGTGTCCCCGTGTGGGGACCCCCAGCCCCCTGCCGCCAGCACCTTTGTCCGTGGGGTAACCGTAGCCGGCAGCGGGGGCAGCCGGCGAGGGAAGAAGCGGGAAGGAGAGGGCGAGATGGGTGTAATTTGGTAACCCAATCTCCCCGCATTTCATCCGGACAAAAGGAGTGATTACAGCCGCCCAGGCTGGGATTACAGCAGGGAGGTGCGGAAAGGCCGGTGACCCGCCTCGCCCCCCCCTTCCCCTTCACCTTGCATCCCCCTCCTTGGGTCCAAAATGCCTCCGCTCCCAGTGCGGAGCCCAGCAAGACCCGTAAGCCCTGCGTACAGCGGGGGTAAACGGAACATGGACTCGCTCCGCAGCTTCGACCCACCAGTTCCTCTGAGCCAAAACTCCCAGTCTCTGGGTTCAGCCATTGCTGCTCCCCCACCTCCAGAGTTTGGTCTCTGTCCTCGGATTTCAGAGCCAAACACCCTGTATTTTCCTAACATCCATTTTTCTCCCCTATCAGCGTCTTCCCTCTCAATCCATCACTTTGCATTCACCCCACAGCAGCGGCCAAGCACAGCGACCCCGGGGTGACGGGCCATCAGGGAATGGGGGGCTGGGAGGGGAGATGGGGATGAGCGGGAAATCTTGGCAGAAGCCCACGGACCCTCGTCGAGGGTTTCTGGCAGCCTTAACGATGCTCCAATCTGCTAATTGTCTGCACGCAGCCCCGGCTGAGCGCTGGCTTCCAGTTTGTGCCTCGCTCAGCCCAGACTCACGGTTGGGCGTGGGAACGGTGGGGGGTCCAGCGCGTCCCCGCGCCGCGGTCGGGGGGGAGCATGGGGCTGGCGAGCAAAGCAACCCCTGCGTGGGGGCACCACGGGCATCTGCCCCATCGCCCTCCCCGGCAGCCAGGCCCGTCTTAGCAGAGCCACGGTGACGGCCACGCAGCAGCCGCCTTGTCCCAGTGTGTCCCGTCACCCAGCTGGAATTCCCCCGGCTGTGATTTAACCACTTGCTACTTGTTTGGGCCCAAAAGGCATGGAGGTGATGACCCTCGCAGCAGATTTCCATAGCGTGGTGTGCTCCCTGGCTCCATATACAGCCCCGAGACCTTCTGTCCCCCCTCAGAAGCGGAGATTTTTGCCCCTTGGTTTTTCCTCCCGCCCTTCTCCAGCTCAAGGGGAGACCCCAGGACCCATCCCAGGTTTTGCAGCAATCTGAGCCGCAGTCGCCCCCCCTTTGGCTGAGCAGAAGGGGAAGGGTCGTATAACCACGGGGCTGGTGGGGGAGCCCCTCGGGGCTGGCGATGGAGCCCAGCTGGCCCCGCTGGTTGCCCGGCCCGGGCAGGGGGCCAGTGGGGGGACGGGAAGGAGAAGGGGAGAGGGAGGAGGTGGTATGGTCAGGGGCTGCTTGCTGGAGGGGATTAAAGGCTCAATCTTGAGTCAAGAGAAGGAAATTAGAATGAAATCAGCTTCTAGCGCCTGCTGGCAATCGGGGCAGGATTTATAGCTGGGGAATGGTGGGTTGGGGCATCCCGTGGCTTCCCCCGAGGGTCGACGAAGGGGGTCGTGGTCCCTCCTTGCTCCTCTCCCGCTGCTGCGGAGGGTGGGGACCAAGGAGGGGCCCAGGCTGGGGGCGACCCCCAGCTGTGGGGACCGATGGGCTCCCTGCAGTCCCTGGACCAAAATATCCTCGGCGGTGGCTGGAGCTGGTGGAAGGGGCAGGAGATGGATGGAGAAGGGTGTCAGTGCTGAGCTGTGCTGGGTACGGCCGTCCGCAGCCCGGCGGGCTCTGGGTACAGCTGTTGTAGAGGGGACGGCGATGCCCCGATGCCCTGGGGCAGCACCCATGGGTGCTGGGGGGGAGGCTGGTGGGTGCTCAGGGCTGAACCCCAGGGGCTGAGCATGCGCGGGAGCAACGAGATAAAACACATCACCTGCTGCTCCCTTCTCGTCGCTTCTCTGACGTTCCCACCGTCCCTCTTACCAAGCCCAGCACCAGCTCCCCCCTCTTCTCTGCTCCCTCCCCCCCGAATCCCGCATTTCCAAACCTTTCCTGACCCCCTCCATCACTTCTCCCAGCCTCCATCCTCCTCTTCCTCCTCCCTTCAGTTTTTCCTGCCTGCAGCCTTTCAGCTCGGCATCCCACCACCCTGCCAGAGGCTCATCCTCCCCGTCACCCGCGGGGCTGGAGCATCGCCGTGCCCCTACCCCGGCACCCGGGGTGCCCCGCGGTTCTGCCCCCCCCTCCCCGACCACGCTGCTCCCCACACCGCAGCGGGGTGGAAATGGGGCGCCTGGCAGGAACCGCCTGTAAAACGAAGAAAGTTAATCATGGAGATAATTGAAACCAGCGGCTGCGGCTGGAGAGCGAGCGGCTTTTTCTGAGCTGAGGGGAGGAAGGAAGGGGGTGGGAAGCTGGGGCTGGTGGGGGGGGAGGTGGTGGGGGTCTTTGGGGTTTTGTGTTTGTGTGTTTTAAGCCAGGGAACAAATCCATATGGTTGCACGGGCAATTCCCAGGAACTTTTAGCCGGGGCTCAATCATAAATGTTTCAATCCTTTCACTTCAAGTGTAAAATTGAGGCTCTTTGGAAGGAAATGGGTTGGTTGGCGGCTCTTTCCTGGGGCTGTGCAGGCAGCCCTGCCCGGGGGGGTCCCGGAGGCGTGTGGCTGGGATCGACCCCCCCAGGGCTGCGTCTACGGGGGGCAAATCCGTTTCTCAGCCAGCCCTGGAGAGCAGGACTGAGCACTTTGCCCAGCCCGCGTCCCCCTGGGTGCTTCAACCTGGGCTCCCGTAGAGACCAGGGCTGGGGGGTGGCAGCACATCACCCCCCGTCCCCGTCCGTGTCCTGGGCATGGTACAGGACCGTGGCACCCGTCGACTTCACCTCACTTCTCATTTCCCTTCCAGCAGCGCTGGGAGCACCTTGCAGGAGCAGCAAACTGGGGGGAGGAAGGTAAGGCAGAGCCCAGAGCCTGGCCAGGGGGTGACAAGGGGGTGGCCCCTCTCTCGGGGGGGGCTGCGGGTGCCAGGGTCCCGTGCCGGCCTCAGATGGGCATCGTCAGGGCCCCGTCACTTTGTCCCCCTCCTCACTTGTCTTCCCACAACCTCATTCCACTAATCCTGCTTAACCGCCCCCAGCCCAGGTGGTGGGTACTTTAGATTTGCACCAAGTTTTAGCCCAAAAATGGCATTTTGATGCCTCTGGCCTTGGGTCACTGGAATGGGCGAGGGGCAGCAAGGATGCCTGTGCCCGGCGTGGTCCAGGCGTGCGGGGGGGGATGCTGCTTCCCTCCAGCTATTTTGGAAAACCCCAGCTTGGGCTTGGGCTGGCGGTGCTGGTGGTGCTGGTGCTGGTGGTGCTGGTGGTGCTGGTGGTGCTGGTGCTGGTGGTGCTGGTGGTGCTGGTGCTGGTGCTGGTGGTGGTAGTTATCCACCCCCAGAGCTCCAACTGTTCTACGCCTCTGGATTTTCGACCTTGCAGTTGTGTGCGCGTTGCCTTGGGTATTTTCCAGGGTTGAGACGAAGCATCTCTCCAGAAAGCCCTGATTATCCCAGGCTGAAAAGCAGGTCTGAAGCAATTAAGAGATGGAACAAAACCCTTCCAGCTACGGAGCTGCGTAAGGAAAACGGGCGAGGCGGGGGGAGAATTTGTGTGGGATGGATTTGAGCTTAAAGACAGGCTGGACCTGCAGGGAGGGAGACTTTCCTCCCCGCTCAGGAGCTGAGCAAAATCCCCCCTGGCCTCACATCGGTTATGTCTTTTCACTCTTCAAGCTTGATGAATATTAGTGAGAATTGGGTTTTGTCACGAGGCTGCCGTGGCGGTGACCCATCCCTGCCTGCACAGGGACACGAAGCGACGCGGAGAGCTGCGAAGATGCGGCCGCACCAGGATTTTGCTGGGTTTCGGAGGCCGGGCTGCACAAAGGGGTCCTTCCCCAGCAAGTGCCCACCGAGGGAGGGGGACAGGGACGTGCCCGGGGGTGGGGAGGGAGGCCACGCGCGAGGGTCAGCGCCGGTGCACGGGAGTTGGCCCCTGTTTGCTGCCTTCCCACGGCTCGCCTGGCGCCCGGCCCGGCCTCCCTAGTTGGAAAACCAGAAATCTGTATTTCTAAGGACTTCATCTGGCAGTTCTGCAAAGGGGAGCGCAGCCCCCGGTCCCGGCTGACGGTCGCCGGAGTTTTGCTCCGCTCCCTTTGTTTGGAAGAGTCTCATTTCGTGTCTAATGAAAATTTTATTCCGAATTTTTTTGTTTTGTTTCTAAAACAAAGAGACATTTCCAACACCCAGCAGCTGGGGATAAAAAAAGAATCAAATATTTATTTTAAAATGAGTAATAAACTAACCTGGGAGCTTGTATGTGGGGAGGATTTATATTCTCTCTGTTTTTCAGATGGGGAAAATGAGTCACCGACTAATGGCCAAGGGGAGCTGATGAACTGGGATGAATTGCATGGGGTTTTTCACCTTTTGAGGGAATTAAAACCTCTTTGCCGTCCCTCCAGCCTGGGTCTCAGCCTGGTTTTGCACCCAAGGGGTGCGGTGTTCCCAGGACAGGGTTTACGCGCTCACCCCGGGAGCAAGGGACCCTGGAAGCCTCCTCTGAAGCAGCAATGGCCTGGCTGAAGCTCATCTTCAGTTTGCCTGGGAATTAAGATCTCCTTCATCAGCCCCATCCTCCCTTGGAAACAGGATAAAGTCAATTCTTCCAGACCCTTTGGAGGCTTTTTGCCTGCTCTTGGTGATTTTGTCTTCAGCCACGTTTGGAAGGAAACCAACCCGACCACTTTCTCCCAGTCTCTGTAAATCATTCCCCAACCCCTTCCACTTTCATACTCAAGTTAAGGAAATAATTAAAAGACCAGGAAAATGAGCTGTTGGCAAGTTTCCTATGAAATTGCTCAGCGCTGGGGTGCTGTGCAGAGTTTGAAGCCCTTCACAGGAGCAGGGTAGACTTTCAGGGAGCTGCTGTGATGCCTCCGTCAGAGGGATTTGGCCACTTCTGTGGCTCTCCGTTCCCTTCCCAGTGCTCCGAGATGGCAGTTTGCTGTCTCTTTGCCAGGACAAAAGCACTGCTCAACACCCAGGTGGCTTCTTTTCAGCTCCAGATGAAGCCAGCCTTCGCACAGGAGCCTGCCACGTCGGTGGAGTTGCCAGCCAGCGGCAATTTCCATCTCAGAGGGATGCTTTGAGGGAAACCAGAGTGTTTTTCCCCATTTACCCCATGGCTCGCCTGGCTGGGGGGTTACTTTGGGGTTCCCCAGAGGGCTCCATTGTACCCTCACCCTTGTCTTGCTGGGCTGGAGATGGGTTTTCTCAGCTTATTTGGGCAACATCTCACACCCCCGGGGCCAGACCCTCTGCGCTGGGACTTGCTGAGATGGTCCATCAGCAGCAATAGGAACTGCGTGCGCCTGGGGGGGACACCACTGCCTTGCCCTGGTGGCTGTAGCCCCTCTCACGTTGTCTCCCTTGCTAAACCCCCAAACACATCCACCTGGGGCTGGTTAACCTCTCCCTGCTCCCTCCAGGAAGGCCACATCCATTAAGTAAAGCCCCATCAGCACCTCGCTTGGTTTGCGCCCAGCTGCGGCAAAGCAGAAGCATCTGGGGGAAATTTGGGGAAGAAGAAGAAGAGGAGGAGGAGGAGGAAGAAGGGTAGGGCTTTCCCTTCCCTCTGCTTTTCCTTTCCTGCTGTCCCTGCTGGTGGTGGCAGTGCTGTCCCTCCTTCCCAGGTGAGACACGGTACCTCTTGGACGCGCTGAGTTAGGGGTGGTTTGGAGCGAGGTGGCTGCGGGGGTTGGTCTGGGCTCTGTCACTGCCCAGACACCCGTGTCCTGTGCCAGGACACCGTGTCCCGCTCCTCCGTGTCCCCTACCCCATGTGGGGTTGTGGGGACACCCTCAGACACAGGGACTTTCCCCACCTCTGCCCAGCCTTGCCGGGCACTGGGGGGTGTTGATTTTGCCCCTTCCTCACCCGCTCACGTTTTTGGGCCAAGTTTAGCCTGGGCCAGGTTGATCCTGCTCCCGGCACGGCCCTGGTTTCTGCTGGAGCTTTGGGTGCTGCAGCAGCACCCACAATCGCTCGAGGCTTGGACCACGCACGTGTGTCCCTGACCTGGGTCGACAGAGGTGTGACGATGGGTTAAACCAGCACCTTCTGACGCCGGCTCAGCCCCGTCTCTCCCGGTCTGGGCTGTGGGGCTGGAAAACCCTCAGGTGAGGATCTAAGAGCAGGTGAAAAGCGAAAAGCTGGCGCACAGCTCTCCTGGGGGCCGTTAGCCCCCACCGCGACTCCCCTGGGCACGGGGGGGCTCTCACGGCACGCGGCAGCCTCGGGGAAGGGTCGTGCCCGGCGCTGGCACATGGCCATCGCCCCGGCGCTCCCGCCTTTGCTGCTGAGCTGCTTCCCATTATTTGGGAATGCAGCTTTCACCGGCATATGGGAGGCAGATTTTGCCCGGGGGTGCAAAGGGGGGGCATGGGGCTGCTGACGGCGGCGCTGACCCCCGTGCACCGTGCGGGGCAGGTACCGCGGGGGCCGTTCGCAGCTCGGGGCTGGAAAATGAAACATCTCCAAAACCCCCCCTCCCTGTGGCTGGCTGCACCCCCAAATCCAGGCTAAATTGCCGGGGAAACCTGCAAGAACACTTGCTCGGCTCGCTTCTGCAGGCAGACAGATGGACGGGGAAGAAATATAGGTGAGATTAGCGTTTGTCAGCTGCAGCTGGGCGCCCTGCGCTGGCGTTTCACTTGCAAAGCCCCGCTGCTATTCTGGAAGCTCAGCTTTCTTTTCCCATCTTTGTCTCTCCGCGAAGGGAAGGTCCCAGCTCCCCGTAGGAGACAGGAGTCGGATCAAAAGCATCTTGGTGCATCCTGGGGTTTTAATATGGGGGTTTTTTGCCTTTTTCTCCGGCACTGGTGAGGCTATCCAACACCTCGCGCTGGGGTTGGCAAGGGGTTTAGCAAAGCGGTGGTTCTTCGCTGGGGGTGACGGTGGCCGGAGCGAGCGTGTGGGTCCCGCGCGGGTCTGTCCCTGTGTTCCCAGGTCGGTGGCTGTCCTCCCCCGCCCCCCGAGCCAGCCCCCAGCCCCTGCAGAGCTCCTCACAGCAGATGCGAGATTAAGCAGGGGGCCGCTCTCTCCCTCCCCAGGCACCCATAAAGAAGGGGAAGGAAGTTTTCCAGGGCCTTTCCCCCAGCCCTGCTCACCAGCCGATGCGAACATCAGGCTCCTTTCCAGATCTTATTGTTCCTTTTTTTTTTTTTTTTTTTTTTTATTCCCTCCCCTCCTGCACTCACCATAAATCAGGTTGTTCTCCCCAAGGGCCATCTAATGCAGCTGATCCCACACATGAAGACCACCTCGCAAAGCTCCCTCCCTCCCTCTCCCCCAGCACGGCTTCAGGCTGGGATGCAGGGAGGGTGATGGGGGGGAGGATGCTCGTTGCCCCCCCCCCATCTGCCAGATCCAGGCTCCTTCCCGGGGGCTGAAGCAGAAACCCATTCGCAGCCCGGCTCTGCTCCTCTTCCCCATTCCTGCCTCTTCCCCAGGGGAGGGTGGGGATTAAGAGGAAGCAGATTAAACCTAATGGATTGATTGCAATTATTTTCCCTTGTTTATTTGCAGTACCGTGTGGGAGCCTGAAAAAAATGAAAGGGAACGCTCTTTATGTGCGTGCAGTCCTGGTCCTCATTACGTTTCCTGCTAGAGAGCGACCCGGGCCAGCCAAAAATAAAACCGGCTACATTTGAGCATCCTATTTCAAGCTCTTATAAACTGCGATGTGTGAATACTTCTGTGCGCGAACCCACACGCGATCCTGTGCGGAGCAGCTCCGACACCAGCCCTGCGAGGTCCCAGCTGCCCTTGCCCACGTGTCCCGAGTTGGCTGGGGACACGCACCCCCCGGGGAGCCGTCAGGAGCTCCCAGGGACAAGAGCCAGCCTCTTGTTTGGGGGAAGATCTACCTGTCACCACGCCTGGGAGGCTTCCCTCCCGCCCCCCGATTTGACTGCCCGAGGGCCATGTGAGTATTTCACATCAGAATCGTGCCCTGTATCCCTTTGCCTGCCCGGAGCTGAGCCCTCCAAGCTCTTCCCGGACTTGTTGCAAAAATTTCCCCCACGTGAATAAGTCTCCCCAGGTCCGGGGGGTTTGTGTAGGATCCCGGGACGCTGGTCCTGCACCGTGGGGTGCCGAGGGCAGCATTGCTGATGGCACCGGGGCGCAGCAACAGGCGCCTTGTGCCCAAAGCAGCAGAATGCTTCAAAATTAGTGGATTTGAGCCTTTTAATGCTCTTTTACAGCAACTGAGGTAACTCGGAGGGGTGCGAGGAGGAATCTGCCTCCTTTTTCTGGGTTTTTTCCCCCAACATCCAAGATCTCTCCTGGAACGCACCGGTTGTGCCGGGGAGCGGGGCGGGAGCAGGGCTGGCAGCGCTGGGGGATGCTCGGAGCTGCCCGGCACCGCCGTAAGCTGCTGTAAAAAGCTGGATAAGTCGTGTGAAGCTCCCGGCGCCGCGTTCCTGGCTGAGGTCCGAGTCTCCTCCGCTCGCTCCCAAGAAATCCTCCTCCACCAGATAAGGTCAGACTTTACATTCCTGTTGTTTATAAGGTTAAAATAGGAGGACGGGGGAAAAAAGAAGGAAAAAAAAAAAACAAAACCCACCCTCGAAGGCTTTGGGGCCACCTTCCCTACCATGGGTTCACAAACCTCGGCTCTTGGCTGGGGGGAAATAACCAAGCGTCACGCCGACGTGGAGATGCTCTTTATTGGCATCCGACGGATACACAAGGACAGTTACCCACCCGGCCGGCGCGGCGACCCGCCACCCCCCCGTGCATCGCCCCCCCACCTCATGCTGCTCACACCCCCCCACAAACCCCCCAATTCCTTCTACGACGGCTATTTCTTCACCGTAAAACTTCCTAATAAATCGGCACTGGTATTACAGAGGGGTGAGTGGAGAAACACACATTCTTTGTACAACAGAAACATTAGAAAAGGACACAAAACGTACCGACGAGCACTAACTTTGGCTTGGTTTTCCCTCCCTGGTTTTTTTTTTTATTATTATTTTTATTTTTTTCCTGCAACCAGGGATTTGAGGCATCCCCCGGCTTCTCTTTGGATGCTGAGTTTGTCTCCGTTTCCTCAGCCCTGAGGAAATCCCTTTACCATGGCAATTGAAACCTCAGACCGTGGCAATATTGTCCTGAAGAAAAGCAATTTCCAGCTGGCCAGGTACGGCCAGGTCGGCTTGTCAGACTGAATCGGGCAGTTTGTTTTGCTTTTGATCTGGGCACTTCGTTCCAGTGGCCCTCAGTTCGTATTTCAGTCGCTTCACCAAAAAAAAGGGACCGATGGAAACAACCTGGCGATAAACAACGTGTAAATTCATCCAAAAAACATCCCTTGTGGATGGCTTGCTCTGGAAGGAGCTGGCGCCCCAGACAGGGGCTCACAAGCCGCAGTCACCCGCTGCAAGTGGGGTTGCATATTTGGGGCAGTTTCCGTGGATTTTAGTGATGGGAGAGAGTCGGGATGCAGATGTGGGAGTCGGACCCCTGTCGAGGCCAAGTGTTCCTAACCAACGGCATTGGCATGAGCAGCCGGCGGCCAAAGTTGTTCCTCCAAAGGGATCTTTGCTCTTTTGTTGCACAAGGGCAGGAGGCATCAAATATCCCATCCTGGAGATCCGGATTCAGCCTGTCCTGCTTTATCATCCAAAGCACAGGGGGCAAAATTCCCAAAAGCTTTTGAAGGACCTGGGCGCTCGAATCCTATTGACGCAGGCTCCGATCCCTTGGGAAGCGCCGAGCTCTCCCTCCCGACGCTCGGTAGCTCTGCTGGGAACAGCCAATCCTTCCACGTTCCCAAGTTTCTCTTGGACCTGCTGCAGTGATTTTGGGGGTGTGCATGTCTCCCTGCCTCCAAATTGAGTCTTTAAGGCCAGAAACGGGGTGGGACCGAAGGCTTGGACTGCAAAACGCAAGCTCGCCTTGCAGGCAGAAGGGCTGCAGGGAAGAGCAGAGGGGCCGGGGCGGGCACCGTCACCCCATGTCACACGTAGAAACATCAAGCAGTTAGTAAAACGACACAGTATTATTTACAAATCTTGCTTATCTCCTTAGAGAGGGGAGGAAAAATCACCTTCTGCCTTCAGGAAAGGGTTTCTGGCTGAACCCAGAGGCGAAGGGGAGGTGGACCTGGCGCCGGTGCTGTGCACAGCTCACTGCGCAGTCCTTCCTCTGCAAACCGTCCGCGGTGCTCCAGGCAAGCGAGATGTCAAAGCTGTGCCTGTGCTGGGGACATCCCCCAGGACCACGGCGGCGGCTCGCTGGGGGAACGAGGTGCTCGCCCGCCCGGCGGCTCCTTGCCAGCATCACCCGTGAGTGAGCTGGGTGCTGGGAGCTGATACGCCAAGAAAATGCACTTCGGAGACGTGGAGGCGGTGAGTGATGTCCCCTCCCCGGGGCTGCGGTGGGGTCCAGGCAGAGGGAGGTGCTGGGGCCACCCGGGGATGCCCCGGGGAGGCAGTCGGTGCTCGGAGGGTTGGCAGCACCCACTGCGCGCCCAGACGGAGGCGAAGGGCCCGTGGGGAGCGGGCAGGGGTGTTTCTGAGCCCCCCTTCGCAGTGCTGGAGGAGAAGGAGCCCTTACAAGCAGGGGTCAGGACCGCCAGCCCCGGCCGGGTCTGCGGGCGAGCAGGGACAGTGCAATCGCGGCAGGGTGGCTTTGCTCCGGGGTCGGTGCAGCACAGGGACACCGGGGTTGGCGCCGGGGGAAGGATGAGCAGAGCCCTTTCGTCGTGTCCCCGCTGCGGGCAGGCACTTTTTCAGCCCTTTCGACCTTCGGTGTCCTCCCGTGGAGCTCCGGCGCCGGGGAGGTGGTGGCACCCAGACACACGGTCCCCAACGTTCGGGTGGTCCCGGCCGCTCCTCACCGAGACCAAAGGCTGGCAGCGCTGCGGAGCGTGCGTGGGGGCTGCGTCCCCCCAGTTTCACAGTGTAGGTTGGGCTGCTGGAAGCCAAGTCCTTTCCCCCAGCCCACCCCCCCCGTGGTGCAGCCCAGCCGTGGGACCAGCCCCTTCCCCAGATCCCACTACAGCAGCTCCGGTTCTCTCCGTGCCCATC
This sequence comes from Rissa tridactyla, assembly GCF_028500815.1. Taxonomy (NCBI): domain Eukaryota; kingdom Metazoa; phylum Chordata; class Aves; order Charadriiformes; family Laridae; genus Rissa; species Rissa tridactyla. Next base: position 8,046,462 of record NC_071484.1, on the reverse strand, counting down.
CCAGCCCTGCCCTTCACCTGCGGTTTTGGGGGGAAGCAGATGGATTTCAGGGCATCGGAGGGGAGCAGGAGATAGCAGCGGGGTGGGCCAAGGAGGAAGATTGGGAGGAAGAGGAGAAATGGAGCCCCAAGGAGGAAGGAGAAGGGGCTGGGAGGGGATAGAGGAGAGGGCTGAGAGCACGGTGCTCTTTCCTGCATCCCTCCAGCCTCGACGGGCTGCAGAGGATGCTCCGGCGGCAAACAGGCTTCGGGCCTTGAGCGAGACCGAGCCCTGCACCCATCCCACTTACGGGCTGCCGGGGGGAGGTGGGGCTGGGAGGGGGTGATACCGAAACCAGGAGCTCAGTGCATACAGGACTGTAAATCGAGGGGGCCCGGGGAGCCCCCGCTTCCTTCTCACCCTCCCCTCCAGGGCTCTCGGTGCCGGGGAGGGGAGAGGTGAGGGGGCGAAGAGGGAAGGGGACCCCGCGGGGCCGCCCCGGGCCACCCTTCAGACGGGGGAGGTGGCGGTGGACTCGCTGTACAAGCTCTTGGCGATGTCCCCGTGCTGGATGTTGCGCAGGGCGGCGAGCAGGGTGTCCAGGGTGGCCGTCTCCTTGGAGGACCAGTGGGCCAGGAGAGCCCGGGCGGGCGATTCCTCCCGGGTGAAGGAGTCTATGAGGTCCTCTTTGTAGCCCAGCTCCCTGGCCAGTTGCCTCCACGTCTCCTCCGCGGAGCTGCCCAGCAGCTTCTCCACCTCCTCCTGCTTGCTGGGCGGCAGGTTGGCGTAGAGGTTCCCGTCTCCCTTGGGTGCTGGGGTGGACGAAGCGGCGTTAAGCCCATCCCCGGGGTGCCCCTGCCCACCCTGCAGCCCCCGGTTGCCCTACCTGGCCCCTGGGTGCTCTGGCCGGGCGGCTGCTGGTCGTGCAGGCTCTGGCTGTCCACCGAGATGCCGCTGTCGCTGTGCAGCTTCTCCCCCTCCGGCGAAGGTGTCTGGTTCACTGGGCGGTTGTTGGCCCCTTGCTTGTTCTGTTTGCAGTTGTTCCACCTGCAGGGAGAAGAGCGGGGAGGTGACAGCCGGCGGTGACACCCCCCAAGGCTGGGAGGAGGTTTGTTGCTTTGTCCCCCTTTCCTGGGGGACTGCTTTTCCCAGGGAGAAGCATTTCTCCTGCAGCCTCAACCTCTCCAGCGTGGTGGCTGGATTGGTTTAAACTGGCACTTCTAGCTGCCCAGTGGGTGCCGAGCTCCTGAGATTTATCATGGAATCACAGAACCGTTTGGGTGGGAAGGGACCCCAAAGGCCACCCAGTGCCACCCCCTGCCCTGGGCAGGGACACCTCCCACCAGCCCAGCCCCGTCCAACCTGGCCTTGAACCCCTCCAGGGATGGGGCAGCCACAGCTTCTCTGGGTACCCTGGGCCAGGGGCTCACCCCCCTCACAGACAAGAATTTCTGCCTCAGATCTCAGCTAAATCTCCCCTCGTTCAGCGTAAAACCCTTCCCCCTCGTCCCATGGCTCCCCTCCCTGCTCCAGAGTCCCTCCCCAGCTTTCCTGGAGCCCCTTTAGGGACTGGAAGGGGCTCCAAGGTCTCCCCGGAGCCTTCTCTTCTCCAGGCTGAACCCCCCCAGCTCTCTCAGCCTGTCCCCACAGCAGAGGGGCTCCAGCCCTCCCAGCATTTCCGGGGCCTCCTCTGGCCCCGCTCCAACAGCTCCGTGTCCTTCTGCTGTCGGTGCCCCAGCGCTGGAGGCAGCACCGCAGGGGGGTCTCCCAGAGCGGAGCAGAAGGGCAGAATCCCCCCCCTTGCCCCACGCTGCTGGGGGTGCAGCCCAGGCTGCGGGGGGTTTCTGGGCTGCGAGGGACGGGTCAGGGCTCCCTTCTGCACGGAGCTGCCGCAGAAAAGCGTCTGCGCTGCCCAGGCTCGCGGGGGTGCCCGGGCTCGCGGGGGTCCCGGTGCTGCCTGTGGGTCCCCCCCACTCTCGGGGTGCCTCCAGCCCGGGGTGCCCGGGCAGCGGCCGAGCCGGCCCTGGCTCGCCCGGGTCCAGGTGCAAGCCCAGCGCCGGGATGAGCCGCTGAGCGTGATCGGCCGCGACGGCGCCTGCGGCGTGCCGGAATGAGCAGGGGCCGGGCAGGGGGGGCCGTTGCAATGAGGGCTGGGTGGGGTGCGTGGTGTATACCCCCACCCTGCTGCCCTCTCCCTCTTTCACCTCCTCAAGCTTTCTCATGCATTTTTGGAAATCCAGCTCCTACCCACCCAGCCTGGTGCCCTTCCCTCCATTGCTGGTGACAGCTCCGGCTGCAGGACCTCTGCGGCGGGGGGACATAGCCTGTTTCCCACTACCCAAATCCTCTGCCATGCCCCCATGGCACTGCCAGGGTCCCCCACCTTTTGAAAGCGATGTAGGCCACCAGCCCCACCACCACGGCCGCCAGGATGGAGCAGTAGACGGGGATGAGGTTGTCGGCGGTGCCGCGGCTCACGACGGGCTGCGAGCTGCCCATGACGGTGGTGCCGGTGTCTGCCAGGGTGCTGGGCATCACCTCGGTGTTGAAGGGGTCCCTGGTGACAGGCTCGGGGCTGTCGGAGCCCACCAGGGATGGCGTGTGTGTTGTCCAGCGAGGGTGGAGGTCTGCCGGGCAGGAGGGGAAAAGAAATGAGAATAATTAGCCGCGCAGCCGGCCATGCCTCGTAACGGGCTGTGGTGGGTGAACTGGTGAAAGGACAACGATCTCTAGAGGGATCTTCTTCCAATGGATACGGGGCCTGCGGAGGTGCCAGCTCTGCCCCATCCTGTTGTCCCCAGGCTTGTCTTTGCAAACCGCCTTGCCCCCAGACAGCACTGTCCTCCCTGGTCCCCAGGACAAGCTGAAGCCGTCCCCTGTCCCGAATGGCTGGTGGTGTCTGGTCATGGACAGGGACATGGCTTCATGAGCTCTTCTTTCACACCACTGGGTTTGCTCGAGTCCTGCAGCTCTTCCCCTGACGTCCAAGCTGCAGACTGAGCCCCGAGCTCCCACCGCTGGCACCGAAGCCCCAGCTGCCTCCCGTCCACCGCACGTCTGCGCCGGACCCGTGTGAAGCAACCAGCTCCTCCACAGCTCGCCCGGAGCCGGGCTCATCCGCTGCCAGGGCCACCAGTGCCTGGATTTGCCCCTTTCCCGGCCCCGGCTGGGAGTCACCCTGCTCCCGCCGCACCCAGGCACGTCCCACAGAGCGAGTGGATCCGTCTGGTCTTGCCCAGGGAAAGCGCTCTCACCTGTGGCTCTCCCACCCCTTCCCTTGGGTGCCGGCTCCCTCCCAACCGCCCAGCCGAGCCCAGGGCTGCCCCCGCCGGCACCGAGACCCACGGGGATGTGCCACCTCTGCCGTCCCGGTGAGGACGCAGTGGGTGCCGTGGTGGAGAGCTGGCACCTCGCCCGGCCGGCCGGACCCCGCTGCCCTTTGGGAGCGGCGCTTCGGTGGCCGGCAGGGCTTTTTCCGGCGGGGCCCCGCTGCCACTAACAAAGCTGGCCCTGTGCTCCTTGACTTATGGCTCCATTTACTCGACCCTTTCAAGAGAGCTGCGCTGGCTGCCCCCGCGCTGTGAATCAGCGGCAGCCGGGACAAAGCTCTTTTCTCCCCGGCCAGGCTCGGGGCAGGGAATCGCGCTGCTGCTGCCAAGGAGCCACCGGGGCGTCCTCAGCTGAAGCAGCCCGGTCGCTCCCTGGGGGCTCTGCAGGACAGCGGGGTGCAGGCTGGCACGGCGGGGGGCTGCCGCTGGTGAATGATGCCCTCCCCCTTCCCCTGGGCACCGAACCCTCCTGGGCTGCGGGGCTGGCTGTTCCCCTGCCCCTCAGGGCAGTTAATTCCCATCAGAAACCCATCGGCTGCCACCGTCCCTCCTGATGAAGGCTCGGGCGCTGGCGAGTGTGGCACCCGAGACTGGTGAACCTCTCGGCTTCGCTCGCCGTTCCTGGATGCTCAAAGCCACCCGGCAGAGTCCCTGCGCCCGCAGCAGCGTCCTGCCAAGGGAGCCCCTGGGAAGGGCTGGGCAGACCCTGGGGCCGGGCATTCGCGAGGGAGTCGAGGGCTCGCGGCAAGCGCTGCCTCGGCAGGGAGCTGCGCGCTGAAACGCCCAAGGGCTGGGGGTCTCAGCTGGACACCGGGGTCCTCTCCTCTCCCCTGAGCCCAGGGACGTGCCCCTGCTGTGGTGCAAAGGGAAACTAAGACAGGGAGAGCTACAGGAGACCCGGCGAACCCTCCGCAACCGCTCTCCCCGGAAAAGGCGGCGTTACCTCTGCATTCGGCGTCCGAGACGGCCGTGCACTCCTTCACCAACACCTCGTTCTCCTCGCAGGTGGTGCAGGGCAGGCAGGGGTCCACGAAGTTGGCTTCACTGGAGAAGGTGCCCTCGGGACACTCCTCGCAGACCGTGTCCTGCGAGTCCTGGCAGGGGAACATGAGGCCGAAGCCCACCTCGCACACCCGGCACTCCTTGCAGCTCCCGCTCGGCTCGTCCTGGTAGTAGCCGTAGGCGCAGCGGCACACGGCGTCGTCCGACTCCACGCAGGGCGCGGACATGCTCTTCAGCCCCACGCACTGCGTGCAGGGCTTGCACGGCTCCGTGGCGCTCACCGTGTCCGAGTAGGTGACGCCTGGCAGGGGACAGAGGGGGAGGTGAGAGGGGTCCCAGCATGGCGTCCCCATCCCTGTGGCCAATTTGCTCCCTGGCGCTGGCTTCGTCCCCTCACCAAATGGTGCCGGGCCAGGAAGATGGGCTTGTGCAGCAGCTGCTGGCTGGGACCATCTCCTCTTTCACCATTTTCTCCCTCCTCTGAGCCAAAGGGAGAGGTGCGTGTGCCCCCCAACACCACCGCGCATCCCCCAGCTCCACTCCCCATTAACAGCTACACCCTTTCTGCAGCAGTTCCCAGTGGGGATCCGGCCTCTGAGCTCCTGCAGCCTGGGCAGGGCTGGATGCTGCCCTCAACGTGCCCGTCCCTGCCGTTATGTCCCATCCCTGGAGAGGTTCAAGGCCAGGCTGGCCAGGGCTTTGAGCAGCCCGGGGTGGTGGGAGGTGTCCCTGCCCAGGCAGGGGTGGCACTGGGTGATCTTCAAGGTCCCTTCCCACCAAAACCATTCTGTGATCCCACTAGTTGGTGCCCGTGTCCCTGGGTGAGCATCCCTGCCCCCAGGCAAGCACCATCCCCGCTTTCGACCTCTGGATGGTTCCCCTGGGTGTCCTACAGCCATCACAGCTCCCCAGCATCCCAAATGCTTTCTCCTCCACATCCTGCCCGGGGGGTCCCTCGGGCCATCGCCACCCTGTGCCCCCTCCCCGTGTCCCCAACGTGGGGTGTGATGTGAACAGGAGGTTACAACACTAATTGCTGACTCTCCTCTGACCCCAGGGCTTCTTGCTCTCCAGTTTCATCCCGCAGGACTGACTCTGCCGGGGAAATCAATCCTCCTCCCGCAGCCCAGTAAGCCACCCCCGCGCCCCCTCCCTCCCCTGCCCGCTCCCAGAGGTGTTTGAAGATATTTTTAGCCCTGGAAGACGGGTCAGCTCCCGTCCTGGTGGGCACAGCTGCTGTCCCTGCGTTGACTGCCTCCTGTCGATCCCCCCAGAGCCCACACTGCCGCAACGCCCCGTCTTCCCTCGTCCGAAATGCTGGGGTAAAGTCCAGCCTCCTTGATGGAGAAGGTGTCGGGAGATGAAGTGCATCCCTCTGCTAGCCCTGCTCCTCGGGAAGGGCACCCAGCCACGTGCTGATCTGTAATTACCTGCCTGTCTCCCGGGGATGGTCGTGGGAGACAGCAGCTCCCACCCTCAGTGGCCTCCAGCTTCCCTGGGTGGCCAACGAGAGACCAAGCCATGGACAGGCTCAGGGCAGAGCTGTTCTGGTGCTTGATTTTTTGCTGCTTTCAAGACAGACGGGAAGGAAGAGCCCCGAGACCGTGGTGAGGGGCAGGGTTAGCATCGTCGGCGCAGGAGGAGTGGGATGGAGGTGCCGTCCCAGCCTCAGCGACTGCTTCCCCACTGGGGCTCAGCTGCAGCAAACCCTGAGCAGCGACAGCCGTGACATTTCCAGCCCCCCGAGTATCCCCGCACTGTGTCTGGGTGTCCTGCTCCTCTCTGGGGGCTGGTCCTGTGCCCTCCCTGGAACTACAGGACCCCTGGGATGAACCCGCTCCGCCGCTGCTGGCCCTGAGCCACCACCTTGGCTCTGCCCCGGGGTGGGCTAGTAGCCCACTGCCCATCAGAGCCAGAACAGCACCGGGTGGGCCGCTGGCGTGCACGGCTCCCATTAACCTGGGCTCATCCTTTGCATTATTCTGAATTATTGATAGGCACCATTAGAGCGGGGAAGTGGCCAGGAAAGGCATACGGCTGAGTGGGCACATTTTCAGTGGCAGCAAGGTATCCGAGCTGAGCAATTACAGCTGAGATTCAACCAGGGCCCCCTCCCTCCCGCCCGCAGCGATGGAGGCTGGCGAGGGGGATAAATAAATCATGAGGCAGCAATCAGGGGTGGTTGGCAAGGAGGGGGAAGAAGGAAAATTATAATAAAAAAAGCACAAGTGGCCATTTGGGCTAATGCAGGGATCGGCCCCCCAGCCCGACCCGCACGGGCTTTGGCAGGGCTGGTGCTTTGGTTGTAGGGAATGTTTTGCAAAACAATTTGGCTGGTGAATCGGGAAGATGTCCAAGGCTCGGAGACAGCCCGGGGTGGAGGTGGGGATCCCGGGGCCCAGGGCCGTGCCCGCATTCCTGCCCGCCGGCTCACGTTTGGCAGCGAGGATGCTCTTCCGGGACCGGGGCTGCCTGCGCCTGCCCAGCCCTGCCGCGGCGGGGGCCAGAAGGACCCTCTCCCCACCCCAGCATAGGCCAGCAGGTCTCCTTCTCCTCCCCAGAACCTCAAAATCCCACTCTGGGCTCAGAGGAGAGCTGGGGGGCATTTGCCCCCTCCCAGCACCTGCACTCACGGGTCACCCCCTCCCAGCTGAGGAGCTCCTGGGGATTAGTCCGTGCTGCCATTAATGAATGCATGAAAGGCTACAGCTGGGGCAGGGCTGGGGGTATAAAGCAGGAGGGTTTGCAGGGGCTTTGTTCTGGTTGTGGCTCCTTGGTTTGTCTGCTGTCCCCTCTTTGGGGCTGGGTCACCCCCTCGGTGCTCCTTCTGATGAAGGTTGCCTGATCCTGCCCTGGGGTGTCCGCCACGTGCCGTGCAGCTGGGTAAGGAGGGGACCCTGTGTTGTAGGCACTGCCAAGCAAGGGGTGGCAGGGCTGTGAGCTGGTGGGGGGGGGAAACTGGGGCATGGAGGGGGGACTGGCAGCTGCCTGGGGGTCGGGAGCACTCAGCCTTGCTGGCCCAGCAGCAGCAGAGCGAAGCGGGGCACAAAGTGCTGCCCTGGGGCTTTGCTCTCAGCCTGTGTGCGGGGCTGGGAGGTTGCGGTGGCTGCTCCTGGCTGCTCTCGTTCCCACAGGGGTGGAGGAAGGGGCCAGACCCTTTTGTCCTGCTGCTTTCCAGCTCAGCTCCCTGATCCAGCACCGGAGCTGCTGCCTGATGTTAATACCCTGCAAAAATGCAAATGCCTGGCCTGGGGCAGCGTGGGGTTGGGAAGGACGAGCTGGGATGCAAACCAGCGCAGCGGCACTTGCACCCTGGCTGATGCGTGGGCTTCCAGCACCCGGGTCATGACCCTGGTCTCTCCATAAGCCCCATGTCCTCCAGGGAGAGTGGGATGTCCCCCCAGCCCCCAGAAAGAAATCAGGGAGACAAGCCATCTGCCAGGCTGGAAGTGCAGGGGGTTACGGGAAACAGGCTCATCGGAGCATCCCCAGGGATGGGAAGGGATTTACGGCCCCACATGCCCGGCAGCTGGAGCCTGACACCCTGGGCAAGTTCCCTGCAGGAAGGGCTCATGGGGAAGGATGGTGGCTGCCCTGGCACCTCGGAGCAAGATGGGTCTGAGCCCAACGCAGCCCAGGAGGGAGCGATGCCGGTGGGGTTATCCTGCGCAGCATCCCTGAGGTTGCAGCCAGGGGGATCCAGCCCCTGCAGCCAGGCGCTGGGAGGGTGAGCGCCGTGCATCGATTTTGCAAGAAAGCAGAAGTATTTTTAGCTCTGCCCTGACACTGCTCCGTCCCCTGCTCCGCGCTGGCGCTGCTCTGCTTATACGGCTTCTTCCCCCCGGACTTCGCCTCCTCTTTGCTCCCCCGCAGCCGCGCTCCGTCCCTTCCCCCTCTCACACCACCTCCCCACAGCGATCCGGGCTTGGCTGGCACAGCTTTTCCTACAAATAGTTGTCCTTAGGCCTTCAAAGGGTTTGCAGCAGTAAATTTGAAGGGCAGATTGCTTATGCTTATCGTGGCATTGTTTAAACTGTAACAGTTGGGCCACTTCATCTGTAAGCATTTAAGCAGGTCTCCAGCACACATCTCCGACCGACGTTTATGAAGCATTTGACATAGGCAATGCGCCTGGGGCTGGCCAGGAGAAAACTGCTCCCCTCTCTCCTGGGGACCTACGTGGTTTGCTGCTTCCCTCTCAAACTCACTTTCATTTTGCAGTCTTTATACGGTTTAAAAAAAAAAAAAATTAAAAATACAGGTAGCCCATTGGGAGACATCCTTGTGGCTGGATCAGAGACCGATGTGCAGTCGGTGTGGGGAGGGGAATTTTTCGGAGGCAAACGCTGGCCACAAGCCAGTAGCCAGGGAGCCATCAGGAGGGGAACGGTGCAGGAAGGGGGGGGTCTGCAAAGGTGCCTGGCACCGATGGGTCCCAAAACAGGGAGAGCTGCTGCACCCACGGCTGGGATTTGTCGGGCAGATGCTCTGGGGAAGGGCTGGCAGGAACCCGGGTGTTGGTGCAGAGATGGCTGCCCCGGGAAGGCTGTGTGGGGTGATGCTGTGCCCGGGCAACACTTCCAGGAGGGAAAGAGCATGCACATGGGGACGCCCAAGTGCCTACTAATGCTCATGGTCCCCAGACCCCGTGCCGGCCCCTTTGTGGCGCTTCAGGGGGGAGCAGGTACTCACTGTCCAGGCAGGGCTCGCAGACTGTCTGGTTGGCCCCGCAGGGCTGCACCACCCCCTCTCCCAGGTTGCAGGCTTTGCAGCACTCCCCGCTCGTCGTGTACATCTTGCTGAAGCACTTGTCCTTGGAGCCCCAGGCGGGTCCCTGGGAGAGAAAACGGAGCCGGGAGGTGACCCTCGATACGGGACCCAACCCGCCAGGGCAGGCAGACACATGTGGCGCACCGGGGTAAGGTCCTGCTCTGGGGTGGACGTTCCACATCGGGGCTAAAGGGGGCTCGAGTTAAATACACATCTTGGGAGAAATGACTTTCCTATGCAAAACTTGCTCATCAGGAAAATCCACATCTCCATGATCCGGGCTGGTGGGTATTCTGTGGGGGGGATGTGGGCTTTTCTGCAGAGTTACAGCATTGTTTGCCCTTGTCTGTCATCTGAGTTGTCTCCTCTAAGGATGCTGTGCTATCCTGAAGGGTCCAGCCCTTCCCACCCTGCAGGCTGGCGGCAGGGAGACCTGCTTGCACCATGGAGGGTTTGGAGAGCTGGGGTGGCAGCTCTGCACGTTGCTCTTGCTGCACATGGGGATCAGAAATCAGACCCCAGGATGGAAGTGAAGACTTTGGAAGGAGCACTGAGAGCTTCAGCAACATGACTGTCTAACAGAAGTAAGAGTATCTCCTTATAAAACCTGTCATCGCATATGGAAGCAATAAACCTGCCGCGAGTGGCAGGGTCAGAGCCACCCTGCACATGCACTTTGCAGCCTGGGGTGTGTTTGTGGGGCATCTGCTCCCCAAAACACCTCTTGGCCAGGGCGAGGAAGCCTCCTTGCGCAGATGTGGGGTTTCCAAGATGCTCAGGATGATCTGAGCTCCGCCGGTGCCCCTTTTGCTCCCTCTGCACGTAGGCAGGTGTGCTCCCGGGCTGGACCATGCCTTTGCCATCCAGCTAAGCCTGATTTTTTTTTTTTTTTTTTTTTGGGGGGGTGGGGGGGAGAAACTCGGCGAATGCTTGGAGAAGCTCTCCCTCCCCGTGCATCTGGATGCCTCGTCAGCCAGTTGGCCGCCTCCTTGCACAATGCGGCGTTATGAACTCGCTGTGCATCAGCCGGCAGCATCCGGCCCGGCTGAGACAATGGAGCGCCAATTATAGGCATCTGAATGACAAAGTGCTCCAATTACCCTGCGCTTGAAAGCATGTGCTCTCCTCGCTGGCGCTGCCTTGCCAGCCCAGGCTGGCAGCCCGCTCCGGCACCCGGCCCCAGCTGCGCAGGCAGGGGGGTTTGGGGAGGGGGGGGTGTCTTCCCAGCACCCCCAAATGACAGCTGGGGAACGGGCTTTGGGGTGAGGGAAGGGGCTTGCTCCGCAGGGGGACAGACCTGGCTCACCGGGCTTTGCAGCAAAACCGGCTGGAGCTCAGCCCGCTGCTCCGTCCCCGGCTTCCAGCGCCTCCCCTGCTTGGGCGGGGGTCTGTCCCCCTCCCACCCGTGGCCGTGGCAGCCGCCGCCGTGAGCGGGGCCGGGGGAGCGGCCGGAACGTGCCTGGCTATAAATAAGCGCTGGGAAGGCTGGGGCCGCGCAGCTGGGGCCGGCGGCCGCCCGCTCTCCCACGCCGCAGGCAGCTGTGAGCGGCCCCGTCTGCCCGCGGGGACGGGACCCGGCCGCCCGCTTCCTCCGTGCGACACCCCGGCCCCCGGCAGCTGACCCCAGGGACCCCTGCTGGCCGCACGTCCCCCTCCCCATAGGGCTGCCACGATGCCTCCTCCCTGCCACGTCCCCCCTCTGCGCCCCTAAATGCTATGGAAAACGCAGCTTCCAGTCCCAGGTGCTGCACCCCCCGGCTCTGCCCGCGTTTCCCTTTCAGTTCTGTGTCTTGAGCACTGAAACCCCCATAAAGATTAACACACTTGTGAGAGGGGCACATGGTCTGCATTAGCCCGCTGAAATGTGCATGTTATTAACACAACTCCTGTTGACAAAGCCACAGGTATTAACACCATAAAGCATTTTGACAGCTGGACCGAGGCGGGGGGACACGGACGGAGGGTGCGAGCAACACCTCTGTAAGCTTTTAATTGCTTTTGGAGTTGTGTCAGTGGGTTTTTGTGTCCTAGCAGATGCCGCCGGTTGAGGAGATGGGCTCAGAGGAAGGCAGGCGAAGCGGGAGTTCGGCATGGCACCATTAGCTCCGGAGCCCTGGCAGAGAAAATCGCTTTGCACTGGAGTGGAGAAGGGAGGGGATGCTACAGCTGGAGATGGGCCCAGCGGCAAGCCTGGATCCGAACCGCCCGTGAGCCTGACGGACTGGCTCTGCCTTTCTTGGCGAAGCACCCTGCCCAGGAAAAGCCAAACCCCTGGCTCCGAGCAATCCCCAAAATTTGGGCAGCAGAGAAAGCCACGTCTGAGGTCTGCGGGTCCGGCCAACCCTCGGCACGGCGGGATCAGGAGGGCTCTGCCTCTTCCCACACGGAACTGCCGGCCAAGCAGCGCAGGTACAGAGCAACGAACACGGGGTGCCGGGGGTCGGGTGTCCCCGGGGCTGCGGCCACAGCTGGGGGTGCACATCTGGACCTGCCCGGGCGAGGGCTCAGCAGAGCAGCCAGGCTCCTGCCGTGCGCACCCCCAGCCCCCCCGGCTCAGTGGGTGAGATCCTGGGGGGCAGATGCAGCCCCGAGGCAGTGGCCGCCCCGGCTGGTGGCGGCTGGGCTCAGCCCTGGCCCGGGGAGGCGGCTGCGGGGACATGGGGGACACCGAAGCCCAGCCCCACTGCGGCAGGCGGGGGGCTGCCCCAGGTGGGTAATTCCCTGGGGTGAAATCACTTGAATCCATACGGCTGGGACAGTCTTTGCCTTTCCTGCCACCGACCCGCCACCACGAGCATCCCTGGGGAGCTTGGCCAGCCCGGTGCCGTGCCCGGCACTGTGGGAAGGAGCCCCTCCGGCACGGAGCCGCGCACCGCTCTCCTCCTCGCTCTCTGCACGAAACCACTAAAGCGCCGGCTTTAATGTCCTGCCCGAAAGGTGTCCTGCTGCCTGACGAAACCTCTGGGACCCCCGTCAAATCCTCCCCCGCCAAAAGCCCTGTTTCTGCCCCAGGTAGGTGGGTCCATCCCCGTGTGCCCCCACCCCCGGCTCTCCTGCTCCGGGCGTTCCCCTCTCTCCTGGCCCCCCCGTGCCCTGAATTTCTGTCTCTGGCACCCACTGAGGCTGTGCCCGTCCCGGGGGCTCACGCCGGGGGGAAAAGGGTCTCACCCCTCGCTCCGGGCAGCGAAGTCGGAGCTGGGAAGGTCTAAGGGAGATTTCTCGGGATGTGGGATGGCAGGAGATGAAGGCACTGGGGTGTGGGCGGCTTCTCCCCCCCCCCGCCCCCGCCATTGACTGAGGGCTCTGTCATCCTTTTTTCCTGGGTAAAAGGGATGACAGAGCTCGGTGCAGCGGGATCGGAGGGGCTGCACAAGCCACCCCTGTGGGTCCCCCACCACCACCCGCCTCCCCGGGCGCCCTCCCTTTGCCGCCAGCGGTGTTCCGCCTGGCACCCCCGGCTCCCCCGCTGCTGCCCGGTGCCTCCGGGACCTCCCGCCCCGCATCCTCAGGGCTCTGCATCCCGGTACATGTGGGACCCTCCGTATCTGCAGCCTGCTACCCCCGGGGACCCTCCAAATCCCCCCGCGCGGTGCCTCCGGGACTCTCCATCCCACCCTCGCCCGGTGCCTCCGCTACCCCGGGGACCCCCTGCGCTCCCGCGGGACGCCGCACCCCCGCTCCCCCCGGCCGGTCCCGCACTCACCGCCGGCAGCAGGAGCAGCAGCAGCGGCAGGAGCCCGGCCATGGTGCGCGGGGGCGGCGGGGCCGGTCACCCCCCCGAGAGCCGGTGCGCGGCCGGGCTGCCCTCCCTCTGCCGCCCGCCGCCTCGGCGGCAGCCAGAAAAGGGCTGCAAGTCCCTCCTCCTCCTCCTCCTCCTCTCCGCCCCCGGAGCATCACAGCGAGCGGCCGAGCCAGCACCCTCCTCCGCCGGCACACAAAGCCCAGACCCCCCCGGGTTCCCCCCCGGCCCCCACCGCTCTCCCACGAAGCGCTTTTGGGGTGCGCTCCGTCCCCAGCCCCTCAATAATTCGCGCTCATCCATCCCTCTCCATGCACCCTCCTTTGCTGTCCATCGGTCCACCTGTCTCCATCCCCTCAAACACCCACGTCCATCTGTCCGTCTGTCCCTGCACACCTCGCTCCAGCCCTCCGCCGGTCACCGTCCCCGTGACGGGTTTGTTAATGGTATTGCAGCCCTCTGAGAGGCTCTGGGCAAGTCGGCAGCTGTGGCTGGGATGGGGCGACCAGATCTCCTCTGTCTGCGTGAGACAAGGGACAACATCCCACGGGTGCCTGGATTTGTGACACCCCCAGGACGCAGACCCCAAGGTCTGTCACAACCGTCTGGGTGACAGGGAGGGGTCCCCAGCGGGGAGCAGGCGGGTGATGCTGCAGTGTCTGAAGCTGCCTCTTTGTAAATCCACCCTTGGCAGTAAAAAACAAACCCAAGCCATATTGACCGTATCTCCTCTGCCCCGGTGCTCCCAGCTTTTTTGCAGGATGTCTCTCCCTGGCGTCCCGCCCAGCCCAGACCCCACGGTGATGGAAGTTGGAAATGTCATGGCCTTTCCCCCGGCCTGGCACGGACCCTGCCCTGGTGTGTCAGCACCAGAAACGCTCTTTGTGGGGCTCGCTGGAAAAATGAAGTGGGTTTTCTGGTGGCGCTGGAAAGGGAGGGTAGCTGGAAACGGCCCAGACAAGCTGTCGCTGGCCCCCGGGATGGCTCCTGCGGCCGGGACGGAGGAGAGATGCCGTCTCTCCCTGACTTTGTCCACTGCACGGTGGATTTGGCCTCGTGCCCTGCCAATGCCAGGTGTTTCCTCACCCCTCCAGGCTCTGCAGGTGCTTTTGGGGGTCTCTGTAGTGATGTTTCATCCAGACTTTGCCACCACCGTGACCCTTTGAGCCCCACAGCTCCCGACGGCCCCGTGGGCTCTTCCCTTGAGTCACATCTTTCTCTCTGGGTGCAAAGTGCCTGGGGCTGAGCGCAGCTCAAATGGATTTCCTCCTGAAAAGCAAATTATCGACCTCCCGAGGCTCACGAGGTCAGCTGCTCCCGGCCGGGCAGCCGGGAAGGGGTTCAAGGAAAGTCCCTTGTTCGCAGCCTCACCTTTTAATAGGACAAAACCAAAGCCAAAGCTGCCGTTTGTTCTCCGGCACAGAGATGCGGGAACACATGTGCGAGCCACATGGTGACAGGTTTGCCGGCCAGAAAGCCATGCCGGGGCCAGGTGGGGATGGGGCAGGGTGCGTGCGGGGCCATGGGACGCGGGATGCCCACCCGCAGGTCAGATGGGCAGGGAGGGAGGCGAGAAGCCAAACATCCCGCTCGCTTTTTAATGCACCGATGAATGGAAACGGGGCAAAGCTGCCTGTGGGCACAGCGGGGGGAGCAGCACCTCCTGCCATTAATCTGCCTTTGCCGCTCCACCACAGCGAGCGGCAAACCCAGCGGCTTTCCTTGGCCCCTTTGATAGATCCCTCCACCCCGCAGGGTGCTGGGATGTGGCATCCCACCGCAGGATGCACTTGCCGGGGATGCAGGACTTGGGACAAATGGTCCCCGAGCCCCTCTCCCTCCCTGCCACCCCCCGAGCACCAGAGCTGCACAACAGCCCGATGCCACCGTGGTGAAATCCCGGTACCGGTGATGTAAAGCGGAGCCTGAGGCAGAGACGGCCGCTCAGCTGGGCTGCATCTGCACGAGGCTGGGCCGGCGGCCAGCGAAGGTAAGTGAAAACTTCTGCTCCCATCCCAGCCTTCTGCGGCTCCTTTGCTGACGGGACTCGCTAGCGCTTTTCATTAAATCCCCCGCACACTCTTTTTTTTCCTGTCCCAAAAAGGTTGCGGCCCTTTCCTGGCTCCATGAGATGACAAAGAGCCTCTTAAAAGTCTGCTGTCGCCTCTTGGAATTAAAACCAAAGGCTCCAGGGGTTTATTTTCTGGGGGAGCATCCTTTAGGCTGCCAGTGGAAGACGGCACCCACTGCCGTATTACAACCCCTAAGGTCAACCAAAAGCTGCATCCCCCCGCAATCGGCTCCGTGTGCCAGAGTGTGGCCGGTCACACTCCTGGGGGCCCAAAACTTGGTCTCAGCGACGCTGCGGGTCCCGCTCTGCCCCGGCGGGACGATGCCGCGGGGGCTGGCGCGGCGCTGGCTGCCGGCAGAGCGGGGTCTGCCTTGCTGAGCACAGGCGGGGGGCAGTTTGGCTGCCAGCTGCCCCCTTGCCATAAGGAAAAGGGTTTTCTTGTTGGTTCCCCACCTCCCTTCAAGCTTGAGGGGGGACACATATCGGGAGGGTTCCCCACTGGAGGGGCAGCGTGGGGCTGTTGGCACCTGGGCAGCGTCGCTGCCTGGGAGAGAGACAGCCGGCGTCCCTCCTCGCCCCTGCAAAGGGAAGGTTTAATTAGCTAGAGCCCAATTACAGCTTGGTGAAATATTGCATTAAGCCCCTCTCAAGGACGGAGCAGGCAGCGTCCTTGGAGCAGCCGTCGCTGCCCCTCCTTATTTCTTCAGGCTCACCCAGGTCATCCCCCAACCGCCTCCAAAGGCCGCAGGTGTCCGAGCAAAACCCGGCGACGCTTTTCCCCCTCCACCCCCTGCGGGGACCCGCCGGAGCCCCCAGACCAGCACAAGTTAAACACCCAGTGTGAGCTCCAGCCTTCAAACTTTTTATTGATTTTACTAAAAAGCATAGGTAATTACTTTCCCGACAAAGACAGTAACACAGTAATGGAAAGTTATAAATAACGATGAATAAATAATACACATTGGGAAAATATCATCCCGGCCGTTCACAGCCAGGGCTGAGAGCATCAATAAAGGTCTGCAAGGAAAAGCCCGGGGAGGGGCAAAAGGGCCCCCGTGACCATGGGCTGGGACCGGTTTTGGAGCTGGGAATGGGTCCTGGAGCGTGGCAGAGCCCGGTTGTGCTGGGGGGAAGGTGGGGGGGGACCCTGCACTGCCCACGTTGTGCTGGGAAAAGTCCCTTTCGAGGGGGAAAGGGAGGAAATTTGGGGTGGAAATGGGGCTGTGGAGTTTGTGCCGCTGACTTTAACTGAGGGGCTTCACTTTGCCGGGAGCCATTGGAGCTTTCCTCGATGGAGAGGAATTCATGGCAATAAGGCACCTTTTAGAAAATTCATGACTTTTTTTTCAATGGAAAAAGGTAGAGGAGGAGGAGAAATTGTTTCACGTGAGCTCTCGGTGGCCAGTTCATTTGCACCTTGGGCCGCTTGGCGAGAGCCAAACCCCGTGGAGAGCGCAGGCAGCTCCCGCGGTCCTCGGGCCCCCGGTTCTCCTCGCGGTCAATGGGATTCGGGCACTGAAGAGCTCTGGAGGCTGAGCTCAGCTCTCGCACGGAGGGCACGGACCTGCTCCCCTCTCCCACCCGCCCTCGGCACCTCCGCCAGCTCCGAACCCCCCCATCTGTTCTGTGTGACGGAGGGACGGGAAGGTCAGCTCCATCTCGAACTGCAATTTAAAAACGGTCCAGCATCTTCCCCGGCTGAAGCGTAGTAAACGCCGAGCGGCTCCGGGCTCCTACGCCCACGGCAGAGTTTTACCATTCAGGGGAAAGCTGCGCTCTCGATTTAGACAGCCGGGGAGGGGCGGCCGATAAAACCTCCCCTTTTTCCCTTACTCGAGCCGTGTGCCTGCTCATCCTATCTGTGCCGTGCTTCCGATGCAGCCTGCGAAAAATGGGGAGTGCTCTGAAAAACCAGTGTCCATGCTCTGCGGGGAGCTGTTATTCCCGTGGGGATGGGGCTCACTTATTCCCGTGGGGATGGGGCTCGGTTATTCCCATGGGGATGGGGCTCGACCGGACCATGGCACCCAAACCACACGGTTCAGATGTTGCCCTCCCGGCCTGGGGAGGGAGATCCCACCATTCCAGTGCTGGCTGGGGCAGGATGAATCCGCAGCTCCGGCCCTTTGTACGTGCTGGGGTGGCCGCAGCCCGCTGGTGTCGGCGGTGCAGGTGGGTCAGGGAAGGATGAACCGCCGGCGCTGGGGACATGCAGGGCAGTGGGGCGGAACGAAGGGCTCGGGGACACACGGGCCCATGGCGGGTGACACAGGGACGGGGGCCATGGGGCCACCCCGGCACTGTTTGGCAAAGATTTCACTTGGGTTTTTGCCCCCAAATACCCTCGAGGTGTGGACGTGGCCTGAAATCGCTGCTGGGCACCAACCCGGGGGGAAGGCTCGAAGCACCCCAAAAGCACAGCTCTGGGGCAGGAGGGATCCAGCGCTCCCCAAACTCACAAAAAAAACCTGATTTCCATTACTATCAAAGTATCCCAATCTGGTTTCGATTACGCTCCTTGATTTCCATGCCTGTAATTTCTCCTAATGCCTCTCTCCATCCCCCCCCTCCCTTTTCACTTGCTGATCCCCAGCCTGACGGCTCCCAGCCTCCCTCCCTTTCCTTTTTCCTTTCTTTAACTGTCTTCCCAGCGCGATCCATCACCCGGCTGCAGCAGGGGGGATTCGTGGTAGCGGCTGAGATGAATCTCTGGTTCCTTATAAGGACCGACCGAAGGAATCTCCGGCGAGCGGAGACCACGATGTCCGGGAAACTCGATCCCTCCTCGGGATGGAGCTGATGGAGCCATGGCAAAATCGTGAGACAGTAAAAATAGACCGTGGTTTCCCTCCCTGAGAAAGAAGCAAGATTGTGAACAATTTAAAATAACACTGGCAGGGCCAGGCAGGGGGGAGAAAATTGCTCCTCGTGGCACATATAACAAAGGACATAAATACGTCCGCGGCAGCAACATTATCAATATTTTTCTGCTTAAGGTATTGATTGATTCCACATGCCAGGGGCAGGGCTGGCTTTCTTCTCACCAGCCCGGCTTTTGGGAAGTGATTGATTCAGTTTTGTTGCTGATGGATCAAGAATTCTGCTGTTAGGAGGAAATGAATGTCAAATCCGTCGTGGCATCGATAAGGACGGAGCAAGGCAGGCGGCGCGGGCTGAAGCGGGATTGGAGGGGGGGATATTTTTTTTTCTTGACTCATAGTTGGGCTTTTTGCTGGTTTTATTTTTATTTTGGAAGTGGACATTTATTTTAATTGCTTCAATGCTTAGCCAGTTTAGAATAGAATAGAATAGAATAGAATAGAATAGAATAGAATAGAATAGAATAGAATAGAATAGAATAGAATAGAATAGAATAGAATAGAATATTTCCGTTGGAAGGGACCTACAGCGATCATCTCATCCAACTGCAGGATGCTTTTCCAACTGTTTCCAGACTGCGCATAGCCCGGTCAAGTTATGGGGCAGGGGCTGCCTCCCTCTTCCCTTCTCCCAGCATCTGGCCCGCCCCGAGCGGGGATGGTATTAGTGGTTGTGTTAGAAATATCACCCGCCCGCTCTGCCGTGCCTCAGTTTCCCCCGGTGTAAAGCAGGGGAAAGCTGACGCCTGCCTCTCTCACTGGCATCTGGAGAGATGAGCCGTTTATTTGCCGTGTGCTTAGAGACACTGGGGCTCTATTTATTAATTGGTGAAACTGGAAATGTCGGTTCACGGATCAGGGTGATTTCTGCTCTGCTGGTCCCAGGGCTGTTTTCTGGGCCCGTACGGGTGCATTGGCAGGTTGTGGTGAGCGTGGGGACATCCGACCATCCCGGACGACCAGCGCAGCCCCAGGACATTGCTCAGCTTTGCCGGAGTGGGACCACCGTCCGCAGGGCGTCCGCACTCCTCCCCAGCCGACCTCCAGAAAACCCAGGGAGCATCCAGGCAGCAAAGCTTTGTCCTGCTCCCGGCTGCCAGGGAACAGCTGAGGCTCCGATCTGAGGAGGAGATTCCCCTTTTTGCTCCCCGAAACCTTTGCTACCAGAGTCACCAACCCATCGGCCACCACCCCACCGTGGCCACCTGCGCATTTGCACCGGCCGCTTCCCGCGGCTCGGCCCCATCCCAGCCCTTTTCTGACAGCAAGATCCATCGCTGCGGCCGCCCCGCTGCCCATCACTCATCCTGCCTCCCCGCGGCACCGGCCCGAAAGGTTGCGGGTCGTTAAATCACCTTCATTTCCCCTTTCCAGGCATTTCTGGCAGCGAGCAAAGCGGGGGGGCGGCTGGTTGGGGGCAGGAAGAAAGGGGCAGGGGCTGGGGGGGGTCCGAGCCCCTTTCCTGGAGCGTGACGAGGTTTCTGCGAGGCTGGTCCAGGGGGGAGCGGCTCCGGCAGCGCCTGATGGTTGCAATCTGCCGGGGATGTGCTGAACAGCTGCAACGCTCCAGCCCCATTTATTTCCCTGCTCCCCGGGGTTCCCTGCAGTCTCCTGGTCGGTTTTGCTCTCGCTGAGGTCGCCGGTGAAGCCTTGAACTCCCGCTGGAAGGGATGAGATGCCCTTCCCACACCGCCCTCCATCCCGTCCCCACGGAGACCCCGCTGCCCCCCAGCACCATCCAGCCCAGCCCAGCCCCCCTTCCCTGCCCGGAACAGGGAAATGATGAATCCCTCCTCCCGGGGCCAAACGAAGCCTTTTCTCCAAGATTTCCTCAAAGCCAGGTAATAAGCAGGGTAATAAACTCGACCAGGTCACGGCTTCCTAATGAACTCGGCCCTTTCCTCGCAGTGACCATCCGTTCCCGGTGGCTAAAGCCCTTTGGTGCCGGATGGTGCCCTGCTCCCGTGGATGCAGGGCAAACCTGAGCAGAAAGAGCTCAAAGATAATCCCATTTTCTCCTTTTCCACACCCAAAATCACACAGCCCGCAAGAGCGGAAGGACAGAGCCGGGTACCATGGCATCAGGGGACTCCCTTCTCCTCTGCTTTTGATTAAAATGCAAAACATTTTGGAGCATTTAGGGAAACAAAGAGATCCAGAGAGCCGCCTTCATTTTCCCGGGATAATGATGCCATCAATGATGTCAGCAAATGGGGGGGGGTCTCGAGTGACCCCCGACAGCCCCGTTCCTCAGATCGCCATGTGGCTCCTCCAGCCCCGTCTCCCTGATGGATGGCCCTTTCCCGTCGCCTCTAGCGAGGGCAAAAGGTGCTGCCTCCGCCCGGGATTTGGGGTGACTTTGGGCTTTCCCTGGGCTGGGGCTGCGCATCCACCCGCCGGGCGAGGAGGGGTCGGTGCAGCTCCGACCGCTGGGTCTCTACAGCCCAAACCTTCACTTTCATTGAGGGATACGGCTTTTTGGGGAGATGCCTGGCCATGTTTCTCTCCATTCTGGTCTATGCTGGTCCCAGCAGCCCCCATCCATCCATCCATCCGTCTGTCCCTCCATCCATCCGTCTGTCCGTCCATCCGGAATGGTGCTCTCCAGCATCCAGCCCGTTCCTCCCACACCAACCCAAGGCTCCCCTGGTGCAGGAGGAATTTGGCCCTGGCAGAGCTGCGGAATCGGGCTCCTGGCAGAGACAGGGAGAGGGAGCGGAGGGAAGGAGAGGAGGCCGGGATTGCAAATGAAGCCCAAGCTGCCGCTCAGAGATACTGTCCCTATGGCAACTGCTTCCAGGCCCCGGCTGCAGCATCCTCCCCTTTTCATCTGCGCATCTGTGCGCAAAAGTGGGGCAATAAACCTCCTGGGGAGGGTGGAGAGGGGCTGGAGAGGGGGTGCCATCGCAGGGCTGCGAGGAGAGGTGGGAAACTGGGGGGGTTCTGCCCAGAGAGCTGTGGGGGAGCCAGTCTGGGGGGCAGCAGCGCTGTGTCCCCCCGCTGCAGCCTCACGTGCTGCTCCAGGAGATGCTGGATGGCCGGACCCCAAACCCTTCCTTCCGCTCAGGCGTCCCCAGGAGGCTGGTTTGGGGACAACCTGGGGTTTAAGCCTTTGTGTCGCCCAATAGAGACCCCTCCCTTTACTTTTTCCCCAAATCTGCCATTTTGGAGGATGCTGGGGACCTTCCCAGCCTGAGCTGGTGACCCCAGCAATGGTCAGGCAAGTTTGGAAACGGGAAGCCCTGCAGGGCTTGAGCCCAGCTGGATTGAATTAAGGACTTTTAAGGCGGATGGGAGGCAGGAGACGATGCTGGGAGGGCAAAGCCATTGCACCTGATATAAAAGCAAAACTTTTCTCAGTGTCATCAGGGTGTTGTTCTGGAAAATTCACAAGCTCTTTGATCTTCTCTTTTGAAAGGGGTGAAGGTTGGAGCCTCGGGAGCTGTGGTGGGTCCTTCCCAGGGCTCGGCTGGGTGCATTATCCAGCAGCGATGTGGTTGGGAGAAATGCATTTCCATCCGTCTTCCCGCAGGAGAACGGCTCCCATCAGTGCCTGGCAGCCAAGCGCTCACCGAGGTGATGCTCCCGGGGGTGGGATGGGGAGAGGGGCTTCTCCGCGCCTCCCAGGCTCATTAATATTCCTGCAGGGAATAAATCTTCAAGGAAAATCACTGCTCCGAGCCGAGGGAAGGAGTGGGCTGGGGGTGTGAGATGTGGGCAGACACATCTGCTGTCCCCGGGGGCGTCTCCCCCCAGCGGGAGGGTGAAGCGGGAGCTGTCGTCCCCGGGGAAATGCCGAACTGGGGCTGGCTCCGACTGCTTCCACGAGCAAAGCGGGTGCTCGAGGCTTCCTTTATTTCATCCCTACGGGATCTGGCAGAAAGGGGGAGGGTACGCGCCGCAGGCTGAGCTGCAGCGGGCGAGCGCGGTGTGCTGGGGTGACTGGGACGGCGGCTCGTCCCGTCAGGCTGAGCCCAGTGTGGGTCTGGAGTGGGCTCTCGGCGCGGCGGCCACCTCCCCCCGCCATGTCCCCAGAGCCTCTTCCCAGCAACTGTGATTGAATCAGAAGGGAGCTAATTTCCCAGTCTGCTGAGATGATGAGGTAAACTAATTGCTGCCTTCATTCCCTATGCAAATCAGCCAGCCGCCGGCCCTCGCAACAAAGCCCAGAGCATCTGCAGGAGCCGGGCTGGGAGCGGAGCTGCCCCGCTTGGGTGGGAGCCGCTGGGCATCGTGCCCCGACTTCTGCCAGCCCAGCATCCATCCATCCATCCAGCATCCATCCATCCGTCCAGCATCCATCCGCGCGCGGTGCCGACTGCTCTGTCCCCCCCCAACACCCTGCCCTGCCCGCACCCAGCCCAGCTCCTGCCCCTTCAGCTCAATCAATTATAGAGTTTGGGTTTTTTAATTAACTGCTTCCCTGTGGGTTATGGCAGGTTTAGCGGCTCTTTGCTGGGGACTCGGCCGCCCGTGTAGAGCAGAGCCACGGAGGGAAGGGAATGGGACATTGCAAACGTCTTGTGTTCTGGCAATCAGGTGAGAGCTTTATAAAGGTCAGATAAATGAAGATCAATTGGATAAGGGTAATCTGATTGGGACGAGCAGCGCTGTCTCCGCAGGGAAGAGAGCCTTTCAGACCTGCTGGAATTCTCCAAGTAAGTAAACAACGCTGAGGACAAGGAGGAAATTGGTAAAGGCAATTTTATTCTGGCTTCTGGAAGGGTTTTAATGAGGTCCATAATACGACAGCAATGCACAAAGGCAGCTGGTGTTTGCCGTGGCAAGCGGGAGAGCAGAAAATCCACCCGGGAGCGGCAGCGCCTGTTCTGGAGGAGCGTCCCCTGGGGGTGCCCGGCGGACGGGGGCTGGGCGAGGCAGGGAGCCCCGGGGTGCTCTAAACGGGGCCACGGCGCAGGGTGCAGGGCATCCCCCCCACCGCCCCAGGTCTGGTCACCGGAGGGTCCCCGCGCTGGACTGGCAGGGGCTCTGCCGGCACCGTGGGAGAGGGAAACATGAATGCAGGAGGCTTTAATATCTTTATAAACCGCGGGCGGTTGGCTCCGAGCTTTCCAAGAGCTGCCCGGCCCCATCCTTGCCGCTGTGGAGGAGCAGGCGCGGGATGCGAGGCCGAGCCTTCAGACTCCCTGGGGACGCGCGAGACACGCTGAAAGCAAACAAACCATTCTCTGCCGTTCCTGTCGCCAAAAGCCTTCCCCTGTGTCCGCTCGGCCCCGCACAGACAGCACAACAAACACCCACGTGTGCGGGAGGCGAGGGCCGGGGAGCCACCGTCCCCCCCACGGCCTTGGGTTGGGGGTTTTGGCTCAATTTCTGCTGGGATCGGTTAAATCGAGCACGGGAAAGCCGGGAGGTTTGGGGAAACGCTCTCGCAGCCGGCAGGATGGAGAGGAGGAGGAGGGTGCGATGCTGTGGGGGTAGCCTGGGGGCTGCGTTTTGGGCTGGGATGTCAGGGATGGGGACAAGCATCCCGGCGTGAAGATGCAAGGAATTAAACCAAGCCCCTAATTCGCCTATTGTGCTCTACAAGGTGCTCAGAGCAGCTCGGGGTGGCTTTTCCTTCACCCACCTCCCTCCCCGTCCCTTGGGGACCCATTTGTCACAGCGCTGGGGGCTGCCTGAGCCCCCCAGCCACTTCCAGCCCTCCCCCAGCAGGGCTCGGGGCCACAAGCCCCCTTATTTTGCCCTCTGGGTGCTGCTGGTAGCCCTGGCCAGGGCAGGGACGGACGCGGCAGCCCCGGCTGAAACCTGAGCTGCGGCCACTGGCAGTGACGGATGGGCTGGGGGCTGGCTGCTGCTTTTGAAAATCTCCTTGTTTTAAAAGCATTACGGCTCCCTGGCTAATAAAGCGAGGGATTTGCTGAAGCCGCTTGAGGTCCCATTTTCTCTGGAACCCATTTCCACGGCATGAATCACCGAGTGGAATGAACTCAATTAGTTCAGACAGAGGCAGGAGATAAATCAGGGTCCCATTAGGAAACCCTGAGGTTAATTTATGGCCTCGAGCAGCGCTGGCTGTCTCCCTTCTCTCCCCATACGCAACCTGCTCCAGCGCAAGCCGAGGAGCAGGGTGGGATCGCTGTTATCTTTCCCCCGGTGGAAGATGCACCAGAGTTATTCGACCAGCTCCCGGCCCTCGCCTTGACCAGATGACCCAGCAGCGGAGCCGCTCTCCTCGCAGGCAGCTCATTCACCCGTTTGCTCATTCATCCGTCACAGGTTTCCTGCGGAGGGAGGCTTGGAAGAACGCTGCAGCCTTCCAGGAAATCTGGGCTGGAGCTTCCCTCGCAGCAGCTCACTGCCTGGATGCTGGAGGCTTTGCCCCGTTAAATCCATCCGTAGGTGATGAGCTCCTTGGGCCGCAGCCCGCGTCCCCTGCTTGCGATCTCAGGGGTGCTCGCTGGGCGATGGGATCCCCCTTCGCAGCAGAGGAGCTGCTGGGTGCTCTCCTGAGCACCCACTGATGGAGGCAGAGCTCCAGGAGGAGGGAGATGAGCCTGGACTTGGTCTCTCTGGCCCATCTTCCAAGGCTTGAACCGCCAGCGAGGTTCCTGGGTGCTCGGCGTCCGCGCTGGAAGCTGCATCTCGACCCTGGGCATCAGGCTGAGATGCTTCTATGAATAATGCAGCTGCTCTGGTCTCCTTCCAGTCAATGGAGAAGGACAGGAACCTTCCAGCGACAGTTTATATCTTAGATGGGCTGAATCATTGCCTGGGAAGAAAGAGGCATGTCCATCCCTTGCTGAGGGATCTTAAAGCAGACAGCAGCTCAGGGCAGCTCGGGAGGGGGATTCGTCTTTGTGCACGCACCCAACTTCACTCACACCCCTCAGCCAGGATTTTCCAGGGCAGTCAGGACGCCAAAAGCCTGCCCTTTGCCGTAGGGCCAACGGGAAAACCCTTGGAAAAGCCACTGGCCAGCTAGGGGCACTTGAGCCTTGGACCCACGAGCAGTTTCCCTGGAGCAAAGGGCTGCCGGGGAGGCTCCTGGGGAGGAGCTGCTCCTTCCGCGCTCGTTTTCACCAGGAAGGTGTTTGGGTGTCCTGCCAAAGCATCCCTGCTGGGGGGGCAGGGCCTTCCTGGCCCCTGGGGGCTGCGGTTGTGGTGGTCCCGCGGGGATCAGCTCCGCGGCTCTGCCCCGGGAGGTGGTTTTGCTCTGGAGGTCCCTGGCTGCCGTCGACGAGTTTGAAAAGAAACCGCAGAGCACTAATGGGCTTCTGCAGAGTCCTCCCGGGGCAGGGTGCGCTTGCAACAGGCAGGATAAAAAACATAGATGGAGGGGGCGTTTGAAACATCAGCATCCCTGGGATCTCATTACGGAGCATCCCGCTCCCATCCTTCTCACTGCCGCCTCTCGGGTCGTGCGGCTGCGGAGCGAGGGGGGGAACCCGCTGCCGGGAATGCTGCCGCACAGGAGATCTGGACGGAGGGGACAATGGCACCGGTGTGACCTGAGCGGTGCTGCTGGGGGGCAGAAGCGGATCCCAGCCCCATCCTTGCGTGGGAATGGGTTCCTCCTGGCATTCCTCGCCTCAGTCGGCTCCCTGAGGCTGCACAGGTGGGATAAGGGGGAAACCTGGAAACCAGCTTTTACCATGACATCCTTTCTCTTTCTAAGAATTGTATTTAAAAAAACAAAAACCAACCAAACAAACAAAAAACCACTGCCCTCTCCCTGAACCCACAAATTCGGAGCTTTCGGTCGGTTTTGGCTGGAGGCCTTTGCTGGGGATGGGGACATGATCCGCTGTGTCAGGCTGCGTCTCTGCGGCCCGAGCGCTCGGCTGGATTATTCCGCATGAACCACTCGCCCCAAACGCGGCGGCTGTTCCCGGCTCTGGTTGTCTGCCCTCCTCCCCCTTGGTTGGTGTGCCATTTGCCGCTGCTGTTCAGCCGGCTCCCGGGAAGATTTGAGCGGCACTTTCTGCAGGTTGCCCTGGGCCGAAGGCAGCCGCTGGGCCGTGGGTTCCTTCCCTGCGTCCCCTGCTCGCGAGAGGTTTCCCTGGGACACGCAGGGCAGGGAAACGGTGCCGAGGCCGAAGGGTGCAGGGGGGGAGCTGGCGGTCCGGCCGTTAGTCTGTCTGCTCCTCTGCAGCTTCATCTCTGGGGCTCTGCGCCGCCGGTTGTCACCCCATGGTGCCTGTGCAGCCCCTGACACAGCTTCTGCGGGCTCTGCTTATCCCGGCGGAGGAGCCGCCGGGAGCCCTCGGGAGTGGGGTTCAGATGGGGGGGCTGCACCCAGCCCTGCTCACGCCCTCCTAGAAATCCCATTGCCAGCACCTCCAAAGGATTTTAAAATTAAAACAAACCATTGTGCATGCTTTTTACCCCTACAATTGCATTTAATTAAAAAAAAAAAAGGAATCTGTGCGATTCCGTCTGCACCGAGGGCTGGGGAGAGCTTTGCTTGCTCCGCACGGAAACCCTCGGCCCCAAAGCGCTTTGAGCGGCGAATTGCTCCTGCTGTAACTGCATCTGGGGGGCAGAAAGCAGCTCAGGCACGTTCCCCTCCGGGAAAATCCTTCCCTGGGTGTCTCCTCCGGCTGCCGTCCTTGCTGGGGACACGACTGTCCCTTCCCTCCGGCAATGCCAAGGGGGGGACCCACCCTCACCCCCTCCCAGGTTTGCAAGCGCAGCTCCGAGGTCCCGCTTTCTCCGCAGGACCCAGGGAATGCAGCCAGGGGAGTGCAGTAAAATGGGAAACCTTGGGAAAGACTCGCATGAAGGTGTTCCTGGGTGGAAAGCGGGAGCAGCCGGGAGGGCTCGGTCGTGCGTGCAGCGGGGAAGGGCCCCGTCACGGCGGTTGGCCCCTGGTCCCCGGGGAGCTGTGCGGGGGGGGTGGGCAATCTGCTCTGAGCTCCCAAAGATTTTCACGCCTGGAGGGGGGTCTGGGGAAAAGCAGCAACTTTGCTCCCTGGTCTTCGGGAAAGAGCTCCCCGCAGCAGGGATGCTTTCCCCAGGAAGAGTCATAAAAGGAGGATGCGGGGTCCCCTCTGGGGCCAGGCGGGGGTGACAGCTTGGGTGAAATTTGTTTCCCCCCCCCCCAACTTGGCCAGCCCTCGGGGTGGGGGCTGAGCATCGCCGGGCCCTGGGAGCTCCGATTCATCCTAACCGTCCCCTCCGGCTGGAGGTGAAGCGGGTGGGAGAGGAGCCGCTGCTGCTGTCACCAAGCTCTGGGGTCCCTGTCACCGCAGCAGAGGGGCAGTGGGGAGGGATGGGGGGGCAGCAGGGACCTCACCCCGACGTCTGGGGGAAGACAGAGCTGGCGGCAGCGAGGAGGGTCGTGTCTGGGGGGGTTACGTGTGTCTATAAACCCCCATAACGCTCCGTGGCCGAGACGGACCCACGATGTGGCCGGGGGAGATGCTGCCAACCCCCGGCAGTGAGAGCCCCCCAAACCCCCCCCAGCCCCACTCCCACCAAGGCGCTGGCAAGTGGCGTTTTGAAGAGCAACGCTCCGAGGAGAGGGCAATGGTTTTTTGTTTGGTTGGTTGGTTTTTGTTTATTAGCCCTCATAAAACCGCCGTTCAAAGCCCCCGGGGAGCGAGTCTGGCGCAGCGCAGGCTCCCGAGACACCGCCCGGGGAAATACCCCCCCGCGGGGAGGTCTGGGTGAAGCTGGGGGGGCAGGCGGACGGAGGGCAGTTCCTATTAGGGCAAAAATTCCCTCCAGTCTTTTTTGGCTTTTATTATTTACTTAGCGGCTTTTGTTTAAACCTCGCCGCTGTCCGCACAGCGCGGCGGGGAGCGTCGCTCCGCTCCGGCGGCCGGCGGCGTTCCCGGTGGATCCGCTCCCGGAGCGGCTGCTCCCGGAGGCGGTTGGAGCAGGGAAGGCTCGGATTCGGTCTCTCCTCGCTCCAGACCCCACGCGTGGAGGGTGGATGTCCCAGTCCCGGTAGCGTCCATGAAACCCCGCTGCTCCCAAGCCACGTCCCCGCGAGCGACGGGCTGGGGACGAGCGGGGGGGGGGAGATGGGGGACAAAGTCCCCCCCCCGGGGGCTGCTTGTGGCTGGGTCGGCTCCATCGCGCTACACGTCCCAGGTGATGTAGGGACACTAATAACCCCTAATAGCACCTGATCCGTCGGGCAGGATCTGCCCCCCTCGACCCACCTTTCTGGGCGTTCCACATCCCCCCCCAGCTCCCTCCTGCCAGACCTGGGGAAACGCTTTAATGAAGGATCGGCTTTGGGAGAGGGGAGGGCAGAGGTCCTTGCGATCCCTCTGTTTCACTGGCAGCGACCACAAGGCTTAATTGAATTAAATGATTTAAGGATTTCCCCTTCGCTGCGGGGGAGGTGGGGAAGAGCCGGGGGGAGGCTGCGTCCATGTCCCGGCTTCCTGCAGACTCCTTGGGATGGGGGTTTCTGCTCCCCCTCCTGCTGCAGCACCTTCATGGACGGCTCATCCTTCATCCCCGCAGGAAAACGAGATTTTCTCTTTTGCTTCTTCCCCTGCAGAGCAGCGGCCGGCGCTGGGGGCGGCTGCCTGGCCCCGCGGTTTGGCTTTGCAAGGTGAGGGCTCCGCGCCCCCCCGAGCCGCCCCCAGCCCCTCTCGGTAGCGCTGCCACCAGCCTGCCCCATCGCTCAATTAGCAGCGGTTTGGAAAACGAGCTCCATCCCTAATGCGGAGCCGGAGCAGAGTCCGGCAAGAAACCCCAGCCGGGACCAGCGTCCCCCCCCGGGCAGGGGCCTGGGGGAGCTGCCCCCCGAAAACGCCTCTGCTGGAGGTCACACAGCAGTGTCCCCAGCTGGGGTCCCCCCCCGCCAGGAGCACCCCCCAGGGCTGGGGTGGGATCCCTCCTCGGCAGCGATGGGGGGGGGGGGGGCCGTGTGTCACCTCTCTGGGGGGAAGGTCTCCCCCAGGACGCAGCTGGGTCCACCCCAGCCTGTCCCCACTGCCACGACCTCCCCCTGGTCCGAGGTGACAAGGGCTGACCCCAGCAGGGATGCGACGTCCAGCCGCTGTCTCCGGAGGAGCGGATGAATCCCGGCTTTCCCCGGGGCTGAGCCCCCCCCGCGCCCTCCCCAGGACCCGCGCAGCCCCCGAAGGTCTGGCTTCAATAAACTTCAAAGCCTCCTCCGTGGGCAGCCATTAGCTGAAGTGTTTTTTCATCTGCGTTTCGTGGTCGGACTCATTATTTCTGCTCGCTGCTGCCCAGGCTTCCCCGCATGGCGTGGGGCAGGGATGCCGGGGTGGGGGGGGGGAGACGGGACTGGGGGCACCCCCCACCTCGCCTGGGGCAGCTTCGTAGCTCTGCAAGGGCGGGGGACGGGGCAGGATGTGGCCCCGCCGTGGATGGCCGGATTGGGGAACAGCAAGGAGTTATCCCATGGATGAGAGCATCGGGGGAAGGTGGGAACTGGAGGGGGTGTGTGTGTGTGTGATGCCTTTCCCGGAGCCCCCCAGGTCCATCCGAGCTCAGCAGATTCCCCGCAGGGCGGGATCTCTCCCCTCTCGGCTTCGGGGATGTTTCAGTAGCAGCTTTCGGTCGATGTGAACTTTGCTGCCGGGTCTGGGAGCCCGAGTGCGGGGCTGAGCCCGGGGGCTGCCCCCGCGCACCCCCGCCCCCCCGGCTCACAGAGCCCCGTCTCTCTCAGCATCTTCCCCCCGCGCTCCGCCATCCGTCCGGGCGCAGCGGAGTAAGGACGGACCCGCACGGCCCCCGAGCTGCCTCTTTCCCAGTATCCGCCGATTAAACATTACGTGTGTCAGCGGGGAATTTAGGGAATCAATTGGCAGACAATTAAAGTGCATTGAAATTTGGGTGGATGGAGAAATAGGCAGCAAAAAGGCTTAATCTCGAAGAGCTCCCGGTTGTTAACGGTGCCAGGGAATGAAAACGCTGGGAGAGAGCCATGGGGGAAGTGATACCTGGGGAGCGATGGAGATGCATTTGGCAGAGAACGCCCCCGGCCTTTTAGAGCCGGAGGAGTTAAAGGGAAGGGCTGGAGGCGACGGGGCGCTCGGCTGGGGGCTGCGGCGGCTGCCGACCCCCCCCCGCGGGCTGCTAAGACAGCAGCGGGGCAAGTTGTGCCGTGGGGCAAAGAGCGGGGGCTGGGTACCCCACCCCCGACGCCTGCCACCCCCCCGTCGGCTCTCGCTGCCGGCAGTGGTGATTCCTGCCCTGACTCACAGCGAAGGGGCCCCGCGGTTTGTGTCCCCCCCCCAGCACTCTGCCTGCGGGACAAAAGGCAGCCTGGGGCTGCCTGACCTCGCCGGCGTTTTGGGGTGGTTTCTTTTCACGGCAGCTTCCACAAAGCGCCGGATTGTTTCCTCCCCAGCAGCCGGCAGCGTTCCTGCCTCCTCGGAGATGGCGGGGCGGCGGGGGGGGGGGGGCTTTTTTTCCAGGGAGCTGCTCCAGAGATGGCTCCCACACCCGGCATCGCCCGTCGGGGTGCTGGCTCACCGCGGTGCCGCAGCACGGCCCGGCCCCGGGGGTCGGCACGGTGTTGGCCGGGCTGAGGATGCTCTGGCTGGTACCGCTTCTCCGGGGGGGGGGGAGCTACACCACCGAGCGGAGCATCCCCGCACCCCATCCCTCCTGCACGGACACGGGGGGATGAGCTGCCCCCGGCAGGGATGCGGGGATCGTGCCAGGGACGAGGTGCCGGGCGAGGGCCGTGCCGGGGCTCAGGCGTCGCCGCAGCCGGGCCCAGCGGTGGCGGGGGTTCGGCATCCCGCGCCGGGAGCGATCGATCCGGCGGCTCGGAACGGCCAGGCCGGGCTGGAGAGGCATCCGCCGGGGTCACGCAGACAAGAGCGAGCACCTGGGACTAATTGCACTAAATAAATGAGCAATTAAAGACATTACAGGAAGACTAAAACATCCCAGACCTCCCCCTGACCCCCTCGCAGTTCCCCTGGAAACAGCCGCCCGGGCAGCAGCTCCGGGATGCTCAGCCCGGCTGTTCCCGGCGGGATGGGGGCCATCGCGGCCCCCCCGGGGGCGGAAGGGGCGCGGGGCCGTGGGGCACGGCCGTGGGGGCAGCTGCTGGCGGCCGGGCGAGACTGAAGTGCTTTTGTCCCCGGGGCGATGGGCTGCAGCGGGAGAGGCCGGGATTTGTCCCACACCGAGCCCAGCCCGTCCCCCCGCAGGATTTCGGTGGGGGACAGCGATGGGGGTGGCGGGACACGGCCATCTCGGTCAGGGACCACCGGGATGCACCAACAGCACGCCCCCAGGCACCCCCCGACACCTCGCTCTGAGCCGCGCAAAAGCCACCAGGAGGGTCTTCCCTCCCCATGGGCACCCGGCAGCGGGGACCCACAGACCCCCACCCAATCCTGGCCGTGTCGCCCCCAAAACGGTCAACTTTGCTCTTTTTTTTTTCCCTACAGATGAGCCGGGGACTGTTCCTGCCCTTCCGGCAGGACGTGACAGTGGCACAGAAAGGTTGTGTCCCCCCGGGCACAGCGGCTCCCACCAGCCTCAGGGGGGGCCCGGGGCTCCCCAGACTCCGGGGGGTGCTGGGGGGGCCGTGAAGGAGCAAGGGAAGGGATGGCCATGGCAGAAAGGGGAGGGGGGGATGTCAGACAGAGCCCAGGGTGGGCTGAGCGCTATTCTAGTGTCTGCGGGACGCCCTTTCTCCATCCCCCCGCCCCACAAGGCTGGAGGGGTGAGAAAGCGCTCGTTAGAGGATGCTCTTGTGGCTCGGGATACGCGCCCCTGGGTGAGCACAGCTGGGCTGTGGGGAGGGGAAAAGCCCATCCTGGAGCTGCTCCCATCACGGGATGGGGAATTAATGAGCAGTTAATGAGGAGCGGAGTCCAGCCCCGTCTCCGGGCTGCTCTGGGGGGCTGTGAGGTGGGTGGGTGGGGGCTGGCGGCAGCACACAAACTTCCTTTGAGGGGGTTGTACAAGTCCTAACACCCCAAAAATCTTAATTTGATTTAAGTCTTAATTTTCTGCGGCACTGCAAATCCTCCTCACCAGGGGAAATGAGCGGGGGCCGACGGCGCGGCTTCTGGCGCGCTGGGCTCAGGATTGCGGTGAGTGGTGGTGCGGGATGGGGGCAGGGGGCTCACCCCCTCCAGACTGGGCTTTACCTGCCCCCCCCCAACACACTTAACGAGCAGCCAATTTGCTGGGAAGGAAATAAAAAGGTATGCAATTAAAAAGCTGGTAGCCGCAACCAGAGAGGGTCAGTGGTTCACGTGCTAATGCAAGCAGATTTTGTTATGATTCATTAAGTCATTAACTCCCTTTTAATTGGAGCTCCTTTATGGAGATGCCATTTTACCTTTGCAGAGGAAACGGGGGTTGGGAGGCGGGGAGAGACACCCCCCCCTTGCAGCGTACGCGGTACCCCACACACCTCCAGAGCCCCCCAGGGTCGTGTTTTGATGCCGGAGCCCCGGAGGAGCCCATTTAGTTCACAAATTTGATGGAAGCCTGAGGAAGGGGGTGAGGGTGGGGGACAGCTGGAGGATGCAGGGATGATAAAGGGGCGGTGGGTTTTGGGGGGCCGCGGTCTCCCCTGGCCCGGCCCCAGCCCCCTCGGAGCTGCTGCCCGGCAATTACCAGCCATTACAGCCTTCCCGGGAGCCGCGCGGGGCTTAATGCAGCCGGTTTCAGCTGGCTGCTCGCCTCCACCCGGGAGGAAACGTTGTTAAGCGATGATAACCATCGAGGAGCGCCGAGAAACCCTGGTCGCGGCGCCCGCGGCGCTGCCGGGACCCCGGCTGGCAGGGAGCTGGGGTGCTCCGGCTCATGGGGCGCTGGGGAGCCCGGCGGGGGCAGCCGCAGCTCGCTGCCGGGTGGAGCCCGACCCCAAATTATTCCCTGATGGGACTAGGGATAACCCCGGTTTTCTCGAAGCCCGGCAGGATTTTCCATCCTCAAACCCACGGCTGAGCCCTGGGGTCCCAGCCCGGCCCGAGGGGCTTTTTGCTTCTCCAGGGTGAGTCAGGTGAAGTTGCCCAAATGAAAGACAGGCTCAATTTTAAAGCAGATTAATTAAACTGCATTACGGGCCTGTGTGGACAGAGTTCAGAACGAAAACAGCCTTAATTCGATTTCTCTGACTTGCAAATCGCAGCAGGGAAGTCAGCTGAAATCACATTAAGGCCGTTTCCACTCTGAACCGTGTCCTCGCAGGGGTTTAATGTAGTTTAACTAATTTGATTTAAATGCTTATTGAGACTAACTGGGTTACGTGCCGGCCCGGGGCTGGAGCTGCCGGGGCTCAGGCTGGGACCCCCGTGGGGGGCCGGGGGTCTGGGAATGGGGCGGCAGCATCCCACCGTGTGTGACCCAGACCCACCGTTTGGGTTGGAAAAGTCTCATTTCTGCCATTCTCCTCTCGGGTGGCTCTGCTGCTGCGTCCCCGCAGATCCACACCGGCCATCACGGCCCCGCGTCCCTGGGGTCACCAGCCACCGAGCGCTCGGATTCTCCACAGTTTGCAAACTTCATGCCATAAATTTTTTGGGGGCAGCGGCGGCCGGGGACGCCCGGTTGCGGAGAGCTGGAGAAGAGGAGACTTTTTGTTCCCGTGGCAGGAGCTGGGCCAGGCTGTCCGGCCCCGGCCGCGCCGCCTGAGGACAATGAGCCGCTTCTTGAAGCCGCCGTTTCTTTGCCCCGTGGAGGAATGTCTCCCCGAAACGTGGCAGACGGCAGCCGCCTGCTTAAAAGACTCAAGCAGGGGGCTCAGCTCGCTGCCGTCGCCCATAGGGGGGTCCCGGCCCGGCGCTGTTTCGGGGAGTGCCTCCACGGCCACCTTCGTCTCACTCCCCAGGGCCTGGGATGCTCCTGGCTGTTTCGGGGCTGCTCATCCCGAACCCGACGGGTCACCAGCCACCAAGGCTTTGTGCCACGACCCCCATCCCCCAAAGGCAGGGACGGTCCTGGTGGGGGGTGGGGAGACATGTTGGGTCCCCCCCGTGCCACCAAGCAGCGTGTCAGCCCGTACCACCGGCGTCAGCCCCAGCTGAATCACCCGCCAGAGATATTCCCCGCACAAAGGGCCCATTTTCCTCCATTTTTGCCGTGCGGGTGTCACCGGCTCCGACCCGGCGGCTCCTGGACCTCCCACCCTAAAACCTGGGACCTGGACCAAAAATCTCCATTGCCACGAGCCTTTTTCCACGAATGGGAAACGCTCGTTTTACACAGCGAAGGAAAGGGAAGGGGCAGCACAAACCCAGCAGAAAACGCACCCGTTATGAAATGCAAATCGCGGGACGATGCCGGGCAGGGGGTGCAAAACCCCAGCCCTCCCATCCCCATAAATCCTGAGTTTAATGGTTGAATTGTGCCCTGCATGAATCTCACGTCAAAAGGGAATAAATCTCTTGGTGTTTATAGCCGCGGCTTTGTCACCAATTAGGATGTTGTTATTGGATTAGATGCAAGCAGATAGAAGCCTCCCAGGACAAAGTCATCCCTGGGGGAAAGCCCAGCGGCTGGTGGGGGGTGCACGGGGACGATGCTGGGCCGCGGGGGCTGATCCTGGCACGCAGGGATGGTGGCGGATGCTCCTGGGGTTTGTCCCTGGAGGGACCCACGTGGCCAAGGGCAGGCGCAGGAGCACCCAAAATTCAGCTTTACACTTCCCGCCTGCTGCAGTGGGGGGGTGGGCAGGATCTGCCCCCCAGATCAGTTTGTGGTGCCCAGGGGTTTTGGGAACAGCGACCGCAGTGAGGGCCATGTCCTGCCTGGGTAACTTTCAGGGCTTGTCCGTGGCTCCCTGGGGCACCCCCAATTTCAGCTGGGCTTCAGGGGGGGCCCGGCAGGTCTGGCTGCCATCGAACACCTTCACCTCATCCTGTTCTTTTTTGGCGTCCGCCTCCCAGCGCTGCTGAGGCACAAAAGACCTTTTGTGGCCTTGGAAGGAGTGTTGCCAGACACAGGATGGGGCTTCCACAGCACATCTGTCTGCACAGCTGTGCTGGGGACCTGGGGGACCCGGGGATGCCATGGGGGATGCGGGAGGGGGTGACCTTCCCAGGCAGGAGCTGCACACACGGGGTTGGAGGCGCACACAGACAAGAGCTGGGGACATCGGCTGGGACGTGCCCTCGCTTGTTGGGCCCCCGACTGTCACCCCACTCAAAGGGCAGCACGGGCAGCCGGGAGCCTCCATCGCTGGTTGTGGAGCAGCTCCGTGCCTCAGTTTCCCCACCCAGAGCAGAGCCGGTGGGAAAGGGACCCTCTGAGCTCGCAGAGGGGACGCGGTGCTCCCTGATCGCTCCTGGGACCTGCTGGGCCCTAAAGGAGGGGGTTCAGCACCATTTCCACCCCGGGATGCTCCTGGGGAGGACGTGGCCCGGGGGGTAATGAGGTCCCCTGTGCCCAGCGGTGTCACATCAGAGGGAAAACCCGCAGGGGGGGGAAGGGGGGGGACGGGTCGGGGCTGCCTCGGGGGAAGGCGGCTCCTCCGGAGCCTCCCGGGGCAGAAGGTTTATTTCTGTTTTTCCCTCTCTCTTCTTTCCCCTTTAATCGGGATTCCTGGAGCCGATGGGAGAGTGCTGCTTCCCTCTAGCGGCACCGGCCCCTCCTGCTCGGGGGGTGGCCGGGCAGCGTGGGGGCTGCTGGCGGGGGAAAAAGGGGCCTTTGTCGGCAGCGCGGGGGGCTGCCCCGAGGGTTGTCTGGTTTCTCACGCCCGCGGGGACAGCGCGCCCGGCGGGTGTCTGCCCGCCCCGGGGACAGTGTCGCGGGCAGGGGGGGCATGTGGCCGGACGCCGGCGGGTCCCTCCTTGGCACCGCCACCGCCTCTCCCTGACCCGCTGACCCGCCGCTGTCCCCGCGGCGCCCCCCGGGCCCGCCGCCCCCTGCCCAGGCGGTACCGGGAAAGGCCGCCGCCAGGCCCGTTTCCTCCCGTGACAAGCCGGGGTGGGCACGCGACGGCTCACCCTCCCCGGGCCTCCAGGCCGCACCTCGGGCCCCGCAGAGCCCCGCACCGGCCCGGGGCAGCCCCCACGTGGCTCCCCGCCGCCAGGACTACAGCTCCCAAGAGGCCCTGCGCGCGGCGGAGAAGCTTCATCCAATGGGAAGTGGCCTTGCTCAACTAGCCGGCCGCCGCGGGGCTCGCCGGGAGTCTGGCGCCGCCGGGCCGCGGCAACGGACAGGCAGAACTACATATCCCAGAATGCCGCGGGAGGGCGCGCGGCCAATGGGAGGCGGGCGTCTTGGGGCGGCGCGCAGGCGCGCTGGGGCGGGCGGCCGCGGATTCATGTGGAGGTCAGGGGCGCCGCGGGAGGGGAGCGGGGCCGGGGGCGCGGTGGGTCCCGGGGGCCGGAGGGCGCGGCGGGGGCCGAGCCGAGGCCTGCGGGCGGGAGCGGGGCCTCGGCCCACGGGGCGCCTGTCCTAGGGGCGATAGGCCTGGAAGGGAGCGGGGAGGGGGAGGCCTGGCTGCGGGCGGCGGCCGGGGCGGGTGCGGAGGGCCTTGGAGCGGGGGTAGCGCCGAGGGGCTGGAGCGGGCTGTGATCCGGGGCGGGGGTCGGGGCAGCGGCCTGGGCCTGCGGGGGGTGCTGCCCGCCTCCGGCGCCGGGCCCCGGGAGGAGAGGCGGGGGGCGGAGGGGGCCGGCGGGGCCGAGGCGGCGGCCGGCGGGGAGGGGGAGCGGCTGGGGATGGCCCCGCTGCGGGCTGGGTGTTCTGGAGGGGCTTCGTCCTCGGCTCCCTGGGCGCCCACTCACGGGAGCCCCCCGCCTTCCGGCTTCGTAGGGTTTTAACCAGCTGGGGGGGTTTCGCAGGAGGGGCTTTTTAAAGGGGCTGGAACCGGACGTGTGAAATGGCTGCGAAGGTGTTTGAAAGCCTTGGGAAGCTCGGCCTGGGGTTGGCTGTGGCAGGTGGAGTTGTCAATTCTGCTCTTTACAATGGTGAGTGGGAGAAGCTGAGCGCTTCCAGTTCACTTTGTATTTTTTTTTTATTATTATTTTTGTCTGTATCTTGCTGTTCTGTGCTTTTATTGCTCATGGAATCGGGGGAGAACAGACACGAAGCCTTGCCGGGCTGCTTTATACCTTGTGTGTTGCACAAGCAAGAGGGTTTGCGGGGCCCTTTCTCTAGGAAACTGTCGAGTAGTTGCTGCCCTTGTGGGCAGACTGGGGGACGGGGAGTCATGGCTGCGTCCCCTCTTGGCCTCATTGCCCCAAATGATCTAATTAATTTCACTGGTCTCCTGTAGTAAAAGGCTTTAACTGTCCTCGATGGAGCGTTCCGTGGAGGAGGTTTCGGTGGTGTACAAGTGCAATGGGCAGCAACTGGGGAATTGCGCTTGACTTGCTGTTTTCTTCTCTAGTTGATGCGGGCCACAGAGCTGTCATCTTTGACCGATTCCGCGGGGTCCAGGACACAGTGGTAGGAGAAGGTACCCACTTCCTCATCCCCTGGGTACAGAAGCCCATCATTTTCGACTGCCGCTCTCGCCCCCGGAACATTCCTGTGATCACTGGCAGTAAAGGTGAGTGTTCGGACCCAGCAGCCCTACGAGAACCGGGTGCTCTGATGATTTTTTTTTTTTTTCCTTCTGGATGTGGAGATCCCATGTCTCCTGAGTCCAGCTTGGAACAGAGTCAGGAATGGTTTCACCTGTGTTTTTAGTTACAGAACAGAGAGAGGGACCCTTCCTTCAGTCCTGTAAGTCGTCCCTTTCCACATAAAGTCTCTGCCTTTACAGTAGGGCAAGTAACTCCCCACATCGCAAACAAACTGAAGCTTAAATCTTATCTGTCAGGAGGATTTGGATCCCATGGTGAAAGGAGCAGTAAAAATAACTCTTCTTTGCTGGGAAAAAGAAGTCTGAATGTTTATTATTTCTCCTTTAGTTGCCCTGGGGAGGACAGCTTCAGGATGTCTCCTGTGCCTGTGGTTTGCCACTAAACTTGTGACTTTCTTCACACAGATCTACAGAACGTGAACATCACGTTGCGTATCCTGTTTAGACCAGTGACTGCCCAGTTACCGCGGATTTTCACCAGTATTGGAGAGGACTACGATGAGCGTGTCCTGCCCTCAATCACAACCGAAATCCTCAAGTCTGTTGTGGTAAGGACAGCGTGAAAGCTGCTGGGCTCTGCCCGTCCTCTTTCTTTCCTCCTTTTAGCAGTGAGGACCTGCTGGAGTGTGGAATATGTCGCGCTCCAGACTAAGGCTTCTCTTTTTGCCCCCAGGCTCTTACGGGCCATAAAAGTAAAATAAAAATAAAAAGTTAATTGTAGCTACGCTAATTGTTTGTGTCCGTGTCACTCTGCTCTTCAGGATGGGAGTTGCAAGTCAGGAGACTGGGATTTTCACCTCTCCTGTATCAGCTTCCTGAAGATCTCTGGCTTTGGAAGCATCCCCTGGGGACTGACAAATAATCGTTAACTAGCTGTAGTCAAGTTTTTGTGTTAAGTGCTCACCTGCACAACCTCCTCTCCAACTTATACTTAAATTCGCAGTCATTCATTCAGTCTTTCTCCTGCTTCACATGCCTGGGCAGCTCGGTGTGTGCTGGCTTTGGGAGAACTGGGTTAACACTGGGGCTCATGGGTGCAAAGACAGGTAGAGCATGGAGAATCCATCACTTCTCGGAGCTGTCTCCTCACTGGTGTCCATCCCAATTCCAGGCTCGCTTTGATGCTGGAGAACTGATCACTCAGAGAGAGCTGGTCTCGAGGCAAGTGAGCGAAGACCTCACGGAGAGAGCAGCGACCTTCGGGCTCATTCTGGATGACGTGTCCTTGGTAAGAGTTCTCCCTTTTTGGTTTCTGTCTTTGGAGTGTGCTCCGGTAAGGGCAGTGGAGAAGAGACTCAGAGACAGAAGGCCGAAGAGTGGGCTGGAAGTTTGGGTGTGTGGACTGTGTTTGTCTGTCTGCAGGGGCATGTGATGTGGTGACTGCAGCTCAAGTCAGTACTTCTGGCTTTGTCGCTGGCCTTCGGTGACCTTGAGCAAGCCCTTGAAGGCTCAGCTGCACTGACGTGTTGACAGACTCCACTGTTGCAGGGCTGTTATAGTTAAAATGAAGAGCAAATGCTTCTGTGGATGGTGGATCAGGCTGCACATGGCTTTAGGGAAGCCCGCTGTTCCACGAGCACCCTGACATACAGGGAGAAAGTGCTAGGCATGAGGAGGTAGTGAAAATACTCTTGATAGCATCCTTTTTTCTCCAAGTATTAGGTTTTCTCCTGACTCTGTCGTCTTCTGAGACTGTTCAAGCTCTCCCCTCCTCCCTCTCCTATCTCCCTATAAGCTTTGTAAATTAAATCTGTTGTAATCTGGCTTGTACGTGCCCCTCTCCCTCTCTCTTCTGGGGTTCCCTCCAAAGCCTGCTTAAAGGAAAGGAACACGAGCTGTTTCATTTGGCTTTGAACATATGGGAAGCCTTTGCGGGAAGGAGACTTTGTTTCTGCAAAACCTGAGATTGTGACTCTTTGTATCTGGTGCTTTCCACTGAGCGCCCTCCTGAAAGAAATTCACCTTTCCCTGTGCCATGCCAGGAGCCTGCAGCCACAAACAGCGGGGCTGAGCACACCAGTGCATAATGGGGCATGAGAGGTGTAGGGTGGCTTGGCCGACAGCGGGCTCCCCTGCCTGGGAGGGGAGCGCTGGGTGAGCGGGCTCCCTCTGCCGAGTGCTCGAGCAAGTGGCGGTGGCAGGAGCGCGTGGTGTTTCTCTGAAGGTACTGGTGTTACTGGTCTGCTGGACTGGAGCTGCACTTGTGACATCTCCCTTAGGACTTCAGAACTGGATGGGGAGGCCTGCTTGTCCCAGTTCCTGTTCTTTTAGGGATACTGGCTTTCTATTTCCACTCCGGTTTCCCTGATGCAGCCAGGCTGCCTCCCCCCACCGGGAGCTGCGTGGGTCACAGTGGTGCCGCTGTAAACTCAGCGTTGTGAACTTTGCTTGATTTCTGCTCTGCAGACCCATCTGACCTTTGGCAAGGAGTTCACGGAGGCTGTGGAAATGAAGCAAGTAGCCCAGCAAGAAGCAGAGAGAGCCAGATTCATTGTGGAAAAGGTACCTTGTCCTTCTGAGAAACTTGGAAATGGTTCCTGGTATTTCCTTCCCACTCCAGCTTGCAGCGAAGATCTCACTTCCCTGTCCAGGAGACTGGGCAGGTTGTATGACAAAGTCACTTAGTGTCATAATGCTGACATGGTTCTCAGCTCTGGCATATGATTGTTGGACAGATAAAGCCTAGGGTTGGGTTTGTGGGTCTTTTTTCTTCCTTCCAGTACTGTGTCACAGTCTTATTGGAGTGCTGAACAGAAATGTCTGTGTGGAGAAGGAGGGAGGAAACAGCGCTCAGGAGAAAGCGTCAGTTAGAAGCAGGGCTCAGGGTTGAGATTTGCAACCCAAGTGATCCTGCTGTTTGTGAATTTTGAGGGGGTGGCCGAAGCTTTCCATGGTGTTTGATACCACGGGCACAGGGGCCTGTGTCCTAGGAGTGTTACTGGCTGCATCGTGCAAGACCCCATAATCTGAGATCAACCCGGGATCTCGGGGAGCATCCACAGAAACAATTTTGTGTTAAAGTACCCTGGTACAGTGAGAACGTGCCTGTTGAGATTCTAAGAACCTGCAACTACACCCAAAATTAATCCAGTGGGTACAGTAAGATGCATGTAATCAGCCATGATGATTTAAACAGAAGTGTTTATCTGACCTGGTTTTAACTCCACTGAAGTTCTTGAATCTTTCATAGGCAGTTTTCCACCAGGAGTGCCCTGTGGTGGGGTAATGTTTCATGAGGTTAAGACTGATAAGGCAATTTCAAGATGATTTTTCAACCTGTTTTCCACGGTAGGCAGAAAAACAGTCTAACAGAATACAGCCTTCTATCTTAGCTCTCCTACTGGGGAAAAGAACAGTAGGGTGGTGAAGTGGGAATTTCTGTTTTAAATGTGACACTAGCATCTTCCCTCTCTTTTGTGCTTCTTTTCTGTTGCTTATTCCCCTTCTCACCCATGTACTTTCAGGCTGAGCAGCAGAAGAAAGCCGCTGTCATCTCTGCTGAGGGAGACTCAAAAGCAGCCGAGCTGATTGCCAACTCGCTGGCCACTGCGGGCGATGGCTTAATTGAGCTGCGCAAGCTGGAGGCAGCTGAAGACATTGCGTACCAGCTCTCACGGTCCCGCAACATCACCTATCTGCCCTCTGGACAGTCTGTGCTCCTCCAGCTGCCGCAGTGAACCTGGCTCTGCAAACATAGCTAGCCTCATCACCTCTACCTACCAGATCAGCCCTTTCCAAAAGAATCTTTGCAATTTCCTCATTGGTAAAAGCAGAGGAAATTAAAATTCAACCCATTTTGAAATCTTAATCAAATAAAACTGAACGCTCTTGACAAGAAGCCTGCATTCTTCCCATGTACGGTCAGAGGAGTGGCCCCACTGACCATTAAGTTAGGTTTGAGAATTGCCCCTTTCCAGGCAGTTTGAGCAACAGGAGCAGAGTTTTCATCTGTTCACTCCTGGCAAACAGGTAGCCCAGGTGACTCCCTGACCACAAGAGTGCTGTATCAATCTGGTGTCACAGCGATGCTTCAGTGCCTTTAGGCTGGCTGAGCCAGGGTCGTTACAGACTTGCAGGTCCTGGACTACGGAACAGGAACACTCGGGGCTCAGTCTTCAGTCAAGCCAGTCTCTTCAGGTGTCAGCTGGGAGAAAGAGGACATCTCAGCTCTTAGGAGAGTGGCTCTGCTGTGCCTGGCTGAGCCATAGCACTGATAGCTGGAGGCACAGATCGAGTGGATTGTGGCTGGGGGTGAGAATAGCAGAGATTGACTTTATGTAGTAGATGGATTTCAGGCATGGAGAAGAGAAGATACTTCCTCTGCAGGAAATGCTTCTCATGTACATGGGGCGTCTCCACTTCTCCCCCTGCTGCCGCACACTGATTTGTTTGCTGCTGCCTGCCCTTCTTTCACCAAGGTCAGTAGAAGTGGCAGTTGGCCTATTCCAGATGGCACCTGGGACAAAGGGGGGATGACTCGGTGCTCCGTGGCTCAGGCAGTCAGAGGTGGGCAGAATTCTGTGTTACATCAATGCTCTTTTTATTTAGGGAAACTGAATCGTGAGGAGGATGTGATGAGTGAGATTGTGTAACCAGCCTTCAATAAATGTCACGGTCCCAAGTGTAGTATTGTGGGATGTTGTTTTGTTGTTCTTTTTATTATCTCAGAAGAATGAAGGTTGGTCAGCGGAGCAAGACATCTCATGCTTGTGCTAGATTATTTAGATAAAAGTCACTTAGCACAGGCAAATAGGGCTTGTTCCTGACAACCTAAAACCTTGAAATATGATTCTTGGGCTGAATTCCTGCAACAAGGTAAGGCTGAGAGTATCTTGAGGTCATTGTGAAGGCTTTTAATTGCTTTCCATGCACGGTTCAGGCTGTCATTTACTGCATGTACATACATTCTCCAGGGTGCTCTTTTGATGCAACATGATGCTGTTGGAAAGAAAACGGGGGTGTATTGTACCAGGTACAGCCTACAGCAAACTTCAGACCTGTCAGCGGCTGTCAGAAGGCGTGGTACTAGCCTGGCACACCACTACCCCCATCCTGCAAATCGGGTGCTCGTACAATGTCTGTTATCCCTGAGCAATGCTGTCTCAGGCGGGCGTCATCGCTACCCTGAGGATGTTGAGCCCTTGGGAAAGCTTCTGTGAACGGTGGGCTCATTTCGTCATCGTACAGCCACTTTGGATTGTTGCCCTCACCTCTGGCGAAATGGAAAGACTTGCCTGCTCTTTCTGCTGGGCAGGGTACGCTCTTGCAGTGATGAAGTGCCTGAGCTTGCAAAATATTTTAAGCAGCTGAGCGGTCGGGTCCATAACTCCTAAATAACTTCCAGACCTCTTCCCCCTCCAGTGCTCTTGTTCTTTATTCTTCTGGTTTACTGCTTCAGACACTTGCAAGGAAGCTTCCACTTTTCTCCCAAGGCTCCTTTTAAAACCCCCTTAGTGTTTCCCGCGCTTCTCTCCGTTAGTTTCATGCACCAGGTGTTGGGCTCAAAACAGCGTGTCTGAAATCCCTCCTCAGCTTCTGTGGCTCTGCATTACTTCTCCCTCCAGTTCTGCATTTTCAGTGGAGTGTGGAGTGTTTCCTGCTGCTTTTGCTGTTACCCTCTCTGGAGGAGGTGTCTGAGGCTCTAACGGTGGCCCCTGGGTCTGATTAATCACCATTTCCTTTGCTTTTGGGTGTAATTCTTTTTACAAATGTTCCCTGGCTGTTAACTGCTCCTTTACCCTCGCTCTGCCTCGCTTAATGCCTAAACCTGCCATGAACTCATCAGGCTTCAAAGCTGCTCTTGAACCCGTAGCTGTCTTGGTGTGTGCTAGCTGAACCCCCTGTTTATATTGTGTTTATAGCGGCTCTTCGGCCTTGTAGGCCATGCAGACGGTCGAGCTCTCTGGCTCCAGGTGGGAGCAATGACCCTAAAAATCAAGACATGGTTTTGAGTGGGCTGCACAGGGATACTGGGTGAGGAAACAGCCAGCTGCTTGCTGGATGAGCGCCGCTCTGAGAGCTGCGCAGCAGTGAGTGCGCGCTGCCTGGCATCCTCTGCCAAACCTCTCGGGTGCTGGCAGACTCCTTGATGTAAAAACAAAACAAGAAGTCGAGATCGTGTAGTCAAGGACTGGCCTGCCTGGCATTCCTGGCTGAGGCTGGACTAAAGGGAGTTGAAGGCTGAACTCTGCCCGGGACGCCGGCCCTTCCCTGGCAGCGTTCAGGAGGTGTTAGCAGGGTGTGAGCGCTCGCTCTGTGCTTTACTCGTCAGGGCAACAGAAAGGGCTTGGGTAACACAAAGGCAGGCTGCCCTCGCTGCTCAAACAAACAAGACGTCCCCACCCTCTCTGTTTGGCATTTCTAACCTTGTTGCTGTTAATAATCTAGTAACAAAAACTTGCTGGTGAAAGTGGAGCACAAGCTGAGGTTGGAGAAACAAGAGAGAGGGTCAAGGCATGTGGCTTTGTACTGAGGGCAGAGAGCGGAGGTCTGTTGCGCGGGCCCTGGTCTGCCCTCCCAGAGAGCCTGCGTAAAGCTCTCCACCAGCCTGTCGTCCCCAGACTGTCACCTGCTGCTCTGCCGGCTCCCAGCTGCAGGGCAGGGCTATTGCAAGGGCTCTTTGCAACTCTCATGCGTACGAAGGTGCTGGAGATGCTCCAGAAACAGCAGATCTCCCTCCTTCACCTCATCCTTAGAGAGAGCAAGAGAAGGGCCGTCTGGTGACCTTGCCTGGAGGAGCAACGACGGGCTGGGGCAGAGTACTGCATGACCACCATGTGCCAGGTCTCGCGGGTGGGACGCTGCAGCCCAAGGTAAGCCGTGACCAGGGGTGGGAGGCAGCTGGATGATGCCACTTGAAGGGAGATGGAGAAACTTCAGGTTTGTTTGTGTGAACAGAAAAGCCCGTGGGCCGGCTGTTATGCCTGGATTCCCGCTGTCGGAAATGAATGGCACAAGCCTGATTGATGGAAGAATTTCCCGCATTGGGCAGTTATACCAATTCCCTATTGCGTGGACTTTGTGCCACTTTGTAAGGATTGTAGCCATGCTAAAACTTCTGCTCAGGGGAGGGGAATACTTTCTGC
This sequence comes from Rissa tridactyla, assembly GCF_028500815.1. Lineage (NCBI taxonomy): Eukaryota > Metazoa > Chordata > Aves > Charadriiformes > Laridae > Rissa > Rissa tridactyla. The sequence continues at coordinate 8,002,146 of NC_071484.1, read as the reverse complement.
TTTCTGTGCTCAGTTTTTTCATTTTTGCCACCTATTTGCACAAAACACTTTGAATTCAGTATACCTGACAACTTTTAATCCCCCATCAAGTTAGTTTGAAATCGGTTTTCTCTGGAGGAAAGACAACATGATTGCATAAAGCCAGTGCTTCCCCAGCAAGGTTGGATGTGTTACTGGGCTGGAGATGGCAACGCAGCTAAAACGGCCCAAAAATTTACTCAGAGAAAGGCTCTGCCCCAGCCTTCTCCCTGGCTGTTCACTAGTCAGAATTAAATGCCCTTCTGTCAGGTTCTCCCTCCCCCGAGCTGACTCACACCAGCATCACACTAGGTACTCCTGTATCTTCCCATTTTCCAACAAATTGTTACGCTTAGCACCAAAGTCCTGGGGCCGGGGGTGTTTCGTGGGTGAGCGATGGAGGCTGTAGCTTTGCTGCTAACCGCGACAGACCGCCTTAGCCAGGAAGGACGCTTGCGAAGCGGTCACCTTCTGCAGAGGCGAGACGAATGCCGGCTGAGGCCGGCAGCTGGGCTGCTCTCCCACCAGAGGGCAGCAGCAACGCCGCGCTGGGCACGGGGAGCAGAGCGGGGACCGAAGGGTGTCCCTCAGCCTCCCGTGGGGACAGGTGAGCGGGGGGGTCACCCTGCCCTGGGCAGAGGAGGTGAGGAGTGGGCGCGGACGAGGGCAAACGCAACAGCACAGTCTCCGGGCGAGGAAGGAATAGCACAACCTGGCTGAGACCTGTGAGATGGGCAGTACAACTTGGGCGGGCGGGCATGGAGTTCAGTCCCTGTGCCTGGTAAACCTGATGCCCACTGCGGTCTGCCGAAGATCTCCAGCAACAGGTTTTAACTCCTCTCACCTGAGGTAGCACTCTGGAAGGTGCAAATGCCTGTCTCCCTTTCTAACCCTGCTCCCAGTGTGGCTTGGCTTTGCAGCCTGCCTCCTTGCAGCCTTTTGAGCGCTACTCCTTTCCCGCCCACCAAGGGCCACCCTAGTTTATTACTGGGACAGGAACAACAGAAATGTCTAGGTATGACTTCAGAGGTGCAAGCTGCTTTAGCTTGACATTAGAGAACAGCATTGAGTCCTTGGGTCCAGGCCACAAGTATGATGTGTTCATACGGGAGGGCCCAGTGTCGGTAAGAGCTTGGTAGTTTTTTTTTTTAACCTGAAGCCCTGTAGTTTTGTGGCCCCAGCGCAATTGGAGTAATGGCAGCACAGATTCATCACTTGTATTTCACTGAAGACAGCCCAAAAACTAAACTATAGTACCAGGTTTTGGGCAAAGGCCTGCTGGAAATGGGCAATATAAGACTTGCTGGGATGACTAAAGGGCCCTGTATGAAGGAGACTGCAGCCCTCTGCTGCCAGAACGTGTCTCCCACTTGAGACCAAAGAGCAGTGGCTGGTTGGTTGCCACCTTCACACATCAGAGCCCTACAAGCCAAGGTGAAATCTCCCTGCCTACTGCTCTTTGGCTGCAAACCTCCCGAGAGGTTTGGGTTTGGTTTTCTTCCTGGGAGACTTTGCCTTGCTTCTCCTTCCTTTCATGCTAGTGGAAGAGCTCAGCTCTGCACCACCCGCAGCAGCTGGCCCAGCCCGGTAGCAACATTCAGACCAGCCAAACAAGCTTTTGTTCGTGATAAACAAACAGGAAACTGCCTGATTTCCTCTGTGTGTTCACCCTCTCTCTCGCGTGCGCTCTCTCCCTTATTTAATAGATAACCAGCCTACCTGACTTGTGAAGAGGAGACCAAAAGCACCCACATGGACAGGCGCACTGGGGCAGCTGTAATTTGCAGTCTGGCTGTTGAACTGAAGTGGGCATCTGCTCCCCGAGAGTCGCTGATGCACCGGAGCTGAAGCCTCTCCAGGTAAGGGAGCTCCCGAGTCTGTGATAATTTGTACCCTGCAGCAAGCTGGCAGCACGTCTGAAGTGGTTAGAGCAAGGGATAGGGAGGAGTTTCCTTATTGCTTCCTTTGTGCTGTTTATATCCAAGTGGATCTAGCAGAAAATGCCTCTGTCCTGAAACACAGAGGATGTGGTGGGGGCTGCGGGGGGAGAAAGCGCTTGTGGAAGTGGGTAGGAAATAATGTCCTAAGCCAGACTGGAGCTCAGCTCGGCTGGGAGATGGAGAGCAATTCTTAGGGCCAAATTTGGTTTAATTATTCCTTGCCTGGCACTATTCAGTGCTGGGGGCTGAGACGTTCCTCATATGCCTGGTTTCCATCAGCAGAACTGAGCTGACTTCGGCCCAGCAAGTCCTCACTTACACTGGTGTAACTCTCAGAGGTAGGTCAGGTTTGCTTAGGGATGGCTCGACTTTTGTGATTTGGTTTTCTACTTGGTGAAGCAGGGGAGGACTGTCACAGGTAGAAAGGTATCAGGGTGAGTGATGGGGGACATAGTGTACTCTATCTAGGGGATGCAGAACAAACTTCCAGAGAAAGAGAAGCACTTGATGTCTTTAGAAAAATATGGTGGATACTTCTTTTAACCACATGCTCACCTACAGCCATGCTTGGTTTACTTTCCGCACCCATAGAAAGCAATAAAACCCCAAATCTATGGGGAAAGGAGCTGGTGGAGCAGGCATCCAGTTCTTGCTGAGCACAGCCTCAGAAAGGAGAGGAACTAGAGAGGCTGGGAAGCTCCCACGGGAGGCTGAGCTCAACTGCTGCTGTAAAAACAGCATTTGGGGTTCCCCACAGTGGATCTGCACACAGTGCTGATCTGGACCGAGTCAGAAGCCTGCAGTAAGTTATCCTTGATCTCTGACAAGTCAAAGCTGTGCACAAGCACGGGAAATTGTGTCCCAAACTGAGCTGCAGGATGGCAGTGCAGTCAATGGAGTGAAGTCAGTGGAAGATGCCAGTTGCAACATATGTTCATGTCCCCCATGCTGGTAGGGGCAGGAAGGGCAGGAGGAGGCTAGGAAAGAGTGCGTGCAGGATGCCTCTGAAGCAGTAGGTTAAAAATATTCGAGAGGCAAGAACAGGAAGGAAGCAGGGGTTAAGCCTGAACAAGGTGAGTCTATCCCAGAGACATTAATTCAAACATGACTTTCATGGGGATAAGTCTTGCAGTGCCCTTTCTGCAAAGCTGGTAAATACAGCTGTTTCCTCTGTCACAGCATCTTCCCCCCAAGCACAGGCATTTCATGGGTGTTTTTCAAACCCAGAGGGATGTTTCTACACAAAAAGCTAGGCTGGAAGATTGGGTGTGAATGGAAAGGACTCTAGTTAAACCAGTTTGTTCTTCACCAGCCGAGGTACATGGACCCTACTTGCACTGCTCCGGTAGGGGTTGATGCTGACCTGAGCAGAGGTGCTCTTTAATGCAGGCACAGAAATGTCTCTAACAGCCTGCTATGGTGATGTTTCCATTTAACAACTGCCCCAGCACAAACTTTAGAACTTCCCTCATGCAGGCAGTCTGACGGGGAGACCACCTGAGATTACAGCGTAACACCAAAGCTGATCAAACAGACCACAAAGAATAAAAGCCCAATTCTCTAAGTTGAGTTTCCCTCACCCTGCTCTTGTCCAACTGCCATATCTCATGATCTGTGTTTTACTTTATTTAAAATTAAAATTAAGGAAAAAAAGGGGAAAAAAAGCACAAAACCAAGGCTCCCCGAAGAGGATTTTTTTTATTTTTATTTTTTTTGTGGCGTGATTTTTATGCAGAGGCTGATGGCTCTGACAATACAGTCATGCTACCACCCTGCCCCCAGTACCCCAAAGAAAGTTAATAACCCACACATAAATCTGCCAGGCTTTTCTGTATTATTCAAGGCTGTTACCACTGCCCTGCCCAGACACGAGGCCCTGCAAAACCATGCTGAAATCAGCTGGCCATAAGAGCTGCCCCTCAGCACCCAGGTGCTTGCTGCGCTAAAATACTTGGTCAGGGAGGGCTGAGTGTGTCTTCTGAGAAGGGCAAAGTTAAAGCTGTGGCACACGAGTAGGTGTACCAGTCTGGAGTTCTGCTTCTCAGGTGTTTATTGCATATCAACTGCGCCTGTACCCTGCTGCTCTGAAGGTCTAATCTCAGGCACAAGATGTTGGTGGGTGTTAGCTCTGCTATATTATTTAGAGGCAGTTAATCTTTAATTGTGGCCTTACACTGAACTAGTAAAGGAGAAGGGAGAATGGGAACCGGAATTTCCTCTGCTTGAACTTCTACTTCGCTCTGATACAGTCTCAAAGCCCAGCGCCTCTGCACTCAGTGGTGGTGGTTCCCTCAGACAGTGCAGGGTTTCCTGTGACAAGAACTAGCAGGAAAAACCCTTTGTTTTCCTTTTGCTTCCTTTCCCATTGCTTGAGAGGATCCTGAATCTTGCAGGACATAGCAGGATACCTAAAAAATAAAGCATTAATCTGAGAGTCAACTGGTTGGGTTGCAGACTGGGTCGGCAAAGTGTCAGCACCCTGTCCATGCCTCAGTTTCTCTTCTCCCCCTTGGTTTGTTTTCCTAGTGGGGCTGGTCCTTGAGCAGCACCTAGCTACAAGGGCCTTTCTCCCTGGGGAAGGACAAAGTCCCAATTGCAACTGTGCCCACATAAGTGTCAAGTCATGCCCAGTTCAGGCTGTTCCCAAACAGAGCTGTGATGATATGGCAGCCTCAGCAAAAGACTAACATGCGGAGAAAGGCTAGTGCTGTTCCATGCTTAGTGCCAGCCCTGTCACCAGCACCAAGATGCCACCAAGAGTCACCTCTCACTGCAGTAGGAGACAGGGAGGCTAGCAGGAAGGCAGCCCATCTCCCTGTTGGCTGTGGGAAGAAAGGGCTAGAAGGGCTGGTTCCCTGGCTGCTGAGTTTCCCAAGAAATCATCACAGCAGGAGTCTGGATGAAGCAGAGAGCCATCGCTGCCCGGGTAAAGCCGAGAAATCTTGTAAATTGGGCCCCATCTCACAGGTCATGTGAGTCCGTAGGCAGACATCTCCCTTACGAGAGGATTTCAGACCTGGTTTGCTGCCTGAAAGCCATATGAAGTCACCAGAGCAGATGGCTTGGGGATTGTCCAGGAACACCTAACTTTGCAAACCCAAAAAGCCTGCCCATGCCACAGGAAAATTAACTGCTGATGAAAGTAGGAGTTCACCTCTGCTTGATTTTTCTCCTTCCCACACTATTCTGCAGCTGGTACTAGTAGTTATCCCCACCACAAAGCTTGCTGCATCTCAACAATACTCTTACTTGTTAAGTTTGCTTTCTCAGCAAGTCTAGAACACCTGGTCCTCTAGAAAAAACACAGGTGGGTAACACTGTGTTCTGCTGTGTCCGAGACCCCTGGCCCAGCAAATTCTCATAGTTTTATTGTATTTTTCACCCTGAAATGTCCTAAGCTGCTTAGCAGAAAAAAAATCTGGTTTCCAGGAAGGGACAATGTCACCTACTGCTGTACTGCTGCTAGTTCTGGAGAGAGCTGCAGATAGCTGCTTGCTGAAACATTGCAGCAGTTTAGGGAGGAAATGAAGATCTGTATCACCTGTCCCTGGCACCACATGCAATGAGAAGGACATGTGAGGGTTATACTATGTTATAGCCCCACTGGTTACACTACAGAGAGAAGGCAAATGCCAGAGAGAGCAGGCGCAGGAGCCACAGCATCTTACTGAGCAGGGAACGAGATGCAGAAAAGTTGCATCTAGAAGTTGTACATCAGTGTGAAGGGAAAGCAGAGATGACAGCAAGGAAATCAGAGGGCTGATAAGGATCTGTGGCTGCGAAGCAGGTGTGTGCTAGGGAGCGGATCATATGCAAGAAGAGATGTGGGGCTGTTGCCACATTTTGTTTGTTTCCCTTTACCTGGCTGACATGTCTTTTCATGTCAAAAGCTAGATCAAAGAGAGGGATGTAAATAGCTGAAACAGGCTTCCTTGTGGGAACAGGGCTGAGTGCCACAGTCAGCCTCTCAGCTGGATCCCTCCTTGGGAGCAGCATGAGGAGCTGTCACCCTCCATTAGCCAAGCACCCAGGGAAGAAAATGTGCGACTGCAGGGTGCCCTGGGCATTCAGGAGCCAAACCACACAGTGAGGCTAGGAAGAGGCACTCTGCTCTGCACCATCTCTTCCCTAGGCCACTGTTGATGGGACATGGCAAGGCCACAAGGACAAGTGCTTTGGTTTCATCATGTCAGAAGCCCTTCAGAGTCCAAGGATATTTGCACTTGGTCCCTGATTTTTTATTTTTTTTAAAAAACTACAGAGTCATGGTGTCCATTGAGAAAGAGGGATTTGATGCTTCCTTTTAATCTCTGCATAACTCTTACTTGGGGGGACTGAAATCAACCTCGCTGACACCATTTAAAGCTGAGGATGCAGAGCACCTTTATTAGGAATGGCCCCTGCAATCTTCCAGTAGCTATTTCAACAAGAGTGAACCTCATGCTGCAGGCTCAGGGTAAGGAAGCCAGGTTAGAAAGCCACAGACTGCATCAGAGAAGAGGGAACAGCCTGGGAGACCAAATGCTCTCCTCACATACTGGAGAGAGAGAGATATCATTAAGGCCCTGGCCCACTCTTGTCCCATGGATGGACACCAGCAGTGGCTTTGCCTTTGTGGGTGTTGAAATAGTTGATGGCTTTACTCCTCAACTGTGCTCCTTAGGATAAGAGTGCCCACTGATTTCCCCCATCCCTCTACTGAAATCCCACATTTGGAAGAGGGGCTCTGTCACTCATTGCTGTCTTGTTTGTTCACCTTCCAAGAAAGAGGTCCCCTGCATTTTTCTTCCTGCCCTTTTCAAGGCAGGAAATTCTACTACATGGCATCCTTCACGTGCATACAGTTAACCAACAGCAGCACCACATCCCCTGACATCGTCACTGTATTTTTCTCAAGAAGCTGCATTGCGTGAGGGCATTGGGCTAATGCCCATGCTCTCAAAGCTCAGGGTCTCCCCTGGCTACGCCTTCCTTCTCCGGCTATACACAGGTCCCAGCAGAGATCAGAACAGCCTGGGGCCTGCTCTGAACTGGGCCAGCTAATAACAGCTCCCATGGGGCTGGTCAGAGCAAAGTGCACTGTGCTGTGCCCCTTTCCCATGCCCCCGCAGCAGGGCTTTCTGGGGCAAGGAAGAAAACTGGCAATGTTATTCTAATGCCCACCATGGGGCTTCACCAGCCTACCCTGCCCCTTTTATTTGATTGTGAACTGACTCTGAAAGCTCCAATCCCTGCTCTGCACAGGGAGTTTAAACCTGGGTTATTATTCAATAATCAAGAACAGGTCAAATACACTGGTACATAATATTACATTTCAGGGGAGTGAGCGTGTACAGATTTTTTGCAGAACCTCAAATCAAGTGCCCTACACTGTCGGGGGGGGGGAAATTTTCAGCAAGCAAAACAGATGAGGAAACAAACCACAGGTAGAGAAAGGACTGCAGACAAAAGGATTTAAAAGAGGGGGCTACAGCAGGAACACAAGTCTGAGAGCAGGCAAGAGGGAGCCAGAGCTACAGGGCACAAGAGATTCCTGAAGTCCCCGGGAAGCAGCTAACACTACCAAAACAGCTGGAGCCCTTCCCCCTTTTCCTGCTACTCTCGCTAATTCTTTTACTGCCGCCAAACCTAAACCACAGCAGTGCTCTTCCCTCCTACACAGCACTCAGCAGTGGTTTTCAGGGCTGTGGAGTAGGCTTTGCAGCTTCCTGGGAGGGGTGGTACCACTGCGAAATGCTGTGCCAGCCTGGAAAACAGCAGCCCCGACCCTCCCTGCCTGCTTTTATGAGCCCTATACGTGCCACCAACAGAGAGCTCTACCAGCAACAAATACTTACTTCTTGTCACATCTCCCTCATACATCAGCCTGGGCCCTGCAGGTGGGTGTAATCAAGAAACCACAGGCCAGAGTTAAGTAGTTATTAGTATTTTAAGGGGAGAGGAAAGTTTGAACAAGTGGGAGCTGGGGCTTGGCATAATGACAGAAGCGATCGACTTCTCTGGCTACTGTAAATCAGATAGGGCCTCACTGATGAGGCCCTTCTTAAGCTCTTACCTGGCTCCTGAGGAGCAGCTCTGTCCCTACACGGCACAGTGCCCTTTCAAAGCGCCGCCCATCCCGAGGCCGCAGCCGCCGTGTGAAGCGTTATCCCCCTTTATCCGTGAGGAGCGGGGCCCCGAGGCCTGACCCCGACCCGGTTCCCCATTACGGCCATCATTCCGCCGGCTGCCGGGCTGCGACCAAGGGCCTTCACCGGCGCGGCGGCGGTGCCCGCGGAGCACGGCGAGGCGTGGGCCGAGGTTAGCCGCAGCGCGGCGGAGCGCTCGCCACAGCATGCCCGGCTCAGCTGACTGCAATTCGGGCGGCCTCTCTAATTACCTCAGCGGAGTAACGGTCGGTCCCGCTGAGGGGAGCCGGCGCCCTCCCCCCCGCCGCCTTCCCGCCGCCCCGCGCGCGCCGCCTCACCTGAGCCCCGCCGGGCGCCGGCGCATGCGCTGCCCCCCCCCCCCTCCGCGCGCCTCACCTGCGCTCCGCGCGCCCCTCCGCAGCCTGAGGTGAAGGGCGGGGGGAGGCGACAGCCCGAGTGCGCATGCGCCGCGCGCCGCTCCCCTCAGCCTATGGGTGTCCCCCCTCTCCCCCCCCCCGTCCGCCCCGCGCGCGCTCCCCCGCTCGCGCACACGCGCGCGCTCCCTCCGCTCCCCCCCCCATCTCAGCGCGGCAACCACCTCCTCGGCGCGCGCCCGCCGCACGCACGCGCGCCCGCGCGTGCGCGCGGCGGAGTCGCGAGACTGGCGGCGGCGGCCACGTAGCGCTGCGGCGGCGGCGGCCGAGGGGAGCGCGAGCCGCGTCCGCCGGCGGCGGCGGCGGGGCCTGGGCCTGAGCCCCGAGCCCGAGGCAGCGGCTACTCGAGCGCCGCGGCGGCGGCTGAGGGGGCCGAGCGGAGGGAGAGAGGGAGGGCCCCGGCCGCCCTGCCCTCCGCCCTCCCGCCTCGCCTCCACCCGCCCTCCGCCGCCTCGCCTGGTGCCCCCCTCCCCTCGCCGCCCGGCATGGAAGGCGGCGGGGGCGGCCCTGAGGGGATCGGCCTGGGTGAGTGCGGGCCGCCCGCTCGGCTGGGGGATCCCCCTTCCCTTCTCCTCGGGCCTGGCCGCAGCCGCCGAGCAGCGCTAGGCCCGGCCCGGGGGTGGGTGACGGAGGGAGCGGGGTAGAGCCGCCTCCCGGCCTGGAAGGGAGCGGGGCGGGGGGGGGCGGGGAGCGCCGTGCCAGGCCCGCAGTCCCTCGGGGGAGCGGGGTGCGGGCAGGGCACCCCCCGGGCGGAGGGGGTGCAGCCTGCGGAGCCCCTCGGCGGGAGGAGGGGGGCGGGCGGGGGAGGAATGCTGCCGGGGGGCCGAGGGCTCTGCCCGGCCGCTGCACCCCGCGGGGAAGGGGCTGTGCCACCTGCATGGGGCAGGGGAGGGAAGGTGAGCTGCGCGCAGCGAGTTGGGGGGGGAAATAAATAAATCCTTGTTCGTTTGGCTGTGCTGGAGCGCCTTTCCACGGCGCTCGCCGCTTTCTGCCTTTGCTTCCCAGCCCCCTCCCGCGGAGTGGGGGCATGGAGGTGTGGGGACCGCTGGCAGCCCCCGCCTTCTTCCTTGTCACCCGGTAATTGTGCAGCCACCACCATGCAGGGTCCGCGATCGTTAGGAAGGGACGCGGTTCTTAAACACACTCCCTTCTGGGACTGAAGTTGTCAGTGGGTAGGTGAGGAAATGAGGTGTTACCTCCTCCAGTAGCTGGTTCTGGGTCTAGGTGTGTGAAAGGGGGGAAAAAAAAATCAGATGTTTTCTCTCTTCTTCAGTCTTTTGCTTGGATATCTTCCCCTTCCCTTTGCTCTCAGGACAGATGTTGCGCCCTGTGTGCCCTGGGGTTTTGGTTGTTTTGATTTTTAACTGCCTTCTGTGCAACTTTCGGTCGTGTGGATGTCTTGGTACAGGTATTGTTAGAATGAAAAGATATGCTTCGAGATAGTGTATCTCTTTGGTCTTAATAGCATTGTGTAAGTATCTTTTATCACAACTGAGTTTTGGCATCTTGTGCAGTAGAAGTGATTTAAGTCAAAGCGAGGGAAGTACTGTAGACATAAAGGATGTGAGGAATGTGCATTTTTATCTTTTCAGGGGATGACCTGAGCTGTATTGTTCTGGGAATGGCAACTGGCACATGCTTTGTTGACAGTGGTGTATGCGCGGTGAATCAGGAGAGTGATGGTGGGGTATGTGTGTGTGCGCTGAATAAAGGAGATGTAACGCGTGAGCATTGATTTGTGAAGGATGGTCTGGTGCACCTTGATTTGCCACCGTGCTGATTGACTGCGGCTTGATTGTTCGCCTGTGGAAGTTGGGTGCTCTTTCTCTTGAGGTGTCTGCTGTGTATTAACAAAATGCGTATTACAGGACTATGGACACTGGTGTGCTTAAAAAGGCTGTGGAGTAGGAAAATCTCATATAAAAAGGACCTAATATTTTATGGTGACAGATAATTTACATCCTTTACATGGGTCTAGTGTTCTCCTGGGTACCTATTTGAAACCCCTTTATCTCTCTACCTGCATGCAAGATGCATTTTTTTCTGGTTTATAGAGGTTAATCAAGCACTTGCACTATGGTTCTTGTGCTGAATGGATGAAGAATCCCATCCCTGCCCCAGGCAGCCAACACTTTAAATTTAGATGTTGATAATAAAGTTGAGATATAGAGTAAACTCAGTGTGAATGTGTGTAGTTGAGGGGTAGAAATTTGGAAAGCTTTTTCAGAGAGTGTGTGTTTGAAAGAGAAGTGCAAAATCATGATGTCTTTTTTTTTTCCAACTAAGCAACTGCATTTAATAGGGTGTCAGAGACTTGAGATTTTATTTATAATTTTGTCTAGTGTTTGGTGACTAGTATTTATAGCTACATCAGCAATTCTTTGCAGTAATCAAAATCAGTGTATTTGGGAAGACCAGTAAATGCTCTGTGGCTTAGCATTTGTAATATTTGTAAAAAAACCTTTCAAATGTTTACATGATCAAAAGAGACTTTGGCATTATAGGCTATTGTTCATTCGTCTTAAGGAACTTACTTGGTAATATTACTATTTCTTCTCATCTGATACTGATACAGGAAGCCTTTAACTGATGTTTTCTGGAGGGGGAATTCTTCAGCAGTTTTATATGAATGGTTTGGTACATATGGGAGTTAAATTATAAAAGCAGTTTGTCAGGTTGTGTTGCAAGATATTGGGGTCTTCTGGTTTTATTCTTACTGCCAGAATCATAGAATGGAAATTTCATACTGAGAGGTGGATTTTCATATAAAGATGGAAAGTTTATATGTACAAGAAATTGCTTATAGATCAAACAGACTTTGTCTGGTGGCGTGCCACCTAGAGCTGGATGTGTCCATGTCAGAACGACTTGGGAAGAGTCCTTTGAATTCACACAACTGCGTTAAATAGATATTTCCAGTAAACAAGATCCCATCTTCCAGTCTTGATATCGTGTGCCGTATCGGTGCCTAATGGAAGAGTGGTGTACCAATAGCGTATTTGAGATAGGCACAGGTGTGTTTAATGTGATTACAAAACTACATGTCATCAGTGACCTATTTCTCTGTGGCACACTATAATATCCCTTATCAAAGAATAAATTACTTTCTAACCGCGTGAAAAAGAGAGGCATAATTGGAAGGAAGTACCAACCAATTGAGAAGATTGATATGTTCTCTAACAACCTGATTCTATAGATTATTATTGTATTAAAATATTTTATAACCGTTCTCTTGGTTAAATTCCTACAGCACAGAACAGCTCATCTCTTAATGTATTCAGCTCTCTCCCTACAAGATCCAGATCTTGGCTTCTAAATGGAAGATGAAGTAAATTTTAAAGAACATAATTTTGTTTTTTAAAACAATATTAGTTTACATTTTGCTAAATATGTGCTATTTGTCTTTTCAGAATCCTAGGATACCAAAGTTTGGGGTTTTCCCCCCAAAATAGTTAGAAAAAACGTGGATTTTTATGTGGAGGTCATTTTATTATCATGAAGTTATACGCTTTAAATATTAATGCAGTCAGTGAGCAGATAGTGTCTACAGTTGACATCACCCTGTAATGTCTTGTGCTTTCTCAAGCTGAGGAAGCATGGTTGAATTATTTCAGACTCTTTTCCAGTAAGAATGTGTAGTTTTTAACCTGTTCTTTCTGTGGATCTAGATGCCTAACTTCCAGCTGTTTACACTACAAATACTAGGCTTACATGTATCAAAAGTCTAAATAACCTCTGTTAACATAAAAGGTTGTTTCGTCTACAAGTGACAAAATTGATGCCTTTAAGAACATTTTAATAAAAGTAAGATTTGTCCTTGAAGTTGCAAACTCTGTTTAAACACCCTTATAAATGAGTGTGAGTAAAATTGCATACCATCTTGGGTCTTTGCAGGGTCTTCATTTTCAGTATTTTGGAAAGTGGGTGGGGTTTGCTCATAACTCTTAAATAGAATTCGTGTAGCTCTCATAACAGACTTTCCTAGTTCAGTTGAAACATTCATTATAACTTAAACTTCTAATATCTAATTTCCGAATTACCTTCACAAATGCTTAATTTTCCAAGTGATGTTAAATTGGTGATTTTTAGGTTGCTCCTCCCTCCTGAAAAACAATTGCATAGGGAGTGAAACTGTGGCGGTAGCTGTGGTGCCAGCAGCTTAAACTCATTAAGACGAGCAGCTTGCATTAGTTTCCTTGACACTTTCAGACACCCTTCCCTGAGGAGGTTTCAGAGTAGTAGTTTTCACTAAAGAGAAACATTTAGCTATGCTAAGCAATTACCTGCACTTTATGCTGTGTTGCCCTCTCGTTTGTGTATTTTTAAGTTTTGAAACTTGATTCTTTCCCTGGAAAAGTGATTTTAGGAATGTAATATGAATCACAAGTCTGTTAGAGTGGCCCTGCTTGAAGATAAGTTACTGGAATTAGGATCCATATCGACATTTGTGACAAAACCTGTTAAGCCCATTTCATTCTGTCCCAGGTACTAAATACAAGTGAACAGAAAGTTTTTCAGCTGGAATTTTGGAGAAATATTTGTGGCACCGCTGTGAAGACAGATGGCCTGGTAGGATAAGGTGGTAGAGCTTTTCTTTTTTTTACAAGCAGAAAGTTTTATAGTTGAAAATTTACAGACAAGCATCCATTGAGCCACATACCTTCTTTTATGGGAATGTTGTACACAAAAAGTTGCAAATATTTGAGTTGGAGCATAGCTGAATCTTGCAGGTGCAGAAAGCTTGCTAGAACTTTGCTTTTCCTATGGCTGACTAGTCTCATGGAAGACAGTAAAAATCTGTTCTGAACTACACAGTTGCTTGCAGGTCACGCTTATTTAAGCGTTTTTAGTGCTTATGTGATGAAAAGGGAATTATGGAACGTGTCTTAATAGTGCTGTCTGAAGACGAATTACATACAGTGACAACTGTGAATTTTAATGGTAGAAGGCAGATTATTTCCAAGGAAAAGCCTGATTGCTGTTAGTGTCCAGTATCATAACACGTAGCAAGTTGTGTCAACTAGCTGTGTCACTGTAATATTTTTGGACGTTTGCTGAAGAGGCATATTTATGTTTTCTGATTGATGCAGATATTTTTTGCTACATATGTTTTAAAGAAGGAGCTCGCTCTCTCTCCTTCCTGCTCATACTTCTGTAGGTTTTCTGGTTCTGTCCTTCCTAACAAATTACTCTGTTTTGTACAACGCTGGGAGCTCTATCCTTAATTCCAGTAACTTCCCATGTTTTTCTTTTCTTTTCAGGCCAGCAAATTTGAGGTCTCACATAAATGATGGGGTCAGGTGCATTGCCATCCCTCAGTATATTTTGTGTGCTTTCTCGCTGTAGTAAATTCTCTAAGTGCCCTGTCGAGGGACATGCGCTGTGCTTAATTTCCCATGTTTTAACTGCATGTCACTTTATGAGGGACTCGTGTTGGGATAGGTGTTTAATGCATGGTGACAGTCAGCTTGACATTATGAAAATACAAGTTGTGGTATACAGATGTGAAATCAGAAGTCTTTAGCAGGGACAGAAGCATTTCCTAATAAATCTTCATCGCCCATGTCATGTAATAGTAAAAATGGCTGCTGAGAATCTCTAGTTTGCTTTATTGTAAAGTGCATGTCTTGAATCATTCATTTCACACTTACTAGCTGCAGGACAAAATCTGTTAGTCAGAGTGAAATGCCATGCTGACTGCAGTTTAAAGGTCTGAGAAAAATTATGTTCTGAATTTAATTGCAACTTTTTGCCAGGCAGTTATGTTTTAACATGTACCTTGTTGCACCTTTCTTCTTTCACTTGTACCTTTCTAAACTCATTCCAATTCTTCTGTTTTCCTGTTTGATGTCCCCTCACCCTACTCTTTCTTTATTACACTGTTTTCTACTGCCTTTTTTAAACTTATTTCCTAAACCAGTCAGTTTTTTCTCTTTTAGATTTTCATAGCTTTTCCTCTAACCTGCAGATTTCTTGATGAAGGATCCCGCCTTCTACTTATCTTTGATAAATTACCTAGCCCACTTATGGTGCTATAAAATCATTTAACATAATCTCTCCTGTGCACAACCGACTTCTATTATCCCACACTCCAAGCACTTCAAATTCAGACAATAAGATGAAGTTAATTATCCCTGCTGTCAGTGGACACTCGTCTTCCCTTCTCACCCTCCCTTCACATGAATAACCCCAATCTGACTGAGATTCTTACTGAGATGCTACTCCCTGTCTTGCTTAGGGAGCTGAGTAAGCGTTGTTCCTTTTTGCCAAGAGGGAAAAGAAAGGGATTGGGTTTTTTTCAAGTGTTCTCTCTCTCACCGTGAAACTTGCTGGCTGCTGTATAGACAGCATCTCATTGCTGCGATTTGGAATTTGTGCGTCACTGGGTAGGTCCCGAGGTGGTTTCTGTGATAGTTCGTTCAGACCTTTGCCAAGATGTGAATTTAACTTGAAGCCTGTAACTCTGATCCTGCTGCTGTTAGGATAAATCTGTGGGTTTAGATTATAACGTGTCAGGAAGGAGAGGGCTCTCATATCTAAGAATATTTTCATTATCTTTAAGAACTTCTTATTTTTAAATGAAAGCATGAGCTACTCAAAGGCTGAAGTCATTTGAGAAAAATTCCTGTTTGCTACAGGCTCTTGAAAATACATGATTTTTTCAACCTCAATTCTTAAACATAATCCTCAGATGTTTTCTGGAAAGTTGTTGTTGTGCTTCTGATTCTCTTACTTTGGTATTTTATGGATGGTTAAAGCCAGATTGCACCTGTAGAACAAATTGAGTATTTCAGGAAGCAAAATCTTACAATGGATGGTAGTATTCACGAAGTTGCACAGTGAGCTGGTTCAGAGAACTGATCGAGCTGGATGTTTATCCCAAGGAATGGTTATTTTCCAGGCAGACTGATTTCCCAAGGCATCTCGCCATGCAACCATAAGAATGCCAGCGTTGGCATATAAATAGGGAGAGCGTACTGCCTCCTTTGGCAGCCACGCAGACTTAGATCAGATTAAAATGAACAAGTAGGAGCCTTAGTTGATGATTGTCCTCACTTTGCCCAGAAGGAAATTTAAATACAAAGCGGAGATAAGATGTCCATAGCTGCATAATGAATTAGAGGAAAAACTGGGAATAAAACCCACTGTATCAGTGGGAAGAGTATTTATGCTTGAGAACTGTACCTGTGAAACGTGTGAAGGTTGAGATGAACTGCTGCCGTGGTACAGGGGCTGTTCTGATCGCACGCAGACTGGCTGAACAGCTTCGTATCTCCAGGGCTAACTCTGGTAACGGGAGGGAGCGCACTGAAGGTAGTTTCTACTTGCAGATATAAAATATGCGCAAATAGGAGTTCTGTTGAAGTATTATTACTTGGTTAGCGTTTTTTGAAAGCTGATAAATTTGTGTGTTGTTAAATGTGCTTTGTTAAATCATGTAAATATTATAAAAGCGAGACGTCTGTTTTTCCAAGAGTTTATGTTGTGCGTCTAAAACAAACTCTGTGTGTAATGGTTCAGAAGATTCAGTAGCTCAAAACAAGACAGTAATTGATAGTGGAAGATCAGCATAGCGAATGGTTGTTCAGGGTTTACAGGAGCGTTGTGACATTGTGCAACAAGAAAATGCTTACAATGGTATAGTTTTGGTATTGGCACATTTAGACTTTGTCAACACCAGATTTCTTAAACTTCTGCTGGTGATTTGTGCTTGCATGAACACACATATTGTCTTTGTATTAACTGCAAGGTTAGCTGGGCTTGATCCGAGTAGCGTTTGGTGATTCAGTAGTTAAAATGCTGCTCGAAGTTATAAAACTGAAACTACAGACGAATGCAGGTGTGTTTTTGTGGGCAGGCTGAGAGGAGGAGATACTAAGAGGAGCCCAGGCGAGGAAGAGAAGGGAAAGCTCCTTGTGCGAACTCTCCATCAGCACAGCATTGACCCGGTACGAGAGCGCGGTGAGTCCCGCTCCTCGTGAGTGCATCTGCCGCTGCGCGGGGGACATTGCACAGCTGGTGCAAGCTTTCTTGTTGCTATGGAGGTTTTTTACAAACTCGTTGCTGGTTTCATAGTCAAAATTATCTAGTGCGTAAAGAGCTCTAAATGAGAAACGGAGAGGATGTTGAACCTATCTGTAAGCACATTCCAATGACGTGAGAAGAACAGACTTTATTTTAGAGAGATCAAATTCACACTTCCACGAGGCCAAAGAAGATTTCGCTATTTAAGCCTTATTTTTTCTGCTACATACCACTCTCAGCAAAGTTCCAAAATATTTAGCAGGTTTTTTTGAGATAAACTGATAGACTGAAAACAAATCAAAATGTTTTTCAAAAACTCCATTAAGCTGTGACTGAGGGACTCTGTAAAGTGTGTGCGTGTGTAACAGCACACACTTAGCTCAGATGAGATTATTTTAAATGTTCCGTTATAACAGCATAAAAAATAAATAGTAGAGGAGCACATTCCGAGCTGTGATGTACAGGCTGATCAACAACTGAACCTGTCTGTGAGTTTTCTTAAACTGAACCCTTCTGTAAAATACACAAAATTTTTACCTCCGTCCTGCATATTGCAAAGGTCTCCTGTAAGGCTTGCTAGGAGAGGACGTAAGCCTATTCTGGATATAAAAGTTTATTATTTCTTGCAAAAAAAAGAAAAGAAAATGAGGAAAAACACCTTTCTTCCAGAATACGTGTCCAGGTGGGAGCTATACCTGTCAGCTTCACCTTGTGAACAGACCATTTACATTTGTTTTTGAGCTCTCTCAACTGATTGCCATCTACATATTCAAAGACACAGATACGCATCTAGTGGGTTTTTCTCCACTCCTCCTTTCTGGGAGGAAAAATGCTAACTTTGGGAAACGGAAGTACAGATCTTGATGCTAGATTTCCTTTTTGTGTTCATATGGCTTTGTGTGTAGCCTATATTGTTAGTGCAATCGTTTGCAATCTGAGAATAGGTTAATGATGTTTTATAAGAAGTGTCATCACTGGCATCTGAATATAAATCGATGGTTTAAAATCTTAGTGAAGTTTTTACTAGTCTTCAAGATATGTGAGCAGATAATGATGAAAGCAAGAGTTTTTAAAGCAAAAAGGAATCTAGCTGCTGAACAAGAGGAAAACCGGGCAATAAAAAGTGATTTGGAACAAAGAACAGGCTAATGAGGGCAACAATTGCCCTTCAGTATCATAGCAGTGGGCAGTTTTGAACTTCTGGCACATCTTTTGATGAGTATACAGTTTGAAGGGGCAGATAATTCCTTACTGTGGTCATACAAAGCTTTTTTGCCTCATCTGTGTGTCTTCAAGTTATCAAACAATTACAGAAAAATAATAAATGGGAAAGGTAGGTGTATACTTGTGAATGACTACTGTTAAGTGGCGACTACCTGGTTTTGTTTTAATCTTGCTTTCTGTTTGTTTGCACTGAATGATACAGGTGAGACATAACAATAGATTTGAATTCCTAATTCAGTCACAGGTGTTTAATTTTTATATATTTAAGGTAGTAGGAAGGGCTTAGACTTCTAATTTGAGTGTATGTCGTGGTGTACTAGAACTTCTTTCAAGGTGGTTTTGCCTAGTAAAAGAAAAATGTTGAGGTTTATGGCTGGCATATCTAAAACTAGTTCATAGCCAATAGAAACCCTTCAGCTTATTGCAAAAGCTGAGGGATTATAATGCCGCTGAATTCTGAAATGGCAACCTCTTAAACTACTTTCTGTGGAGATAATGCTTGAAACAATTCCAGCTTCACAGTTCTGGAAATCACTGGTTTGAAAGCCTTTGTCCCTCAAACCAGATTTCTAGATACAGCCAAATAATTCATCTTAAGAAATGGAAAAAAGCCTGGAGATTTTTTTTTATCATAGTTTTTACGTTTTAGCTGCAGGATATTATATAAAGGCGTCTTTCTGGAATTGGAAGCTTCATTTTCCATTAGACTGTTAAATACTTACAGGCAAATAGCCAGGTTCCATACAGTGAAAATATGTTGCCTGCTGAGTTAGCAAGATACCTATCATAGATTATTTTAGGAATGGTCGAAAAAAATAACTGGAAGATAGGACAGTCTGGATGCTGTACTGCATCTTCAGGCTTTCATATACTACCCCGCCATACGTACTTCTGCCTGGAGCTTTACTTGGGGAATTGGGCAGTATTTATTCACTCTCTGGTCTTTCGTTTCCCTGCCAAGGCTGCCTGCAATACTCTCCGTTGCTGCCAGCCTTGTTGGGTTTTTATGATGTGCGTGTCGGTTTGCTTAGTTGTACCAAGACTAATCCATTTGAGACAGAGATGCCCAAATATGTTGCATAGCTTTAATTTCACCAAAATACAAGGCACAGTGCCGCACACCATTTTATGTCTGATCTTTTATATGAGTTGATGGGAAAATCTGTTTCAAGTGAATTGAGAGCTTGCAGTGAAAAGAAGAGAGTTATGATTTTCTCTGTTTTTCACAGAAGAGTCCCAGGAATTGTGAAAGCCGTTTCTGAATATCCTCTTGCCGTGTTACACCGTATTCCCAAAGTGCGTGTCCCGCTGGTGCAGTCGATAGGATTACCCTTCCCTCCTTGCCTTTGTAGCTCTGCTGAGCGTGAACCTATTGCAGATACCATCTCCGAGGTGGGTGTTACGAGCTGTTCCTTGTGCTCTGGCAGATGAGGGAATGGATCGTTAGCAGCAGTCAGTCTTTTTCTTTTGCATTTACATGGGCAAAGGCAGGCTTGAGTACTTACCCAAAGAAATGCAAAAACTGTGAGGATGTGCTGACTGTGGCTCTGTCTTCAGATAAAACTTAGCACTTAAGAACATATTTTCAGTGTTTTTGCATATAAAGCAGCTGAGATGCACAAGAAAGGAGGGATTGTACGAGGATATAAATAATTCCCTCTTGTGTTATAGCCCTGATTGCTCTCCGCTGACATGATGTAACTTGTACCAGATGTGTGTTCCCACTGACTGGGAGTCGCTGTGCCTGTGCGCTGTGCTGTTTCATGCACCTGTTCTTCAAACTGTGCAAGGATATTGAAACTTCTTTTTTCATGTGCTCTGAAATATTGCTACTGTATTGAACTGTAGGTGACTGGACCATTTTACTCAAGCAGTTTGTATTTTCACGTTTCAATCTCTAGTTACTTCTTGCTAATACGGTTTTCAGAATTCACATTACCTAAGGAGCAGAGTTGTAGTGAGAAAGCATTAATGTTTTGTTATTTTTAGGAAAATAAAGAAGAACTTTGAGTTGGGCAGTATACTTAAAGCTAAGGGGTATCTGTGCAATGAAAATTATATTTTTCTGATGCATTTTCTTGTATTTCTGTCCTGCCTGCTGATAAAATGCTGACTTGAAATTGATTAATGGATAACACTGATTAATATCAACAGAAGCAAAGGCAAAAATCACACTCTTATTTACCTTTACATTTATACATACCAGAACGATGCATTCTCTTATCAGCGCTTTAAAATAAACACGTGCCAGTTTATCATAGTTCTAATGCTTCTGTATCCAAATAATGTGACTAGTAAGGTGAAAGCATTTAACTTTAAATGATGCTGCTCTTTTGAAAGGGTTGACCTACACTTGCATTCTGAATTCACATAGGATTTAGCCATACTAGAAACTTCTACCTGATGAGTAGAAGGGAAGCAGGGAAGCCGGCGCTCCAGTTTTGGTTAGAAATTCGGGTGGTGGCCAGGCTGTAACGTGTCCCAGGTTTGGCATAATGTTGGAGCTGTATTTAATTAATCCCCCCCAACCTGCAAGCACCGCCTTAGTCCTGTTCCGACTGTAATTTCTTCAACAGCTTCTTGACTAGTTTGAAATTGGTGTGTTATCTTAAATAATGTAAATTATTTATTTATGCACATGGTTGTTTCAACACCTGTAAACCGTGTGCAAATCTGGTTGCCCCAGGACTTAATGGAGCTGTAGCTTCAAACTGAAAGGCATCCAGGATCCTTAAAAACTTCAGGTTGTTAATGCATATGCAAAATGGCATTGCCTTTAACTATAACACAGTTATAACTTTTTTTTCTTAACTTTTCCTAACTGCAGTCTGAGAGAAGTCTTGTTTTGTGGAAAAGAAAATTTCAACTTTCAAGGTGCTCAGACTTTCTCATTGAACTTGCTTTTATGTGTAGTGGTCTGTATACCTAAAGGCAGAGTGGAAAATCTGTTCGTTCCCCGCAATGCCCCTTGATTGTATCCATTAAAAAGCTGCTGAAATCTGTCTGCTCTTGAACTGAAGAGGGGGAGAAGAAGTTCTGGGGGTTGTCTCATGTGAAGTTACAAGTCTTGTGCTGTAAGGGAAGCATGCAAATTATTTGTGATGCTTGTATAAGGTGTGTGGTATTTCGGTGCTGTGGCGCAGGTTCCCCCACGTGTTGGGTGCGAAAGCATTTTTGTCTTGGGAGCTGTATTAAGATTGCGAGCACTTTGTAGTGTACCGAGTTGGAAGTGAAATCTAGTACAAGTGGCTCATAAAACCAAAAAGTTATGTTCTGTACCTGTCTTGAAAAGGCTGTATTATAACAAAGAAAGAAATTAATGGATGGCTAAGAAGTTAATGCATTTGTCATGTTCTACGTTGACTATTTTTTCTCTCTTTTTTTTTTTATAGTATTTGCTTTTCATGCAAGAAGTAGGTGAGCTGCAGGAAAGCCCCAAGCTCTTACCCTTCTTCCTCTTTTTCCTTCTGGTGTGTGTAAAAAAACTTACACAAGCAAATGCCACTGATTTGTGAATTGAGGCATGGGTATTTTCTTAAAGGCATTTTCTGGTCCTTATGGCTATCCGGGAAGAGTGGGGGAACTTCCAGATGTTGATTAAGTAATAGATTGATACAGTGCTGTCTTTGTGCCTGTGGACAAATCGCCCTTGTGCTTGCAATACTCCTAGACTTGCCAACCTACAGCAAGGCGAATTATACCAGCGTCTGTCAATTTTCAGAGCTAATTTTGATAACATTCCGTGGGCAGCAATTAAATTGGTTAAAAATAAATAAAATAAAAAAAAATTAGGCCGCATTGATGAGGAGCGGCGGGGTCATCGCTGGTTGTGCAGTGCCCCAAAGCGCCTCTTGTGTCTTTTTCTGGGAGCCGCCAGAAACATGTGGGTAGGAAGAATGAGCAGTGGAGTGTCCATCTGTGGAGCTGGCACACAGCTGTGGGCCAGGCAGGGTCAGAGGCTTGCGGGGAGCCTCGATACGCAGAAATGACTGTACAACCACTTCACTTATTACAAAAGCTGGAAGCAGCAGTGCATTTTCTTTTTTTTTCTTCTTACACAGTGTCTGCTTCTGGTGGATGCTTGCCAGAATTCAAATCGTACGTCCTTGGCACAGGTTAGACGAAAATATGAGATAGCCAGACTGTCAAGCTGGTCCCTCTCTGAGGGCAAACTAAGGACATGTAATTTGAAGTCATTAACCTCAGAGTATATCGCGCTTGGTCTGTGCTGATTTCAAGGCGTCTGTTGAGCCCGAGCTGGGGCAGGTAATTGTGCTAGCGCGCTCTGCTATAAATTGTTCTATTTTTAGTACAGATAATGTGAAGAAATGCGGTTTTTCTTTAGAAGTAGCGAAAGCATCGTATGAAGTGTTGCTCCCAGATACACATGCTTCCTCCACCTACACATTTGTCTGCAAGTTGTTTGTACTTTTTTTCTGGGTTGGAGCCTTTAATAGTCTTAGGCTTGCAAACCCTTTTTGTATGATCTTTGGTCATTACTAAGTGTTGCATGAACTTCATATGTTCATTCTATGCTCGTAATACAGTTATTCCGGAGGTTTACATCTCGATAAGCTTCTTCAAAAATTGCTTTGAGACGTGTATCCTTTTTGCGTTTTAATCAGAACCTGTATCGCTCCCTTCTGTAGTATGGCTGAAATGGACTCTGTGAGCCCAAGCAGTTCACCAGGTTTGAAAAAAGCAGATTCGTCTTTTTAAAAAAAAAAAGGCAAAAATAAAACCAAATGCTGCTTTCTTACCTTTGGGATTAGAAACCGAAGGAAAAAACTCTTTCTCTGAAATTATTTTGGGCGGTATTTAAACTACCATCCCTCAGAACCGTCAGCAGCGTAGTGGTGCGTTGCTGGTATTGAGTGTATAAGGAGGGCTTTGCTTTACCAGCTGTTGGACTGTTAAGTAGCGTTGTTCGAAAGTTGTGGGTCCCTTGAGGGTAGCAGGCGGTGTATTCAAAGTGAAAGTAGGTTACTGATTCTGCAGAGTGAAGTGGTTTTAAGACCAAATAGCTTTGATAACTCAGAATAAGCCCCTTTGTTGTTTTTCATTTGAAGTGGTACTGTGTTCATACAAAGGGGTTTATTATACAGAATATCCCTTAAATGAGCAGAGGTGAAATGACGCGGGATATGGAAAGAGAATATTTTGACGTGCAGTAAATAGAGGGTGGGTGGAGGTAAAGCTTCCTTTTCATGACAAGTTTTTTGCTTTTTCTGACTACGTAGCAGCAGCATTCTGATAGCCTTCCTGATTCACTCCTGCAACTTGAGAGTAGCTTAATATGCTGAGGAAATAATCGGGTATCATTTTCTACATGACATCGTGATTTTCTGAGCTTCTGAATAATTCATTAAATTTTGTTAAAGGGAAAGCTAAATGGTGGATTTCATCATGCTCGCTGCTTTCTAAGGGCCTTCCTGGGTATAGGGTTGTTAATTTTGGCTTGAAGTCGCAACCGGTTTATTTTATTATTTACCACCTTTTCCATCTGAATATTACTTGTGATCACAAGCCAATGTTAACAGCCCATCTCCACGCATTTCCCCGCCCAGCTGGGTCTTGGCGCTGGTCTTCCTGCCTCGACTGTGGAGCTGGGAAGCTGGAACCCAAGACCCTGCTGGGGATGGAGTGAGGAATAGGCCCCGCTGTTGCCGTGCTGCGAGTCTGGCTGCAGGTCGCTCTGTCGGGCGTCTTCAGGGCACTTTTTGAGGGCATTTGGAAATATTGGGGAACTGTTCAAGAATCTGTGCTAGTAATCGGATGACTGGGTATTGGTCCGTCTCTTTCCCCAGCGTGTCACTTCACAAAGATTGTAGGACAGAGTTCAGTCGTCTTTATTATTCACACCACCGAGACCATTGCTAGGTTCATCTCCTGTTCAATTAAATTCACTTCAAAGGGGGAAATTTCTGGTGGAAGAGTAAAATAAAAACTATAATATATAAATTGTATTAAAAGATGTTTGGATGGAAGCTACTGCATTAGTAGTGTGAAGAGTATTTTAACTCGGTACGATGTGGAAGGAAATTATCATAAAAATCCGTGTCTGTAATACTGCTTTAGGTTGGTTGTTTTTTATTGTTGCTCCAAGAATACTACTAATAAAAACAGCCATATGATTCTGTGAATTCCAAGTGTTTTATACCTGTCTGCTGGACTTAACCCAAGCTTACAGCCTCAAGAAAATTTTCCAATTGCAGTAGTGGGGATCTGGTTTTCTTCATGTTTAGCTGCTCGATCCATCCATTTTTGTTAGGGACCTTCTTTGTTCTCAAGTCATGGGATGTCTCTGAGGCGCTGTCCTTAATTCTCCTCTTCTGCACCCTCTAGTCACAGGCCGCTTGGCCAGGAGTTCCAATGCAGTTCTGATTTGATCTGCACAGTCAAAAATCTTGGCTTGATGTTGCAATACGCTGCTACCAAAATGTAATTGTCCGGTGAAAAACAGATGCGAGAGCATGATTACTTGTATTCATTAGGGATCACGTGGTGGTTTTTTGCAAGAGGAAGTAACAGTGTCCTGGTCAAATTCCAACTTGGATAACTGCAAGTGAAATTTAGGTGGGCAAATGTAATATTGTTTGGCTACTGTATTGAGGAATAAGTAGCTGGGGGAAGGGAGAATGAGACAAAAGAATAAGTGCCTTAAATCAAGAGGCTGTATGAGCAATCTGTGAGGTGGAAACAAGCAGGGGACACAGTGTTCTTAATCTGATTTAATGCTGCAAGTTGAAAGTGTCTCCATTGAAATTCTTCATGCATATCTACGCTAATGGAATGTTGTTTGGTATAATAGGCCCTCATTCTGGGTAAGGATGGGATCCCTTTGGGAGATACAGAAGGAGAAGAGGTATTTCCATGTAGGTACGTCCCTGGTTTGATGGAGAGGCGTATGGGAGTAGAGCAGAGTTTTGGGACCATCAGTGCTCCCGAGAATCCAGGAGAAACGCAGATCAGCATCTTGGCCAAGCGCTGAGGCAAGTGGCAGTGATCTTTGGCAGGCGGAGAATATTCATTGCCTTGATTTTCCGTATCTCAGGAGTCTGGTACCAGTTCTGATCCCCACAAAAGGTGTGTGTATTTGTACCTAACTGTCAGTTCTGCTTGAGACAGTGCTATAGGACACTCTACCCCCAGCAGATACAGCTCATAGATAATATACCCCGCGCTTCACTCCAGTTGTACAAACTCAAAACAATTTGCTGACGATCTTAGTGTGGGTTTTTTTTTTAATTGACTTTGTTTTCTCTGTTGTTTTTTATAGATAAAATGTTCAACGGTTCGTTGGCAACTTTCTCCAGAAGAATAATTACTACTGCTCTGCTCTTGCCATAATACCAGAATTCTGTGACCTACACGTCAGTGCTAAACACCAGCAGAGAATCATTTTGTTCACTCTGTGTAGATGGAACAGGCGTCGGTCTTGAGAGTCCATCCTGATTTAAAGCTGCTTACTTGTTTTTCTGGGATTAAAGGTGCTCAATGAATCAGGGCCCCCCAAATGAGTCAAACAGCCAATTCTTGCCAACAGTTGGTTGAAAACTGTGCCGCGCATGTAGCAGGGATGGCGCAAGAGGACAGTCGCCGTGGTCAAGTGCCACCTACGTTCTATCATGGTGCCAGCCAGGAACTTGATCTGTCCACCAAAGTATACAAGAGAGAGTCAGGAAGTCCTTACTCTGTGTTGGTGGACAGCAAAATGAGTAAACCACATCTCCATGAAAGAGAGGAGCAGCCATATTTCAGGGAGAACAGATCGGTAGGAGAGGTCCGGGCTGTGAAAGAAGATAGAGAAAACTCTGACGACTCTGAGGAGGAAGAAGAGGAGGAAGATGAAGTGACTTACAAAAGGGAGCAGATTATAGTAGAGGTAAACCTTAACAACCAAACATTAAATGTGTCAAAAGGGGAGAAGGGTGTCCCCTCCCAGTCCAAAGAGACTGCTGTTCTTAAGACCAGCAGTGAGGAAGAGGAGGGTGACAGTGGGGAAGAGGCCACTGAAGACAGTAATGATTATGAGGAAAATGAGAGGCAGAAGAAAAAAGAGAAAAGAGTGGAAAAAGTTAGTGTTGCACAAAGGAGAACAAGGAGAGCTGCATCTGCTGCAGCAGCCACAACTTCCCCACCACCCAGAACTACAAGGGGTCGTAGAAAGAGTGTGGAGCCCCCCAAGCGTAAGAAGAAAGCTGCAAAGGAGCCCAAGGCACCTGTGCAGAAATCAAAGTGTGAAGAGAAGGAGACTTTAACCTGTGAGAAGTGCCCCAGGGTGTTTAACACACGCTGGTACCTGGAGAAGCACATGAACGTCACTCACAGGCGCATGCAGATCTGCGACAAATGTGGGAAGAAATTTGTTCTAGAAAGTGAGCTGTCCCTTCACCAGCAAACAGACTGTGAAAAAAATATCCAGGTAGGTTTGCTCACCTGCTTGCCAGATTTCCATACCTTCTGTCGTGCCCTGGATACAGCTAGCGGACACTTCAGAGGGGGAAATCTTTTGCGCAGACCAGGTCCTGACCCAGACCTTGTCTCTACGTATCAACACTTTGGTGTCTTCCAAAAGAAGTAAATTGCAGGGAACAGAGTGTACAACTGACATCTGCTTTAGCAGAGTTACTCTAGTGTTTAACTGCGAGCTGGGGAAAACGCAAAGCTACTTTAACAAATGTCAGACGCAAGAGTAACTGGCCTGAAAACAAGCACATTTGCAGTGAAGTACTTGACAGGATAAACCCTTCTCCTTCAGGTGCTGAGCACCTGCAGCTATTGCTAGCTTTAAAGTTCAAAGTGTTTCAGTGTCCTGAAACTCAGTCACAGAGTATGTCCAGGTAAGGTTTCAAGGGAGAACGGAATTACGGCACGTTGCTGATCCTGGAATCAGAAATTTGTAAAATACCGGAGAGGCAAGCAGGTGAGAAAGAAACTAGTGAAGTCAGGATCTGAACTTGTGTTAAAATGTAACTTTTTTAAAATCCTACCGCGATAATTTTATACAAGTAATTTCCAGTAGTGTTCATGTATGCATATGGAAGTGTATGAATTCACGTAAATCTGTTCCCGAGCCTGCCCTTTTCCCAGTGCAAAACGGAGCTCCGTAAATCTCACTGATAATATAACGATCTCTGGCCTTTCTCACCAGAAGATTTGCAGCTTTTAATTTTATACAACAATGGAAGCCTGTGTTGTAATAAAACCATTTTGAAGTTTTAAGTTGTGGAAAGAGTTTCAGAGTTTCTGATTCATCTGTGGTTTGTACTTTGCTCATAGGCATTTATGTTCTCATGGAACTGGGGGCACTGTTGGTTTATCTGGCGATTTGAACGTGCTTTTTTGCCTTGTTAAACTAGGCACAGCGTTGCCACCTACTTCTGAAATAATCCCACTGCCAGCGTGAAGCAGCTGGAGTTCAGTCTCTGCAGAGCCGAAATGTTGAGAGTTTGTAGGGCAACGAGTTTTTTGCGTTGTCCGATGAGTTTTACAAGAAAGATTTAAGATTTTTTTGTTTGTTTGTTTGCTTAAATGCTCAGCTGAATTGGTATTTGGTTCCCACTGTGTGGGAGACAGTTGAATTATTTATTGCAATTTCTCTTTGCTGTAAGACTCAACTGCAGCTCTATATAACGCTATGCTATTTTTCCTTATGTTTCAGCTCATAGGAGGAAGACTGAAGGAAGGAGTAAAATATAAGATAATGAGCCTTGAGTGTAGTTAGTAAAATGCATAAACATTTCAGTATCTCCTTGCAGCTTTTGAAATAAAACCTTCAAAGATTTAGCTTGGCAGAGAACGTTTAAATGTAAATTTAAGGAATGCCCTATCATCCAGGTGGCTCATTCACAGCATAAAATCTTTTGACTTTAAATAGGGATTCATGAATAATTCGTGTGTGGTATTGCATCCTGTAATCCATGCACCCCTATACTTCTGAGGGTTTACATTCCTATGTCCAAAAGTTATAGAAAAAGAATAAATTGTAGAAATGGTGTCTTATATCCAGTACCAGAAGAATCAGGTCCAGAAACTTTCCCAAATATTTCTAGGGCCAGGAGCGCTGCTAGTCCTCTTCAAGTTCTCAGTATAAGCATATATTCAACAATAATTTTTGTCTGTCCCAACATTTGGAATGTGTTTCACAGCTGCCTGCTAATTTGTTTTTATTACACTTGGCAAAAGGAGTAAGGGGATATGAAAGTTTTACATTAATGTGGGGTTTAATATGTCAAGAGGGATATGGAGCTTTGTCTAGGAAAAAAAATGGTTTCATTATGTACGTGGTAATTGAATGATAAACGTGGCTGGCTCCTCTCTGTATTTTTCATCTAAGTGATGGAATATATCTGTTTTTCCAGGTAACTTCTGGTTTTCATCCTTTCAAAATTAGTGCTTTCACAGAATTTCTGTTGTCCTCTTAGACTGTCTGTGTAGTAGCTCTCAGTATTAGTGACTTAATTACTTGCTGCTGCTCATCAATTAAATTGTAGACTGACTGCTTCAAGGGCTTGCTTAACCCTAAATCAGAGGATTTTTGTTGGTTTCTTAGCATTGCTTTATTCTCTAGGTTTGGTTTTTTTCACCCCAAAGACCACAGTTTGTTCCTGACATGCCTCCAAGTAGGTACTTTCAGAGGCAGAGGCTCTCCCTGGAGTCCACGTGGCGAGCATGTACCAGAGTTCCCAAGCCTGCAGAGATGCAAGCACTGTGGAAGCAGCATAACTTGCCTGGACAGAAAAGAAACAATTTAAGTATTTGCTAGTTCTGCAGTGAAGAGCATACAGCCCTTCTTACGTCGAGGGAAGGATTGGCAGAATTGATAGGCAGAAAACCAAAGATACACCAAACACCCCAACAGCTAACAAAAAATAACAAGACACGATTCCTTCCTTGTCACTTCAAAGCTGAAAATGACTTGGTATCCTCACATCTGTGTCTGCTGTCAAGCTTCACAACTAAGATTATTCTGGAATTTTCAAAATTGTGCAAGGATTTTTTTTTTATCAAGTCTTTAGCAAGAACCGACTATTGGGGGAGGAAAAAAGAGATGCGTGAAAGCCTGTGGATCCAGCTCACCGCTGACTTTCTGGAGGATCCACAGTAGTTGTGGGAAGAGAGTAAAATACTGTTTGGATACGGTCATTTTAGACCTACTGCAATGAATAATTGAAGAGTCAGAACACGAAAGAGGGAGGTGACAACCTGCTTTGCTGTATGAGCTGTGTACCAGACTCTCCACAGGGTCAAGAGCTGCAAGATGGAAGGTGTCTCCTGTGTCCATCGAGAAGGATGAGACCACTTTGACCAGTTCACGGGCTGTCAGACCTGCAGTGTTGAGGGGTCACAGTGCTCCTGTGAAAGCCAGGGCTGGACGTGGTGGTGTTGGCTGTCTCCACCTCTCTCGGGTTTGGATTCTTCCCACGCCGGCAGCTTCAGTGCCTGTGCAGTTGTCTTCTCTGCGTTAGCTCCTTGAGGGCTGCATCCACCTATAAATGCTGCTGTGGTTCGGAATTATGTTAGTGCAGTGGCTGCGGTGCTCTTCAGGTGGCACCAAAATGCAGTGTGTTAACATCCTCTCTAATCCTGCTTGATCTGGCTTCTCTTAGTGTAATTGTTTCATCTGTGAAACAGTAAATGTAAGCTGAAGTGCAGTCTGAGACAGTATATAGCATTTTGACTTGTTTTGGGCTTCTTTTTGTCGTGCAAAAGGAAGATACGCAGCTTAACTCACAAACTTGAAACGCTGTATCTTTCTAATTTAAACTTCCTTCTATTTATCCCATTCATTCAGTGCGTTTCCTGTAATAAATCATTCAAGAAGCTCTGGTCCCTCCATGAACATATCAAGATTGTCCACGGATATGCAGAAAAGAAATTCTCTTGTGAGATTTGCGAAAAAAAGTTCTACACCATGGCCCACGTGCGGAAACATATGGTTGGTGAGTTATTGATCGACGCTTCTGTTGGTTCTGCCTCATAATGTGTCTTTGTGATGCTTAACTCTAATTGCTGTTTTCAAGAGAAAAATAATAAGGCAAATTCAGTTGGCTGAGCTTTATCCTCAGCAAAAAGTTCAAGTCTGTAGTCCTGGGCAGCAAGCAAAATACGTGTGTTTGTACATAGGTGCATAAGCTGTTCAGTAATAATTTTTCTGCTTAGAGTTGGAGAAAAAAATTGGTTAAAGAACTGTTTGCATTTGAATGACCCTCTCTAATGTACTGTTGTGTTGCAGCACACACGAAGGACATGCCATTTACATGTGAAACCTGTGGAAAATCATTCAAACGCAGTATGTCTCTCAAAGTACATTCCCTACAGCATTCTGGAGAGAAGCCTTTCAGATGTGAGGTGAGGCAGCAACTGTTAATGCGTTCAGATATGGGAGCATAAAGTATGAAATCAGTCACGCTGTCAGTAGGTGGAAGCTGAATTGACTGACT
Organism: Rissa tridactyla; assembly: GCF_028500815.1. Classification (NCBI taxonomy): domain Eukaryota; kingdom Metazoa; phylum Chordata; class Aves; order Charadriiformes; family Laridae; genus Rissa; species Rissa tridactyla. The sequence goes on along the minus strand of NC_071484.1, from coordinate 7,971,931 downwards.
TGTAAATGAGATGTAGTTTCATAAAAATCTGGGGGAAATTCTACATGTAAGAGCACAGCAGGAGTGCACCTAGAAGCAGTTCAAACGGGGATGTATTTGGTTTGCTTTTACTGCTGGCTGTCAGTTTTTTTCTCTGAGTACACACTACGGCAGGATTTGAATCCTAGCTTTCCCTCGGTGTTCATAGCAAAGCCTGATGCAAATGGCTTTAATCCTCCCTGTCCTGCCTAGTAACTTGAAACAGATAGAAGTGGCGACAGTGAAAATAAACAAATTACTGCTTGATTTTTCACTTGTGGGAAAAACTATCGTCCTCACTGCAAACCTCCTTGAGATCTAAGAGAGTGCTCTCTCTTTCTATTTCTTGAACCGTGTGTGTGTGTGTTGGGATCGCGTTGAGCATCTTGCTGTGCGTTCACGTGTGTTTGTGGTTGTCATTTCATGCCTGCCCCCGGCAAGGAGACCCCATGAGACTGACTTACCCAGTCATACGTCTGGGGCAGATAATGTCTCGGTCATCTGATGGGGATGCTTGTGGGTATCACATGATGGAGGCAGAGGGGGTGCAGAGCTCACTCCGTCCACGAAGTGGGGCACAGCTCAGCTGGACATGTAGTAGTAATGGTGGTAGTGCAGCCAGGGTAGTCTTGGGGATAAAACTCCTAGAGAAGGAAATTACTTCATGCCAATAAGTAATAGCTGTAAAATAGACTGGCTTGCTGAAAAACAGGCCTGCTGCAGAGAGCTGCCGTTGGTTTTGCTGTGTGAGCAGAGTCCTCTAGTGGAGACATGCCGTAGTCCAGCAGAGATCGCTGGCAAAGCTGCAAACCCTCCAAATGGTACCTTAAGCCAACAGAAGCACTTTTCTGTTGGCATAACCCTGTCTCTGCCGGGCTTCTGCCAACAGCTGTGTCAACTGAAGGTTGTGACTATTCCACGCTCCTTGCCAAGGCTCCTGTGCCAGCAGGCCTTTTAGTACAGACCAAGTTCTGCGCTTGCTAAATAATGTAAATTCTGCGTTTCTGTGGGGGTCTGCGTGTGTATTGACTCGGCTATTCTTTATAGGAATAAAAATTTTATACCATTTAATACGATGGTATTCCCATCGTACGTGTGAGTGCTGTCCCGGGACTTGCTTCCTGCTGTGCGATGCCTGAATATCGTGGGTTGCTGTTTTTCTGTTGCAGAACTGCGATGAGAGGTTTCAGTACAAGTACCAGCTGCGTTCCCACATGAGCATCCACATTGGGCACAAGCAGTTCATGTGCCAGTGGTGTGGCAAAGACTTCAACATGAAACAGTACTTTGATGAGCACATGAAAACACACACTGGTAAGAACTTTTGAAAGAAAAGCACGAGTACCTCCAGGACAAAACCTTTCATGGACTTCTAGCTGTGTTCCCTTCCTTGGAATTTGGGATCAAAACTGTTATCCAACCTATAAAATGAGACAGGAAAGGTTAATACGTTACCTTGCTGTTAAATCTAATTGTCTGTAGCCCTGTGATTCACTGTGGGGGGAAAATAAGAGGTTAGGCTTACTTCCTTGTTACTTTGGTCTGAAGGAACCCCTTGCCAAAGCCTTATAAAAGATTGTCTTGTGCGTCAAAATCCAAAGGTGAGAGAGGATTTCATAAAGACGGAGGACTTGTGTGGAACAGCTGTCTCTCTGTTTGCTGAAGGTAGCAGTCACAGCAGCTTTGGTAGGATGCAGTTTGTTTGCAGAAGTATGCTGAAGTAAGTATTAGCAGATGTTCTGTGCCTAACCGATTGCCCTATCTGTGTTCGGCAGGAGAGAAGCCCTTTATCTGTGAAATCTGTGGGAAGAGCTTCACCAGCCGCCCAAACATGAAGAGGCATCGCAGAACTCACACAGGGGAGAAGCCCTACCCATGTGATGTGTGCGGCCAGCGATTTCGCTTCTCCAACATGCTCAAGGCACACAAGGAGAAGTGCTTCCGTGTTACCAGCCCCGCCAACGTGTCAACTGCTGTCCAGATCCCACTGTCCACGACTTCTCCTGCCACCACAGTCCCTGCCGTAGTGAACACACCCACCACCCCAACTCCACCTATCAACCTGAACCCCGTGAGCACGCTTCCTCCACGCCCCATTCCCCACCCGTATTCCCACCTTCACCTACACCCTCATCCTCACCATCCGCACCATCTCCCCATCCCCCCGGTTCCTCATTTACCCCCTCCTCCGGCTCTTTTTAAGAGTGAGCCTTTAAATCACAGAGGCCAGAGTGAGGACAACTTTCTGCGACACCTGGCAGAAAAAAACAGTTCAGCACAGCACCACTAACATCTTTGCTTCCTGCCAGCTCTTTTCCCATTTTATGCACATGGAAACGTGCCCTCGTGGAAGTACAGAGGGTTAGTCGGTGAGGATCTTGGTCTTTCTCTTAGCCCCAGCAGACGGTCCTAATTTTTCCCTTGATGCAGTTAACAAACAAGGAAACCCTGTTTTGGATCAGCAGCGCTCGTTTGAACCTGGGAACCAACAGGACTTGAACCCACTTTGCTTGCGTTTTACTGGTGACTTTTATAAATTTCAGATACTGAGACTTGTGGAATTTTATAATTTCATATCAGCTGATGAGGTATGCTTGCTTTTATATCCTGGACTTCTCCTCAAAGAGGAGATAGGCCTGGTTTTCTTTGTACTAATCGGAAAGGCTGTGAGATTAATACAGAGCATTAATTGTATCACTGTGTATCGTAATGAATTCTTTTCAGCTTTTGGTGCCGGCTATGGAGTGAGCCAGCCACTTATCACAGTATATTTGAGCATTATAAAGAAAGACAAAAAAATTTCTTGTTTGTGTAGCTCTCCTAACACACTCTTTATTTTACTACAGAAATTATTTTAGAGTTTTTTGTATAGACCTATTTAGTAGTCTGTTTCTAAAATGAAATGTATTTCAATAAGCGGTGTAATTTTTTCAGTGTAGCTGGACCTATGTTGTATAATAGATAAATTTTTATAATCATCAAAATGTGATTCTTAAAAGATGCATATAGCTTCTATAGTTAAAGTTATTCTTACAACCATACAACTTAAAAGGTGCTTCAGAGAAGAAAGGAACCCAAGAGGTCTCTGGAAAGGTTGCCTCAAAAGTGATGTTGATTTCAGAATTTTACGTAATTTATTTTACTAGGGCTTTTTTTTTTTTTTTTTAACCTTATGTTTCTCTTAAGCATTTTGGACAAGGCCGTTGGGATACTGTATTCCTGCTCCACGGGTTTTCTTAATAGTTGGAGTGAGGTATGAGATGGGTGAGAAAGGGAACCCCTTGCGCGTAGGGACCTGCTAGTTGGGGAGCAGAGAGTCACGCGAGGAGGAGGGGCATCTCGCGTCAGCCAGGCATCTTTTTCTGTAGGAGAGCCGGTTTTAATGGCTTCTCGTGGTATGATTTAAGTTGGGGATCATCTCAAATGCTGCTCTTCAGATTGCTTTTTGGAATTCCTGGAGTTGTTAGGAGAGGGGAATCAAGCGAGCTCGTAAGTGTGGTGTTTCTGACTGGTCGATCGCAAGAGTGAGAAGTTTGAATGAGACGGCGGTGTTTCAGTTGTGTTGTTAAGAAAATGCTGATAGCACTGTATGTACCGTGTGAAGCTCTATCCCATAAATGTAATGTGCATAAAATTATGGGATGATTTCTAGGGGTCGTAGTCATACTTCTGGCAAATCTGAGTTTTACAGTTGTAGGATAGGAGACTTTGAATTGTAGGCACGTCACTGTTCCATAATCCTGGGAGGCAATGAGGGGGAAATGACAAGTTAGTGCAGGGATGGCGGGCTGGAATGCCAAATGTATCTGTTTTAACCAGTGAGTAGCTGTTTTTTTCAGGTTTGTATTTCTCTTCAACTAAAACTAAACATAGCAGCATTATGCAATCTAGGATCTTGTTGCCACCTTCAGTGAAGACAGAGGCCCAAGGCAATGTACTGTAAGTCCTCTTTTCCTTAAAATTCCTGCTCTTCTGTGCTGCTTTTGAAATTAAATCCCACCAGACTATATATCCAGAGATCCTCGTAGGCAGACGTGGGACTTACCATTCTGCTCAGTAATGAACTGGGGTTTTGTGGCTAATGGGATTAAATTTTTTTTTTCAAGATAGCAGAAATGGTGGAAATTCTTCTTAGCATTACTTCCTCGAGGTTAATGCTGTTAAGCACTGTGTTTTGAAACGCCATGTCCTCTGTCTGTTGAGAATTAGCTCCTTAATTGATGGTTTTCACCGTTTTCTAACACCTAATCATTAATGTTGGTTTTTTCATAACAAGCATAGGAAACTTTAGGAACCAGAAAGGGCAATTTCGGCCCAAAAAACCTTCTCATTTTTGGCTGAGCTGAAACCCCCTCCAGCATTTCTGAAAAATAAAACAGTGTTTTTTAAATGTCTTCTCCATAATATTTATATGCACCCTCTTACCTTCTAGAAGAGAAAGACAGTTATGAAAGTGAATTTACGCTCATGATTATGACTTTGTATTTACTGTGGCTGGTCCGCCCCGGAGGTTCTATGCATTCCACGTCACATTTGCAACCTACGTTTCTGTTGTGCCACTATTTTATGGTCAGGCCTGTTATTAAATGATTTTTAAATGCTAAAAAAGTTCTTGGTAAATCAGTTGTATTCCAGTTTTGCAAAATGATTTTCTTCTCAATAAATTTACAGTATTAGGCTGCTATTCAGAATTCTAAAATCTGGGACAGTTTTTTTCTATTATTTAGTTCACAGCAATGATGCATCTTGTATTTCTTCCTTCCGAGACTTATGACCTTCCTTTCTGTGGGAGAAGATTTAAACGATCTGACCCGCTTAACAGTGTCATAGTGTGACATGATGTCAGCAGATTCTCCTCATGATCTGGGACAAACCTGTCAAAAGCTGACATACTGGTCTAAAAGCGTGGCAACGTGATACCTTACAGAGTACGTATTTCAGCAAGAAAAGGAAACTGGCTGTTACAAAAGGCAGGAAATCCAAAGTTGAGATTTGCTGTGGCTTCTCACTTCTGCTTAACAAATTTGCATTGGCGTGCACACCTTCTACGGAATTTGCGCAACACTAAGGAATGTTATCAAGCGTGTTTACTGCTTATGTCGACAAACTGAGCATGATGTTTTGTATCAGCGTTCCTGTAGTTAGTAAGTTAAAGGGTTGGTTTGTGTTGCTCAAATGTTTCCTTCAAGAAGAGCAAAGATCAATTATACCAACTTTGGGTTTGGTTTGAATGTTTCTGGAAAGGGACTAAATTCTTTTTTTGGTTTTGGTATCTTTTTTTTTCCCCCAAACATACTGTAGCCTATGGCAAAGTTTTACTGAATTTTTAACATTGCATTTTTAAGGAGAGAAATTCAACAGAATTAACACACAATCGGGACGTTGGCATTCGAAGATGAGCAGTCTAAAGGGCAGCATCTTTTCCGGAGAACTTTAAACTGCTGGTCCACCAGACGGTGCCTTATCCTTACTAAAGGCATTAGCTGCGTGAGCTTGTTTGCTCAGTGTATTATCTCAGACTAACTTATCTTTCAGGATAAAGGTGTGGTGATTATTAGTTTTGTATTGTCACACCTGGCTGAATTATTGACTCTCCTGTTTACACAGCCCGGATGCTTCTTAGATGGCCTAATTTAGGTTGCTGCGTGCATCAAACGTTACCGTCACCCACCTTGTATTCCCAACCAAATCTTAAACTACGGATGTCGGAAAGAGTCTTTAAGCTGAATTTAGGCTTTTATCACTGGGAAATTAGTTCTTATCCAACAGTGCAGCCCATCTGGATGTTTTTGTCTTTGCCCTGGTGCATCTTTTGAGCATGTGGCAGCTCTTTTCAATTTGTTGAAGAGGAGGAGGCAGAGCTCAGGGTATGCAGTTTAAAAGATAGTGCGTCCCTTCGCCGGGTTTAGTCTGTTTTAGCCAAGTCAGCGACAGACCAAGTTTACCTCTGAGCTGAAAAGATTAGTATTTTTGTAATACATTTAGTTTGTTGCCTATTCCTTTGCATTATAATGACCAATGGTGTGACCGTCAGTGGGGTCGAGTACCATTTTTTTTAGGAGTTTGAGAGAGAAACTGTTGTGCAGGGCTGGTTCTGTTCGTGCAGAGATGGCGTTGTGTTGTGTTGACACTTTTGGAGTTGATTATTACTTGCAGGGTATGTAGGTAACGTGCCTTTGACGAGAATATGATAATATGCAACTTGCAGTGAGGCACTCAGCAACACTAATAATGTCAAACTTTTCTCAGTCTTGGGACTTGAGCTCAGGGTCATAAAATGTTGAAATGATTATTTTATGGTTTCGTATTTCTATTGACTGACAGTATTTAAAAAAACAACACACAAACATAACGTCTGGCTCAACAAGGCTTTTTTTACCCACTAGTAAGGAACATCTCACTTGTAAATAGGAGATGGGTCAAGTTTCTGGTGTTGGTTTTGGTCTTTAAACCCGGGAGACACGGCTACCTGAGAGATGATGGAGGTGAATTAAATAAATGCCTGTCCATTTTCATGACAAAATGAACTGACAGTTTTTCCAGCCTGTTACGTACTACGCTATGATTAAGATATGAGTGATTCCTAATGGAAAACATGACTTTATTCTTCTATCTTATCTGCTTCTGAACTTTGAGCTCTATTGTTTTTCAGGAGTGACTATAAAAGTTCTTCAGATCTCTGTCCTTACAGTCTGATGATGTTATTTTTTTAATGGGCATATAATGCTTTTCTTTTTTTTTTTTTTTTTACTATCTGGGGGGGCATAGTATGTACTGCTGAGCAGAAACCTCACGTCGAGTTGAAGCCTGGATGTGATCTGCATCCAGGTTAGAAGAGCGTAGAATGGAGGTATGTTAGAACCGATGGCCACGTGGCTTTGAAGGATGATATTTTTATGTTAAAGGCAGTGAGTCTGGCACTATGTGTTCTCTTGAGTAGTTATAGATTACCTTATCATGGACTACTTCTAACAATTTGGAATTGCCGTTCGACTTTTCAGACATCAGCATCGTTGTAACTTCTTCGGCTTGGAAGTGGTAAATGCCATACCTCTCTAGACTATGTAGTAAATCTTCACGTACTTCAAAGGCAGGAGAAAGGTACATTGAAAATGAATGACGATCAGATGGTTCACTCTTCCGCAGTTTAAACTTAAAAGCACGAGTGTCACTGTGCAAGTTTTGATGTGGGCATTAACATTTAAACAGTCTTTCATAGCACATCGCTTGCCGGCTTCCATCAAATGAATTTGCCTTTTACCATAATGGTTATTTTACTCCTATCTTGAAAACATTTTTGTACTATTTCACCATTTGATTTCTTCCGTAGAGTGCTCTTTCCCGTCAATGCTCAGGGAGCGTTCTCTTCCAAGGGTGCAGGTGGGGAAGAACACCACTCATTTTCCCAGGGCTCGTGTGCATGTGAATGAAACTTGATGACTTTTTGTGGAGAGTTGAGGGTGATCAAAACTGGAATTAAACTCAAATCAGCAACTTCCACTGTTTAAGCAGACAGAGGGCAGTTTTTTGAAGTAATCTGGCACTAGTAAGTGGTATTGTCTTGCTGGCCTTGGGAGGGATAAATTAATTCATTCCTGTATTTTGATTTTAGCACATTCATTGTGCTACAAATAAATGAAGTAATATATTGGAGGCGTGGCAGAAGAATTAAAATCCACCCTTAAGGAGAGAGAGGTTCAAAAGAAAGGCAAGCATTTGCATTTCCTATAGAGGCTAGAAGAAAGTCTACCTTAGGGTTCACAGATATCCTTAATAAAGATTTTTATTCTGGCAGCAACAAGATTTTTTTGCAATTTTTAAGCTTCTAATATAATTCTGAATGAGAAATGAGGATTACATTAATTTCATTACCGCTTTCTGACCCAGCAGGGTAATTTCTGCCCGAGTTGACCTGCCTGAATTTCTGCTGGTGCTTAAGAAAAAGTTGGTCGTGGATCGAAGGGGGCACCCTCTGCTCTCGGAAATAAATCAGTGCTTTTCTGGGGACAGTGCTGCCGCCTTCTGTCTGCTTAGCTGTGCCTTTTTAAATGAGGATAAAAATTTGAAAGGGATGTGGTGGTTTGGGGTTGTTTTGTTTTTTTTTTAATTTCCATTTTTAAAATCAGCCTGTCCCTGTATTTTTTTTTTTAATAAATCCTCTTGCTTTCTGAACCTGTTGCTGCTTTTACAGATTGTAATTAGCAGATATCTTCTGATGAAATGTCTTTGAATATTGGGAATAGCTGCCTTTGTACCGAGTCGTGGCCTACGTGTATGTACAGAGTGGATGTATTTTGCGACACAGGCCGTCTCTTTGTGTACTGAGAACGTAGGTACACAAGCACTGTAGTCAAAGGAGGCTCCCCGAGAGCAGCAGTTGGTTTAGATGCTTGCAATCTGTCCTCTTTTTTCATCACATATTGCTAAATATTTCATTCACCCGTGTCTTACTGATCCCTCTAATTTAGCATGAAAATGGGGGGGTGTGATAAGTGCTTGCGTTTATAATTCTTACTCTGTTTTCCATGGTCTAAGGCTCTTCACCGTCTACTGCAGTGTAAGAGCCTTGTGATGCACAAACACATTGGAAGGTGAGAAATTCTCTAACATTTTCCACCAGAAAGGAAACACAGCTTTTGTTTGAATTCCCTCTCCTGAAAAACTTGCCAAACTCCTGGGCAGAGTGCGCAAGCAGACTATAAGTCCCCTGTTGAAGTTGTCTATTAATTATTATCTTTCACTTGGAGAACTCTGAACGGGGTCATTACTGTTTATTTTAATCAACATGTACAGCAGTACATAGTTCCCGGAGATATTTTTAATCATGTTTCTGCACAAAGGAGAAATTTGTAATAACGCTGACACAGGTCAGTTGAGGATGTCTTTCCAAGAAACTACACATCTAACTTTGCCTGAACTAGGTGTCTGGTTTCCCAAAGGGTCGTTAAAGCATTTTAAGCTGAATTAAGCGGTTAGAGAGACTTGGCTTAATGGTTGGTAGGGAAACACCCCCACCCTTTCGGGGATTGATTGATTTTTCTGCTAGCCTGAGCTAATGCGCTTGCCTAGGATAAGAAGAGGCATTGAGGGCAAAAATGAAAATCTAATGAACAGTTTAAAGACACGCACGCACGTAGCCTGTTCAGAGTTAATGCTGTTTAAACGATTACCCCTACAGAGAGGGCAGTTATCGATCCTGCTGGACAGGTGGACCGAGTGCGTTAGAAGTACAGGAATAAACCATGGTATGGCCTGGAATAATACAGAAGGTCACTGCTTTGGGGGGATTTTTTCATGCGCGTATCGCCTCTAAACCCACAGAAGAAACACAAAGATTTGATGGAGGTTCTTCAGGTGAGCTGCAAGAGAATTAAGTTTTCTTCCTGGTTTAGAGCGGCAGGTATCATGAAACCATCGCGAGAGCAGAGATTTTGTTTCTCCTTGTTGTTTACCGTGGTCCAGCTGGGAAAAGCGGCTGTAGGCAGTGTTCAGGGAGCCACTTGGCTGTTCCCAGGCATGTGCAGGCTGTCTCGGGGCTTTTTTCCCCTAACACGACTGCAATTTGAAACCCAAACTTCATTTGTTAAAATGGAAGTTTTGCGGAGCGCTGCTTCACTCCGGCTGACGTGCTGCTGATGCTGAGCTTGCAGCCCTCCTGCCGAGAGGGTCTGGCGGTGTCGCACCTTGCATTCTCCAACCTGCAACTGCAAAATCAGTCATGGGAAAATTTTGGAGATTTGTCATGCGTGTGGTTTGGGAGCTTTTTGTTCGGGTTTGATTTTGTTTTTAATGAAGCAACAACTAATTAGTAAATATCTTGAGTAGCATGGGAAGGTTATGAAAATAAGTTGTTGCTCCATTCGAAAGTCATAACGTAGCACATTTCTCAGAAATGCGTAGTCATAATTCTTCCCTCCGTGAGAAGTTGCATAACGTGAAGAGAAAGGGGAAGGATGGGTGCGGAGGGAGCTAAAATTTTCCGACTTTCTGCTTTCTTCTGAACCCCCGTTGGGGTTAACGCATTGACATTTCTAATGAGAGCTGGTACTAGCAAGAACTAAAAGGCATTAACAAAGTGAAGTCGGGAGAAAGCTGCAGCGTAGACCTCACGTAGCCGAAGTGGTGACAGCCCCACGCCACCGGTGACGTTGAACCGAGAAGTGAGGATGTGCAATTGCTGCTTGTACCCGTCGTCTTATTTGACCTGAACAAAAGCGCGCGTGTTATGGCTAAGTGCTGTTTCTGTTTACAGTCTTAATTTTGCAATCAGATTGCCTCAGCTCTGTTTTGCCTGTAGTCTGAGAATAACGATCAAGGGGCAACTGATAGCGGAACGTCACTTTGTCCTTCTGGGTCTTTCACGTGTGCTGCCACCACGCGCCGCACGCTGGAGGGGGACACGGGAGTTAAGACTGTGGGATGTCGTGCTCGTGTCTGTGAATTGTGAGCCGCAAAGCAATTCTGCGGCCCTGCGCTGGCACGTCTGAGAGCTTGCAAAATGAAAGACTGAGGCAGCGTATTGCAAAATAGTTTCCAGTTTTGCTTTTCAGACAGGAATCCAGCCTTTCTTCCCTCAGTAACTCGATGCAGGGCGATGAATTGAAGCGGTGTTTGCGTACTTTCCCTATAAAATATTGGTATGCTTTCATCTCCGTGATTAAAACTCTCAGCCTCCCTCCTCTCCTGCGAGAATTACTTAATACCTTTACCAGGAAGACAACTTGCTCAATAAGCTCTGATAGAACTAGGAAGCTTATTAGAAAAGAACTGTCGTAAAAGAGAACTTACTATTTAAGGGTTTCCAGTGGTGGTTACTTGTGTGCGTACTTGAGCAGCCTGTGTGATTAAATTCAGTGTATTACAGTCAGATGAGCAGATATCCCTGTTCTGCAGATGCGGAGCTGAGACCTGCCTGGCTTTATGTAAGCGGGTGGCAGCTGGGATCAGTGCTCCGGGTTATTTCTGGTCCAGACTGCGGCCCTGGCCACAGGATCACCATTTCCCTGTTCAGTTCTTTATAGATTTTCTACATATAAGGTTCTTCAGACAGTGGATAGCGTGTATTATAATAAAGGAGATAATCGGTCGCCTCTCTGTTGCTATACGGAAGCTACTACATACAGGCAAAAAGCTGTGAACGCAGAAAATAGCAATTGGGAAATCTTACTCATCTCACGGTGTGTTTCTGATGGCTTAAGCTGAGCAGGGAAGAGAACGGAGCCAGCGTTTCAACTGGAGACGTCTCCACATAATGATCTATAAAATTAGTTCAGACTGAAAAATGATTCCTTCCCAGACAGCTCAAGCACGAAGGGATCGGCTTTCTGTTAAGCCTCAGATATCATTAATAGTCCAAAGGTCTTGTGACGCTTAAAATTACTGCCCGTGTCCTGTTCAAACGCGGGTTTGGTAACCGTGCTCTGATTCTTCTGTAAACCCTGTGATTTCAGCAGGTTACGGTGTCCTCGCCTCCCTTTACGGACGGGTTTCCGGCGGGCGCTAAAGGGCGAAGCGCCGTGCGTCAGCGGAGGGGTTGAACTTGATCTTGGCTGGGGCCGACCCAGTTCCTGGGGCCAGGAGGAGGAACCAGCGCCTGGGGAGCGAGAGCCCCGAGGGAGCAGGTGATCGAACTGCCCGTTGGGGTTGCAGGTTTGTCGTGGCAAATGGTTCATCGCCCATCACCGCGGAAACCAGGGAGTGTGTCAGAACATACTACTTTACCTGGAGTCGGAGTTTGTGCCCCTTTCTGTGAGAAATCAGGTATTTTAGGGGGTTTAATTCATAGGTACTCGGCCTGAAACGTTGTCTCATGTTCTGTGAAAATGTGAGCTTTTTGCTACTAGCAGAAAACTGGATTTTATTATACGGTGTCTCAAAGATTTTAATTTACCCATTTTAGGCATATATGTTCACTGATTACAGTAACCCACCCTGCCTACTGTTTAAAGAAAGTACAGAAATAATGTTAGATTGTCACGGAAGGTAAATTCAGTGGCTTAAATCAATTTAAGCTAGTGCAACTCGCGATGCGTTATGTTGCTGTCGTAGCTCTTGGCCTTTCCCATCCCACGGAGAAATCATTCCCCAGAGGGCTGCGATTTAGTCTGGGTGCTTGCGGATGTGGAGGAGACGGCCGTGCGGGAGGAAGGGCCTGCGGAGGGTTAGCCGGGAGATGGCAGTGGAGGGGATGAAGGCAGGCAGCTTGCTCCGCTGACGGTGTCAGTGCTGGAATCTGGGCGTGCAGGAACTTTCTGGATTAGAAATCGTTTCCAGCTTGTTTCTAATTAATTGCTAATGTCTCTGGTCCCTCAGACTTTCACATTGCTTGAAGTTGTATTTCCCTGACTAGAGGCACTGAACGCCGTAAGTCCGTCCGTGTTGTGGTTGCAGCGACTCTTCGTCGTGGCTCTCGCCGGCAGAATTGTCCGAGCTCCTTTGAGTCGTGCTGAGACAGAGCCCGGGGAGTTTTGTTCTCCAGTATTTTCTAAACCTGCTCAGGAGCTTGAGGCTGCGGTGAGCAATTTGTCACCTCTGTCAGTCTCTTCACAAACCGTTGCGGTGGTTGGTGTCAGTTGGATGGGATGACTGGCAAGGAGTAGGAGGATTTTTAGGCTTGGTTTATGACAAAGTAGATGGAGATTGAACTCGCTTCCCTGCGCAAGGGTAGGGTTTCCAGCTGAAGGAGCGCAGCGTGCTTCACAAGGTGGGCTGCAGGTCCCGAGAGCATCGCCTGGCCCCGCTCACCAGCGCGGTGGTGGGAGGGCGGCCAATGCCGCTGGCCTGGAGTGCGTGGAGATCGTTGGCGTTATCCGTGCCTCTCCTGTGCCACTTCAGCAGAAGCTTATCCCACCTGATAAAAGCCCTGTCTTTCCTGATTTCTTCTTGGCGTATAGAACAGAACATATCAAATGCTTCGACTCCTGGTGGGTGGTGACTCTTCTAATGAGTTTAGGACAGGGAACTGCTGGAGAGGGGACAGCAAAGGGCTACGAAGCTGATGAGGGGACTAGAACATCTCTTACGAGGAAAGGCTGAGGGACTTGGGTCTTTTCAGTCTGGACAAGAGAAGGCTGAGGGGGATCTTATCAACGCTTATAAATACTTCAAGGGGGGTGTCAGGAGGACGGGGCCAGGCTCTTCTCAGTGGTGCCCGGGGACAGGACAAGGGGTAACGGGCACAAACGTGCCCCTGGGAAGTTCCATCTCAACAGGAGGAGGAACTTCTTTGCTGTGAGGGTGGCAGAGCCCTGGCACAGGCTGCCCAGAGAGGTGGGGGAGTCTCCGTCTCTGGAGACATTCCAACCCCGCCTGGACGCGTTCCTGTGCCACCTGCTCTGGGTGACCCTGCTCTGGCCGGGGCTGGGACTGGGTCATCTCCAGAGGGCCCTGCCGACCCCTACCAGTCTGTGACTCTGTGAGTTGCTCTTTCTTCCTTAGTGACTTTTAGCAGTAAATACACAACCGAAGCCCACGCAGAGAGGAGGAGCTCGGGGAGCCCTCAGCTTGGACTGGTGTCACCCGCACTGAGCAAAGTTGGCCGTTTTCTGTGCCGAGTGTCCCGACTGCCGCACCGGGGGGGGACACAGAGAGCTGTGTGGGGAAGTCACCCCCTGCGGTGAAATGAATTTAAATAAATGGAGTTTGCTGTCGCTTTGCTTGTTGGCTCTTGAGGGTTTTCCTGAAATTGACTGTGTAAATATTACTCGGCCACCAGAAATTTATTGGTGTTTGCCAGAGTACTGTGTTGAGGAGGTGGCAGGAGGTGAGCAGCGGGGATGGAAGTTTCCTTGTCCAGGTGCCGTAGGGATTAGCTCAGCTCCTTGTGAGTAAAGGAGAGCTTCGGTTTTACTCTGAGCTTCCCCGAAATACGAATCGCAGACCGTGGGCGCCAGCACGAGGAGGTCTGATGAGGGCTACGGAGCTCGTCTTAACCCAGGTTCTTGGTGCGGATGGAAATGAAGCACGGGGGGGACGGGACGGCCAGAGGGACAGACGGTTACGTGGCCATTGTGGGCTCAGGGTTGCTTCTGTGCCGATGCCATCCGCTTGGTGGTGAAAACACCAGGACAGCCTTGGAGAGAAGCGTGCCCCGGTGTATTTCTTGTAGCACGGGGCTGTTACACCCATTGGGAGGGATCCGGGTGTTCATGGCAGGGTTGTCGTCTATTCAGGGGTTGCCAGGAGGCAGGTCAGGCCAGCGCAGAAAGCGCTGTCCTCGCTTGCTCTCCGGGGTTCTTCACAGTGGAAAATCACTGGGATACGGGATCACCCTTGCCAAACTCCTCCGGCTGTGATGTTTCTGGAATGATCTTTGCCCCGCTGCCTTTCAGTGGGAAGGAGACAGAAGGCAGCGGAGAATTTGCCCTTTTGAGTTTCCCACTTGCCTCGTACCCACTGACGGATGCCTTGGACGCAGGCTGCTCTGTTCCCGGGAGCTGGGGGGGACTCCGAGAGGGAGGGGAACCGGCAAAACCCACGCAACGGGGTGCGCTCTGCATCAAAAAGCCAGCGTGTCTCAGACGAAATAGTGGATAAAACATTTCCTTGATAACCAGGGCTGTTTCTCAGGCGAGCCGGTGCCTGCAGGCAGCTATCGGCACCTAAAGGTCCCTGTCCTTTAACCGGGAGGAGCCGGGAATGTTGGGAAAGGTCCTGGAATAGCAACTCTGGCTGCAGAAATGCTCCCAGCTCCGCTCGGACTGCGGCTGGACCTGAAATTTTGCCGAAATGGGGAGATTTTAGAGTGTTGGGTGCCAGGGCTTGAGCGCTGGGCCGACGTGGCGCTCCCCGGAGCAGCCGGCACAGGGAGTGCCCGCGGTTTTTTGCAGCCCGTTTTAAATTTTGTTTGCCCCTTTCCATTCTTAGCCACTTATAATTAAAAAGCAAGACAAAACTCAACCTCTGGTGGCCTCTTAACTACGTGTTTTTAAGGCCACGCTGCTCCGTCCCCTCCCTGCCCACACCCTCTGCCTCCAGCCTTTCAACAAGCTGCCCTTATTTTAGGTTTTTTTATTTATTTTTTTTTATCACAGGCGACTCCAGTAGAAATTAGACGTCCTGCAAAACCAAAGATACCACTTAAACACCACCCAGGAGGGTATTTCGGGGTGTGGACACGTCTGTGCACCCTGCAATTCCCTGGGCCAGGGCAGAGCCAGCCCTAAAATTACCCCCCTCCTCCCCCCCCCAACAAGCGTCCCCGGGGGCCGGTGGCTGCCCGGTAAAGGCTCCTTTCCCTGCACCAGTTAAAGCCCCCCCCGGGCTGTGGTTTAGGGAGCGTTTGTGCATTTTTGAGGTCCCTTGGCATCAGGGGCTGCCCCTTTATTGGGG
Organism: Rissa tridactyla; assembly: GCF_028500815.1. Taxonomy (NCBI): domain Eukaryota; kingdom Metazoa; phylum Chordata; class Aves; order Charadriiformes; family Laridae; genus Rissa; species Rissa tridactyla. The sequence continues at coordinate 7,956,583 of NC_071484.1, read as the reverse complement.
GGCAAAATCCCCCCCCCCCCCAAATGGCTAAATTACAAAATTGGCTTTTTCCAGGAGGAGGTTTGTTCCTTATTGCCCGTTGTTCAACTTTTGGGAGCAAATCGGGCCGCGGCGCTACCGCGGTATCGGCGTGGGGGGAGCAGCGCGTTCATCCGCCCCCGCCCCGGGGCTGCATTTTGGGGACCATTTGTGCGTTTTTGGGGTCCCTCAGCCTCGGGGGCTGCCCCTTTTTTGGGGAGAAAATCCCCTCCGAAGGGCAAAATTACAAAACTGGCTATTTCCAGGAGGGGTTTTGTGGCTTATTGCCGTTTTCCAACTTTCGGGAGCAAACGGGGCCGCGCCGCTACCGCGGTATTAGCGCGGGGGGGGGGGGGCAGAGCGCTCCCCCTCCCCGCGGGCTGGGGGCGTGGCTCCGGCGGGCCCCGCCCCTCTGGTGCGCGCCGGCGCGCCTGCCATTGGCTGCGCGGGCGGTGACGCGCCGGGACTGCGGCTGTTCCGCGGGGCCGCGCGCGGCTCCGGCTGCGTCGCTTTAAAGGGGCCGCGCTGGCGGCAGCCCCGGCAGCGGCCCCACCGCGCCGCCACCCCGACTGCCTGCGCGCCCACCGGCGCCAACCGGGCGCTCCCGGCAGGTTCCGACCCGGTAAGGAGGCTCCGGTGGCCCATCAAGCGTGAGTCTGCACCGGGGCGGCCGGTACCGGGAGGTGCCCACCCGGTCGGGGGGTTCCGCTGGCCGGTACCGGGAGGTGCCCACCCGGCGGGAGGCTCCGAGGACCGGTGCACCGGGTGTCGGCACCGGGAGACGCCGATCCGCTACGGCTGGTGGCGGTACCGGGAGGTGCCCACCCGGTGGGGGTCTCCGGTACCGGGAGGTGCCGGTCCGGTAGGACCCCGTGGGGACCGGGGCGGCGGGTGCCGGTACCGGAGGGTCCCCACCCGGTTGGACCCTGCGGGGACCGGGGCGGCGGGTGCCGGTACCGGGGGATCGTTGTGTCCCCCCGCCGGTTGGACTCTCGGGGGACCCGTTGCGGCTGGTGCCGGTGCCGATCGGGCGGGAGCCTCCAAGCACCGACGGTGCATGAGTCAGCCCCGTTGCGGCTGTCGCCGGCACCGGGGGGACCCGGGGAGCGGCCGTGCCTGGGTCGGCGCCGGTCCCGCTCCCCGGGCAGCGCGCTGCTGGCTTGCCGGTACCGGGGCCGGAGCAGCAGCCACCGTCGGTGCCGGCACCACCGGCCGCACCGGGCTGGCACCGGCGCCGGTCCCCGGGGGGGCGAGAGGCCGCGGGATGCGTGTGCCCAGCGGCGGAGCCGGGAGCCGGTGCTGGATTCCCGCAAGCCAGCCGCCGATCCGGCACCAAACGCAGCGTTTTGGGGACAAACCCACCTGTTTTAGGGGTTTTTTGGTGGCTATTGCAGAGCCGGGAGCTCCGGCCCCAGCGGGAGCCCGTGACTGCGGTAACGCCGCGGCTGCCGGCAGGAAAAATAAACACCATTAAAAAAATCATAATGGAATGTCCCCGGTAACCCCAGGTGACCGACCGCGGCGTCGCGGCCGTCCGGCGGGACAGGCCCTTCCCGGGGGACGTGGAGGGATGCGGGTGCCGGGGGATGCGGACGAAGGGACGTGGAGGGGGTCGGGGACCCCTCCGAGCTCTGCTCGCCCCCGGTTTATTATTAATTCGCTCCTTTGCTTCTGCTTCGGGAGCTGTGTCGCGGGAGGGCGGCGGGAGCGGGTCGGGAGCGGTGAAATCGCCTCACGATCCCGGGGGGGCCGGGAGGGAGCTTTTCCCTCCTCCGCGCTGGGGGCAGCAGGACCCCCCCGTCCTCTTGTTTTGCCCTTAAAACTTGTCCTAAGGGCTGGGCGAACGCCGTTGCCAAAGGTCAGTGGTTGGGTTTTGAGTTAAAATTAAAAAAAAAAACCCAAACGTTGTATGCACCAAAAAACATCAAATTTTTTTTTAAGGTTAAAAACATTGAAAGCAGGCAAGAGCGGAGCACGCCGGGGGGGTGAAAACCAGCCCAGGGGCTGTGCCCGCGATGGGGAAATGCCCCCGCGCCCCATCACTTCGGAGACTCCGCGGGTCCCGGCCCCGAAATGGGGTGCTGGTCCCCGTCCCGGCTCGGGCGCGGTGGGGGCTGACGGGGGCCCGATCCCACGGGGGGCGGCAGGTGCGAGGCGCTGCTCTGTGCTCCTCCTGCGCTGAACCCGCTACGGCGTTAAACCCGAAGCTGATCTGCGGAGCTGACGGGGGCGGCCGAGGCTGCTGGGCTCCAGCCTGGCCTCCCTGGGCCTCTGCGGGGCAGAAGAGCCCCAGGGATGGCAGGGGGTACGGCCAGAGCGGGGAAAACGGAGATTTTGGGGATAAACTACCCTGAGGAATCATTCTCGCGGTGAGCCCAGCACCTCCCTGCTTTTATCAGGCATATTTTGACCCTCATCCCAAATTAAGCCCCTCCGTTTGACGCGCTTAATGAGCAAATAATTTGTTTTATTTTCTGTTTCGACGTTCAGGCTTCGCATGATGTTAGGAGGCGCTTCCGCTTCTCTCTTCTTTTGGAGGGAGTCCCTTTTTTGCAGAAGGTGGACGGACACGCTCCCGGGAAGCAGCCGCCGGGTGAGTCATCTCGGCGCAGAAATAGCTCTGCCGGCAGCGGCCACACGGTCCTGCTGGGATGGCGCTTCCCCCACCTGGGTTCAGCGGGGTAATTTAGGGCTGGGAGATTTGCAAAGTATATTTTTCTTTTTATTTTTCTCCCCTCCGCTCCCCTCCTGTGCGGGGCCGGGGGTGGCGCTGCCGGAGCCCACGGCTCACCCCGCTTGTCTTAGCCGGAGAGGAGGAGCGTGGGTTCGTGCAGTCGCTCCTAACGCCGGGATCTCCCGTTTCTCTATTGTAAGGGGGAAAAAAAACACATGGGGGAAGGATGGAATTTGCCCAACAGCCCCCGGGGGCGAGAAGTCCCATCCCAGACCTTTATTCACTAAATAACGCCGGCTTAGATTTTAATTTCTCCTTTGAATAAAAGCCACGCGTATTTTGGTAACAGTTAACAGCAGCGTTGGGACGGCCGGGAGCAGAGGGCGGCTCTTGCGGAAGCGTGGAGGGATGCTCCCATCGTCCTGCCGGTACCTGGGGGCAGCGATTGTCCAGACCCACTTCGGGGATTGTGGTTTTCCTTAGAAATCCTTTAAAAACCGGTCCGGTGGCCTCTCTTCTCCCCCACGCCGGGGAAGGAGCCGTCGGGGCCAGGGGAGGCTCTGGGCAGCCAGGAGCCTGGCAGAGGAACCGACGGCGTTTTCCAGCTCTTGGGAACGGCTGGATTTACCCTCGCTGGGGCTGCTGGTGGCCACGGTGCTCCGGGGGGAGCACAGGGATGGCGGGGAGGTGGGATGGGGAGCGGGGAGCTGGCGGGGAGCTCGGGGGGGGACAGGTTAAGGTGAGATGCTGCTTCCGACCTCCGGCTGGTCGGCAGCTCCGCAAGGAGCCCCGGCTAAAACAAGGGAAAAGAGAGCAAAGTGGCTCTTCCCCGTCGTCGGTCAGTTTTTTATGTACGTGACGGAATGTTAAGGGCCGGGGGGGGGAGCTGAATGGACGGCGTTTGGGGAATCTCAGCGGAGAGGGGCTGAAGGGACCGTACGTGGCGCGGAGGCGCTGCTCAGGCCTGTCTTTGACCCCATCTGCCCGGAATTCAAGCCGCGCTGTTCGCCATTCCTGCCTGGCAAAGCGCAAAGCCCTTGGGCCCAGGAGCGCTTTTCCGGGGGCGGAACGGCTCCTGTGTCCCCCGTGTCCCTTACGGCTGCCCCGGTGGTGTCCGCGGGGACGACCAGCCCTCCCAGGGCTCCTGCCCCGCGCCGCTGCCCGGCTCCTTCGGGCTCCCACCCAAATTTCTCACCGCTGGCAGCTCTTCGGAATATAACGACAAAAAAATTACAATTACTCTTTCATCTGTTTCTTTCCCCTGTTTCCCTTGGTTTGGACCTGAAAATGGCGGTGGCTAATCCCGCTCCCAGGCCGGCTGTAGCGTTATTTGGCGTCAAACCACGTCTGTAAATAACCGTCGGCTTTTGGTGGAAGCTTCTGCGCAGAAATAACTGGTGTCTGGCTTGAAGGCTTCACAAAAGGTCGCTTTTACGAGGTTCCGAGCCGGGGTTTAACTTTGAGCGCCCGATTCCTCCTGCCGTGTGCCACCTCAGAGCCGCCGTCGGGGTTTATTATTTTAGCAGAGTCACGGATGGCGTTTGTGCCCAAAATAGGTCAATGCTGGGCTTCAAACCAGGCAAATCCCCCACAAATCACCTTCAGCTGCAAAACTCTTCCTGTTGTCATGCTGGTGGCCAAAAAAGAAAAAAAAATCAGAGTAATCCTCCTAGCCCCGGCTAAGCCGAGCGACTGGTGCCCAGTTAAAATTTCCCGTGTCCCAGCACGTTATTCCTCCCGCTGTCCCGCGTTTCCAGCCGGGTTTTGGCTGCGAGGTTGGGGCTGTTCCAAGGTTTCCCATCGCTCTGCTCTCATCGCTGTGGACCGCAAGAGGTCGGCAAAAATCCGGAGCCGTAACCCGGGCGCTGCCTGCGCTGCGGGGCAGCCTGGCACGTCCCGCCTTCGTTCTGGGATAATTACTCCATTAAAAAAAAAAAAAAACACCCCAAACTAATTACACTGGAAGAAAATCAGGGCGATTTTGGAACGGGGCACGTCTGTCGCCGAGCCCTTCTGCTTGGCCGCTTTCCCCTGCGGCAGAGCCCGGGCGCTCGGGGAATTGAGAGGGATGGGAAGCATTAAAGGGGCTCTGCCGCGCTCCCGAAACTCCTTTAATTCCTCCGCTCCTGGCAGGGAAGGTCCCGAGGTTGGGAATTGGCTGCAGGACGCAGACCCTGGCCGAGCCGTGGTGGTTGGTGCCGTGCCCAAAGGTGGCAGCCGGGGAAAACCCAAGCCATTAACCAAAAATCCCCCTTTTTCTATGGTTTGCAGCCCGGCGAGCCCTGAGCGCCGCCGTCAGCCAGGCGCGGCCTGCGGAGGGATGGTCTTAAAATGAGAAGGTGCTGCGAGGGCGTCGGGCTGCCATGCCTGTTTAAGGTCAGTGCCGTTGTCCCCTCTCCCGTCCCCGCTCTCCTCGGGGTCGGCAGCGGGAAGCGGGTGCCGTCCTGCGATCCACCGGCCGGGGGGAGCGGGTGCTGCGGGGGCAGCGTGGCCTCAGCCGCGGGGGGTCGGGCTGGGGCTCCCCGGCGCTGCAGAGCGGGTTTGCGTCGGTGTTCGGGCAGGGCAGGAGGCGGCTGTGAGTTATCCCGGGCGTCCCGGGAGCCCGCGGTGCCTCCAGAGCCCGACCCGGGGCAAACCGAGGGTGGTGAGCCCCTGGCCCAGGGTGCCCAGAGAAGCTGTGGCTGCCCCATCCCTGGAGGGGTTCAAGGCCAGGTTGGACGGGGCTTGGAGCAACCTGGGCTGGTGGGGGGTGTCCCTGCCCGGGGACTTCAAGGTCCCTTCCCACCCAAACCGTTCTGTGATTCTCTGATTCGCTGAAACTGCACCCAGGTGATGGAGCAAAAATCAACCTGCAAAATGTTTTCCCCTTGGAAAAGTCCTCCAGGCTTGCCCTGGCATCAAGAGGGGTCTTCACGGGCACAGACCCCTTTCCAGAGGTGGGACAGGAGCAGGTTAGGGGGTAAATCCAACCAACCCCCTCCCAGGATCCTCCCTGCACAGCCCCCCCCTGCCCCGAGGTGTCCCCGTGTCCCTGGGGAGGACGTGTGCGGTGGTGGCTCGGCACAGTGACCACCGTGATTGCGGAAACGGGATTAGCGCTGACAAAATGATCTCTTTATAGGCAGGATAAACGCCTTAGGGCCGGGGCTGAGGTATGTCAGCAGGGGATTAACCCCCCCCAGGCCCAGCTGGGCTAATGAGCTGCCTGGGGGTGAGGTAGCCAAGGAGCATCGCTCTGCGGGGCTGGCAGCCTCTTCTGCTGTGGTTGCCACCGTCGCTGTGCCAGGGCCGAAGCCAAGTGCATTGAATTAACAGCTGGGCATTATCCTTCGGCCTCGCAGGGTGTGGGCATGGCCAGCCCCCGGCCTCCCAGGTACCTCCTCGTCTTCGATTTCGACGAGACCATCATCAACGAGAACAGCGACGACTCCATCGTGCGGGCAGCGCCGGGGCAGGCGCTGCCGGAGCAGATCCGCCAGACCTTCCGCGAGGGCTTCTACAACGAGTACATGCAGCGCGTCCTGGCGTACATGGGGGACCAGGGGGTCAAGATGGGCGACTTCAAGACTGTCTACGAGAACATCCCCCTGTCCCCTGGCATGCCGGACCTCTTCCAGTTCCTCTCCAAGAACCACGAGCTCTTTGAGATCATCCTCATCTCTGATGCCAACATGTTTGGCATCGAATGCAGTCTGAGGGCAGCCGGTTTCTACTCCCTCTTCCGCAAGATCTTCAGCAACCCGTCCGGCTTCGACAAGAGGGGGTACTTCACCTTGGGGCCCTACCACAGCCACAAGTGCCTTGACTGCCCGGCCAACATGTGCAAACGCAAAATCCTGACGGAGTACCTGGCGGAGAGAGCCCAGGAGGAGGTGGAGTTCGAGAGGGTCTTCTACGTGGGAGATGGCGCCAATGACTTCTGCCCTTCCGTGACTTTGACTTCCGCTGACGTGGCTTTCCCGCGGAAGGGCTACCCCATGCACCGCATGACCCAAGAGATGGAGAAGAAGCAGCCTGGAGCCTTCCAGGCCACTGTCGTCCCCTGGGAGTCGGCTGCGGAGGTCGCCCGCCATCTCCAGGAGCTCCTCAAGAAGAAGTGTTGAGGATGGTTCGGAAGAGACCTGCGCACTCTAAGCGGTTGGGACAGGAGAAGCCGGGGGGGTGACACGCTGTGCCCCGCGCTCCTCGGGCCCTGCTCCTGGGTCGCTTTCCTGCCTTTCTCCCCAGTGATTAAAGCACTTTCTCCAGGTTCCCCCTTCTCCGTCCTGCAGTGTTGAGCTGAAGCCTTCTCTATGCAGCTCGGACACCGACTCCACTGGGGGTGTTGGCCAACAGCGCTAACGGTGGTTTTTGTTGTTGGGGGCTTTTCTTCCTCTTCTTTTTGACTTCACAAGAGTAATTCCTGAAAGACCCGAAGCCGGCCCCCCGTGGGCCGGGCCCTGCACATGCTTCCACCGGCCGTCGCCCCCCTCGCCTGCCCGGCCTCCGCCGGCCGCGCCAGGAGCTGCGTCCTGGTGCCTTCAGCCTGGTGCCCGAGGGCTCCCTCGCCTCTTCGTGAGGCCACTGGAAATTCAATCCGGGGACTCGGGGCTCCCCGGCTTGTCCTCCGCACCCAGCCTGGGGCAGGGCAGCCCCCCCAGCCGCGGAGCCTTGTGATGGAGCCAGTTGTCCCTTCAGACTTTATTCTCTGAAAAAAGGTGACGCAAGGGACAGGAAACCTTTTGGAAAGGTGGTACCTTGGAAAAAACCCTCCTCCGGCCCATCCCACCCACTCGCCCAGGGCAGGGGCACGGTGGCCGCGTCCCGCTGCGGGGAGGGGGACCTGCCCTTGCCTTCCAGTCCCATCCTCTGCTTCTGCGTCCAGGGCGAAGTGTCCCCGTGTCGGACAGGTTCCTCCTTGCCCCCAGCCATTACCGGTGTCTCCTCCTGTTTGCTGGATCGTATGGACTGCCTTTTACCCCAGGGGGGGAGGAATTTCTCTCCCGACCTGGTGGAGGGGTGCCGAGCCTCCCCCGGGAGGTTGGTGCTGTGACGCTTCTGACTTCGGGTCCCCAGAGGCCGAACCCCCCCAGTCCCTGTGCCCCCTTGCCCCGCTGCAGTATTAATTACCCCTTCTAATTGCACGCTGCAGGGGGGACCTACAGTATTCGCTGCTCTCTGGTGTTGGCTTCTCCCGGATTTATCCGCAGCCTTACCGGCCCCTGAGGGCGGCTCGTGATCCTCCAAAGCGCAGAAACCCCGGCGGCAAACCCGAGCAGTGAGGAAATAACCAAAGCAGCCCTGAGTTGTTCCTCCTCTATTTCGTTTCCCTTCTCTCTGTTCTTCCTCCTCCAGACCCCATTCAACTGTGTGGAACTTAAAGCCATGGAATTAAAAAAAATACATATATATGTATATAGATAGAATATCTATATATTGCAGATACACGAGTAGTTTGTATCCAGGACATAAACCTGGGTGTGAAACGGCTCCCCGAGTCGCACAGTCGTGTTGCTTCTCTTCCTTGGGCTGGGGCGAGGGGGGGACGGTGTTGGAGGGGGAGCAGCAGAGCGGGGCCAGGCTGCAAGCGACGCTCTGCCAGGGACCCTGTGGGGACCCCTCTGGGGCAGGACGGGGCCCTGGCTCATCCCCCGCTCTGTCTCTGATGGGGACAGCAGGCAGGGTCCCTGGGGACGCGGCCGGGTGCGGCTCTTCTTGTCCCTGCGGGTGTTTGGCCCCGTCTCCTGTTCCTGCGCTTTGGTCCTGCGCCGCCCTCGCTCCTCCCGCGGGGCCAGGGGCATCGCCAGGGTCAGACCTCGGCCTTTCCGGCGGCTGCGGGGCCCCGGGGATAAACCTTCCCCGCGGCAGCAGCAGCCCGTGCTGCCCTCGTGGAAAACGTATGGAACAGGGAGACGGGAGAGCGGGCGGCGGGGGATGCTCTGGGTGACGGATGCTGCCGGGATGCGGTGGTACCCAGCGGTGGTACCCAGTCCGGCTGCCCACACAAGCTGTGCGAAACCCCAGCTGCGCAAAGCCAAGGTTCAAAGGCAAAGCGGAGTCGGAGCAGGAGCAGGATGCGGCCGAGTCGGGCTGGGGGTGCCGGGGGGGGCACCTGTCCCCAGCGCTCAGCAGGGCTCCACGTAGTTGCCGGGGAAGAAACCCGCTTCCTCGCCCATGACACCCTCGCACCAGCCGTCCGAGTAGCGCCGCGTGACGAAGAGGAGGGCGCCGGGCTGGAAGGAGAGCTCGTTGTCCTTCTGCTGCGTGTAGGGGTAGAGGGCCACCACTGCGCGAGGAGGGAGAGAACGGCCATGGAGCCCGGCAAGGCCACCGCGGGGGACAGGCCACCGCCGGGAAGGGCAGGAGGGGACATGAGCAGCCCACGGCATCGCTGGCCATCCCAGCCCCGACCACTGCCAGGGCAGAATTGGGCCCTTGGTGCCATGGCTGTGGGCAGGAGCTCAACCAAAAGCACCGTGGGGACGGGATCTGGGGACCCACCGCACCTTTCCCCAGGTAGCTCTCCGGGGCCCAGGGGGGGTCCTCTGCGACAGGTGGCGGTGGCGGGGCCAAATCCTCAAAGTCGGGCAAAGCTGGCGGCGGCGGCGGCGGCGGCGGCTCGAGGTCATCGGGGCCTGCAGAACCCCCCCAGCAAGACCCATGGGGGATGAAGTGGCTCCATGGGGAGCAGAAGCCACGCGCAGCCCCCACCTCCCCACTGCCCTCCCCAAGCCGAGCATCCCTGGAGCACCGAGCACTCACCTGGGGGCAGGAGGTCCAGCGGGGGCACGGGCAGGTCCCCCGGGGGTGGCGGGGGCAGGTCCCCGGGCAGCGGTGGGGGCGGCGGGATGGCAGCCGCGGGCGGTGGGGGTGGCCCCGGCAGAGAGGGGGGCGGCGGGGGGCGCGGGGATGCCATCACCAGGGGCTGCCGGGGCCCCGCTGGAGCTGGGGGCGGAGGAGCGGCGGTGTCAGGGTGGGGGGCTGGCTCTGCCCCCCCGCTTTCTGAACACAGACACTTGCCCCGTGCCAGGACGGGGTGCCACTTGTGTGGTCAGCGTGGGGGTGTGTACGTGCCTGGGTGTGTACCCACACAAGCCCTTTCCCCACTCTGTGCCTCAGTTTCCCCATTGGGGACCTTCTCTGTAACAGGATTTCGCTCTAGAAATAAGCACGGCCCAGGGCGGCCGATCTCCTGCTCCCCAACCCCCTGTTTTCCATATTTGCAGCAGAACGTCCCCGAGCAGCGGGGTGACGGTGGCTGCCCCGGGCCCTCCCGACCCACCCAGGCCCTCCCGCCCCCCGGGCAGTGCCGGTACCTGACGGATACCAGCGAGGCGGTGGAAGAGGCCGCGGAGAGCTTGCCTTCGGGGACCACGGGCGGCTGGATGGGCTCGGGAACGCGGGCGCTTCTCCTGCGGGCAGAGCGGGCGCTGAGCCCCGGCTCGGCACGGGGGTGGGGAGGGGACCCCCATGGCCACAGCACTGGGGGAGCCCGTGGTGTCCCTGCCGTCGTCACCCGCTCGGTGACACGGAAAGGCGAAGCGCCCCGCACCCGTCCCCAGCCTCACCCCAGGGTGCCTGCGGCCTGCGCCGCCGACTTGGTGCCCTTCCGCGCCAGGGTGCCCGTGCGGGACAGCTGGGTGCTGTGGTCCTGCGGGCACAGGGAGACACGGAGACGCCACGGGTGAGGGCAGCTGCAGCCACCCCACGAACTCATTGCACCCCAGAGCGCTGTGCTCCCCCGCCTCTGCGGGCAGCAGCACCCCGAGGTCTCTGCTGGGCCCCCCCCCCGCGCAGAAGGAGGTGCCGGCGCGGCAGTGCGGAGGCGGCCGAGAGGCGCCCGCCACCATGGGAACCGTGGCCCCAGCGCCGCCACTTCCCCCCCGTCCCTGCGGTGGCTTCGCCGGGGCCCGTGCGGCTGCCGACCCCCCCCCCTGACCCGCGGGCGCCTTCCTGCGTGGGTGGTTTCGGTGCTGGGAAAGGTGCTGTGGGGGTGAGAGAGTCGTGGTGCAGCGCTGGTCCCAGCGGCGCCGACGGCTTTTGCTGAGCGTTGTGTGCCTCGGTTTCCCTTTGCTGTATTGAACCGTCCACCCCCCCCTCCCCAAGCTGGGACCACCGAGCCCCCGCGGGATGAGTCCCCAGGGGGGCTGTGGGGCAAGGACAGACCCCGCGTCTCCATCCAGGAGGGGTTTGAGCCCACTTGTGCGCCCATCAGTGCAACGCTGGGGACGTCGGGGACCGAGAAGGCCCATGCAAGCCCCCTCACCCCTGGGGGACACCCCCTGAGCCCTGGGCTGACCTTTATGCCGTGGCCGATGTCATCCAGGACGCTGAAGTTGAGGGGTTTCCTGTAGTAGGGCTCCAGGCAGGGCTGGCTGGGGGGGGCCATGATCTTCTGGTAGGACGGGAACCTCTTGCTGATGGTCAACGAGCCGATCTCCCGGCGAGACACCTTCTCCTTGTGTATGTCAACCCTCTGCGGAGACGGCACTGTCCCCACTGTCCCATCCCGGCTTCTCCTCACCTCCCGCTGCCCCCTCCAAGTCCCACCACCCTCCCCAGCCCCCTCTCCCTGCCCGTAAGGGGAGGGCTCGCAGGGAAGGATCAGGATTGAGCCTGAACCCCCCACCCTGGCCGAAGCTGCAGGGACAGATCCCACTCTGCTCCGTCATGGCAGGGCCAGTGGTGCCCTTGATGCCGCCGCAGCAGATCTGGCCCTTCCTAAAGCAGGGGAGGGGGCAGTGGCGGGGGGATGCACGAGCCTCGGCTGCCCATAAGTTCTTTTCCTGCTGCTTCCAGCGTGACAACAGGGTCCCGTCTCCTCCCATGGCTGGAAAGGCTCCAGGCGCCTTCCAAGTGCCAGGAAGAGGGCGGGTGGCCATGGGACTCCACATCGGTGTCCCTAAGCTCTGGGAGGACGAGGCCAGGCCAGCGTGACAGCCCAGCCAACGCTCCGAGCCCCATCACTCAGCTTCGGCTTTTCTGAGGTTTCCCAGGCAGTTCCCGCGGACCCCCTCCATTGGGATTTGCAAGTGCCCAGACTGGGAGAACTCCCGGAGACCAGTTTGGTGGACTCATGATGTGTTGGGTGCCCCCACCACACCCCAAGCATTCCCAAGGCGAGGAAGGGGATGCTACGGGGGGCCGCCGGGCTCTTGAAGGTGTGAGGAAGGAGCGGCTTCGGCCCCTTCCGGCTGCCCAAACCCCCTTTCCCAGAGCCCACCCCCTTCTCAGCACCCAAACCCCAACACGTGCCAGCCCCGGCCCAAGGATGGTCCCACCTGGGCCACGCAGCTGACGTCGGCCTCCACCTTCCGCAGCTCGGCCGCCTGCAGGTCCAGCAGCCGGAGGAAGGCGGTGGCCAGGCTGTTGACCTGGTAGGTCACGCTGGCCAGGGACTGCGTGCTCAGCGCCATCGTCTCCTCCAGCGCCTTCCGCTTGTCGCTCGCCTGGAGGGGGAAACCCAGCCGGTGGGACGAGCACACCGCCGCTGCCCTCCATCTTCACGCCGGAGTCACACGCTAGCGAAGATGCTTCCTTCTGCTTTCCAAATGCATCAAACTTCCTCCGGCTCCGCCGGCGGGACACAGGGACACCCGGCGGGCAGCGGCCATCGGCTTTTCCAGCACTGGGGATTCACCGTGATTTCTCCCCGGGATGCTGCCACTGGTGACAGCCAGCCATGCCACCAGCCGGCCATGTGTGGGCACAGCTGGCCATGCCACCAGCCAGCCATGCACGGTGACATCCAGCCATGTGTGGGGACAGCTGGCCATGCCACCAGCCAGCCACACGTGGGGACAGCCAGCCATGCATGGGGACGGCCAGCCGTGCCACCAGTCGTGCTGGGGACGTCTCGGCTCTCTGACCAGTTCAGTGCGTTGCCCCTTCAGCTCCGCTCCAGCGCATCGGCCACCACCAGCCCCTTGGGAGCACCATCGGGGGCTGGCTCGAGCCAGCAGGGCCACCGAGACGGGCTCTGCAACGCACATGGGGACCCCTCCGGGCAAACATTCCCCCCCCGCAAATAGGGCCAGAAGAAGCCTTTTCCCTCCTATTTCATCCAAAAAGCTCTTGTCCCCCACTTTCCCCGGGGGAGCCAGGCAGGGAGGAGGAGGAGGAGGAGGAGGAGGAGGAGGCAGAGGAGGAGGCAGAGGAGGGAGGCTGACTGCAGCAGAGCTGCACACTTGCTCCGCGTGTGCAGGCACCCAGCTCACCTCTGCCCAGCCAGGAGACACCTCCGAAACCCTGGGGACAGCCTGGGGACAGCCCCGGGCGGGGCTGGTGTCCCTGGTCCCCTCCCAGGGCACCTCTGGAGGCACCAAACCCCCGGAGAACTCGCCCTTCGTCCCAAACCCACCCTGAGAACTGAGCAGAAAAGCTGCTGTGGAGCAAAAGGGGAAACTGAGGCACAAGAAAAAGCAACAAACAGCGGCATGCAGTGCTCGGTAGGAAGCAAACGGGGACGGTTGGGCTCCCGTCTCTGAGGGCAGAGCCTTCGTTGTCACCCACCAGCCGCCCCTCGGGGACCACCGTCTCACCAGTGGTGGTCCCCCCAGCATCACGCCCAGCCCCAGAGCCACAGCTCGTCCCACGAGGTCCCCTCCCATCCCCGTCCCCTTCACCTGCAGGTAGTTGCTCTCGCAGTAGTCGGCGACCCTGAGGAGGTTGCAGTGCTGGTCACGCAGGACCTGCCGGCCGGCCGGGATGTCGCGCTGCTGCAGCTGCTCCAGCTCCGCCATGGTGCCGGGCTCGGCTGCCACTTCCTCCCCGGCCGCCTCGGCGCCGCGTTTTGAAGCTCGCGGCGCTGATGACGCAGGGCCCGCGGGCGCTGTGGTGTCCCCGTGCCGCCCCGAGGGACGCCCCGAGTCAGGCGTGGAGCCCACCCCGGCCACCCGCGCATGGAGGCCCACAGGAGAGCAGCGAGGAAAGGCGGGGGGCTAGCGGGGAGGAAGCCATCGTGGCCCCAGCCCCACCGGGGACGTGCCGGGGCTGCGGCTGGTGGTCACCCCGCTGGGGCGGGGGATGAGAGCGGCTGCGACGGTGAAGGATGTGAGTCACGGAGGAACCGGTGGTGCAGGGTGGGGGCGAGCGACCGAAAAAGGTCCTGACCCCTGTCTCGGGACCTGCACGAGCCACTCGGGAGGTGTGGGGCTGAGCCGGGCTCGGGCGCATCCCAGGAGGGTGATTCCCTTCCCTTTGCAGTTATCAGTTGGGCAGGAGATAGAGCCAAGGGCAGCGCTTCGACTGCCAGGTCCTCCTCCCTGGGAAAGCCCCGGGCACCCCCCACGGCATCGCCCCGGGCACCGGGACCTCGCTCAGCTCAGGGGACACTGAGGGATGTGACAAGTGACCCCGCGGAGGTGCCCGTCCTTCCCTCGCCCGGGACAGTGTGTCCTTCTCCGTGCTTTGCTAACAATGTTCCACATCCCCGCGGGTGAGGCTGTGCCGAGGGCAGGAAATTCCCACTTCCACGGCGCTTGGAAATCCCCCTCCACCCTCCTCCTCCTCCTCCTCCTCCTCCTCCTCCCGCTTCCTCGGGGCCTCCCGGGCTCAGCCCCAGCGCCTTTGCACCGTCCGGACAGGAGCAAAACCCACGTTAGGGCTTGGCCCTTCCTGAACCCACGGCCCCACCAGCACAAGGACGAGGGAAATGATGAATTTCCTCCAGCACCGTCCCAGCTCCTCACACCCTGAAGGACCAAGAGCTGCCGGAGCTGCTCCCGGTCCCCGCCGAGGCTGCTCCAGCCCCCGGAGGTCCCCTGGAGGTCCCCCCGCCCCTGCTCCCCTCCTCTCCATCCCCTCCTAAACTCTGTGAAAGCTGCTCTGATTCCCACAGGGGTTCGGTCCCTCCATCCCAGCAGGACCCAGACACCCCACGGGCTCAGACACCCATGGCCAGGGGCTCAAGGGCTCCCCGCGTACCCCGGCCACCCACCCGTCCTCCCCCATCCTCACCCTCCCCGCAGCCCCACCACCGATTACCCCAGGGCTTTGAGGCTAATGCCCAACACCTGATCAGCTTATTCTCCTGAGTCTATTATCAGCTTAAGGACAAAAGACATCTGCTCCCCACCGCCCTCCCAGAGAGCTGAAGGAGCCTTCACGCCTGGATCAGGAGAGCGAGGGTCCAGTTGACGGCATCTCCTCTTGGATGGATCTCTGAGCATCTCACTGTGAGAGGGGCAGCCCCTCGTCCCCGGAGGTAAGTGGCTTCGCTCCCTCCAGGTACAAATGGCATCGTGGGATCCACCAGGTTTGGGAGCCACCTCCTGCGCGGGTTGGTGGCACAGCTGGGCTGTGGCTTTCGGCTCCTGGTGCTCTGCCACAAGCATCTCCCGGGGCATCGGTGGGGAGAGGAGCACGGGGCACACGCCATGAGAGCAGCCGCAGAAAGCCAGCGGCGCCCAGGGCCCACAGCTTGATGCCTTCCAAAGCAGGGCCAAGGCATGTTTCAGCTTAATCACAGTTATTATTTTTTTTATTTAAAAGGTTGTGGCCAGGTTTTCAAACCCAAGCCTAAACACGGGGCGAGATCTCAACCAGCCGTGCGGGAATCTCACATAACCCGTGGATGGGCTTTCAGGAAAAAAGTGTTGGGCTTTTCCAACCCACGCGGCCCCAAAATCCTTCTGTCGCAGCGAGCGATTTACCTCTGCGTGCAAATAGCCGAGTCCACAGCAATGATGGGGCCTCAGTCCATGTTAGCACTTACCGGGGGTGGGGGGGGGGGGTATAAGGAGGGGAGGGAAGGGGGGAAAAAAAAAAAAGGAAAAAAAAAAGGAAAACAGAAGATACTAAAGAGATTTAGTTCCTTAGAAAACCTGCAAAGATGCTCTTGCCCAGGCACAGCACAGAGATCAGGAAGGTCAAGTTTGCAGACGCAGGTTCTCCTCCGAGACCGCTGCTCCGAGAGCCCCGAGGCAGCGGCTCTTCTCCGTGCTCAGACGGCCCCGCTGAACTGGCCAGCCCCTGTCTTGGGGAAACAGCCTCTGCGGTAGCAAAAACCTCCTTAAAAACCAGGCTGGATCCTCCTCCGCTGCCCTCGAGCTGCATCTGTCGCTCGACGTGCCTGCTGAGAACTAGCAAACGAAGATCTGGTTACAGCAGATGTTACAAGAAGGGTTTTGAAAGGTGCCTTCAGCCTCGGGTTATTTTTTTAGCATCAGCCCACGTCTCACCGTGGGGGTAGCCGAGACATCAGCGGTGTTTGCAATATTCTTAGGGCCAAAGCAATAGCCCTCATGTGCCTTAGAAGCCCATCTATATACTACTAATGCGCCGTTTCCCTGTGGTTACAGGGCAAAATGGCTCAGGACATGACAGAGAAGGAGCTGCTGAAGATGGAGCTGGATCAGCTGAAGAAGGAGGTGAAGAACGAGAGGCAAATGGTGAGTTTTTCCCCCAAAGCACAAAGGGACCATTCCCCGGCGTAACTTCCTGACCTGATTGTGCTGCAAAGATAAAAAACCCACAACCCCTGAAATTAAACCTCAAATACAGGCACAAGCATGTGCGTTTGCACCTCTCCCCTTGAGGCAAACAGGTCCCTCGGGCTGGGAGTTGCAGCCCCACACGCAGCGAGGTGCCCGTAGCACCCCAGGGGTGCTCTCGGGGACACCCCCCGCTGGGTGGGACGGTCACGGCCGCGGTTTCCCCTCTCCCGGCCGCACGAGCGGGTTTGTAGGCAGCCGAGGAGGGCGGCGAGGGTTCGTTCCCGTATCCCACGCAGAGCATCTCCTTCCTTGGCAGGTCTCCAAGACCGGCAAAGAGATCAAGGAGTACATCGAGTCCATGGCGGGCGAGGACCCGCTGCTGAAAGGTGTCCCCGAGGACAAGAACCCCTTTAAGGAGAAGGGTGGCTGTACGATAAGCTGACACCCCCCCGCTGCTGTCACCGCGGGGGACAGGGATGCTCCCGTGCGCAAGCCAAGACTGTCAGAAACCTGCTTTCCCTGTAGTGTGACCTCAGCGCTGGAGAGTTGAGAACCAAAGCGTAGCGCATCTAAAGGATGGTAAAAGGAAAAAAAAAAAAAAAAAGAAAAGAAAAAAAAGAAAAAAAAGAAGAAAAAAAAAAATGTACCCCACTGCCACAGGAGATGAGGTTCAGCAGCCAGCGCAGCGTCTGCTCTCGTGCTCTCACGGCTGATTTACATTTGGTTTCCTGCAAGCAAAACTTCTGCATTTTCAGCAGCCAGCAGCAAACTGGGCTTTAGCGAAACCGCGGAGCTGTGTCTAGTCTCAGCCTTCTCCAAGCAGCCCAGCGCCGGCGCCGAGCCCTGGCTTGCTGCAGAAGAGCCTCCCAGCAGAACCTTGCTCAAGCCATTTCCTCTCGGTGCCTCGGTTTCCCCATCTGGCACAGGAGGGCGATACCCACCCTGCTGCCTGGAGGCTTCCAGGGGTCTGAAGCTTTCTTCTCTTTATTCCTACACGTCCCTCCAGCTGGTGCCCACCGCTGCCCACCACTCCTGCAGCCCGCGGCTCGCACCCACCAGGCACCCTGCATCGAGAGGCGGGGGATGGCCAGAGCGGGGCTGGGTGAGCTTCACCCGGCGCAAAGGAGTAAAGCCCCAGGCAGCTTGTTCAAACTCTCACCCCACCTCTCGGTCTCGCTTCCTCCCCTGGAAACCCCCTGGCAGCCGCGCGAAAGCAAGCCCAGGGCTGTCAGGTCCTGCCCGCGACCGTGGTGGCTCCAAGCGCTGCAGCCGCTTCACCATCATCTCCTCTCTGCTGCCAAGACCGGGCCCCAAAGCCTCGTCCCACCATGTCCCACCAGTGACGGGGATGACTGGGAGCAAGCGGTTTGGGGTGGCAGCAGGTCCTTGGAGCAAGACAGGACCCGCCAAGCCCCAGGCGAGCAATACCCCGGCCATGATCCTCCTGCTCCCAAGGGCAGCTTTTTTCTAGGACAAATTTCATCCCCTGCCTGATAGAAAAAAGCACAGCAGCTGGGGCACGGCCCGCTTCTGAGTTCAGCAGGGTGATACTTCGGGGACGATTTGTGGGGTTTGTTGTTCGGGGCTTTTTGGAAGTTTTGGGTTTTTTTTAAATCATACAAGTACTTTTTTTTTTTTTTTTTTTTTAAAACATACATATTATCGTTGGGAACTCTCCAAAACATCCCCAGATGGCCAACCCCAAAGGGAAGCAGCAGCTATTTGTATTTCTCAGAGCCCCCCAGGTCCCACCGAGGCCGCACTCTGTCCCCATCCCGCTTCTGCTTCATGCCAGCCCCCCGGGACACGCTCCCCCGCGCCCAGCCAGCTGCTGCTGGGGGTGACACACATCCCACGGCTGATTGAGACACAGCAAAGGCACCAGCTGCGAATGGAGGGCAGGAACGAAGCTCCCCCAGCCCACGGACGAGGCTGCTGGGGAAGAGGCGATGGTGCAGCAGGTCGGTAAGGCCGTGGGTCCGTGATGACACTGGTGATGGCTGCCAGGGCTCCGGGAGTGCGTGGAGACAGGCCTGGGAGCAGTTTAAACGCAGGGAAATGGCTTTCGACCCCAACCGGAACGGTGTTCTCCTGCCTTCCAGGCTGCCACTTGGTGCCATCGCCGGGCCGGCCCTGCTGGGCACGGAGGCCTTGGGGCAGAGGGGTCCCAGCCCCACAGACCCCACCATGGCAGAGGAGGGACACAGGAAAAGGCTTTTCCTCCCTTCCCCACCGCTCCCCCGCCGCCAGCGCCTCAATGCACCTCCCTAGCCAAAAAAAAAAAAAAAATATTAAAAATAAAGGTGGTTTTGTTCTTGCTCGCAGACGCTAAATAAACCCGCCAGCTCGACCGTGGCCTGTGTCTTTCTTGCGGTGGGGCTGGCGGCCCTCAGGAGAGCGGCTTCTCCTGGGCCCAGGCGGCGCTGGGGAGCCCGGCCTGCCCCTAATCAGGCCGGGGCTCCAGGGATTGACCCGTTAATCGACGTTAAACGGCTGGAAAACTGCGTCAGAGCCGGCTAAACCGCTGCTGAAGGGATTCGGGGCGCTTCAGGCCCAACAGCGGCTTAAACCGCGCCGTTCCGACCCGAGGCCCCTGAGGCCGCCCACCCGCGTCCGCGAACCGGCGACGCGGGGCTCCACCGCCCTCCAATCCTATAGAGCACTGGGAGGCGGGGCTGAGCGCGTTTCCAGCCAATAGTAGCGCCGGGAGTCGAGAGTGTCATCCCGTGCGCCCAATCAGCGCCGGCAGCTGGGAGAAGAGCCCACCGCCCTCTGCCCCGCCTCGCCGCTCCCACGCATGCGCGGTGAAGAAGGGGCGCCCACGCACAAAATGGAGCCCGGTGGGGGCGCTGAGGCCGCCGGGGGACACACCCGGTGCTGCCCCCCACCTTCGCCCGCCACCGATTGGCGGCCGCCTCCCGCCGCGTTACCGGAGGGGAAAGAAAAAAAGAAAGGCACACCGAAAAGGAACGCGAGGTCCCACCGAGATTTGAACTCGGATCGCTGGATTCAAAGTCCAGAGTGCTAACCATTACACCATGGGACCGATACGTATACAGCCCGCCGCTGCGCCCTCAGTCTGTCTCCCCGCCGCCCACGCGCGAATTTCCGCCCTCCGCCGGCCTGATTGAGCATCCCCCCCACTACCCCCAGCCCGTGATAACGGGGCTCTGCTTCCCACACCCCCCCCCCCACTCCGGTGTCGCCCGGTATCCCGAGGATGGCCGCCGCCGCTCCGCTCCACACCCGGCCTTGGCGGGGGGGGGATCCTGTATCCCCCGCCGTGGGCAGCCTCCGGTCCCTCCCGGGGGGGCTCAAGGGTACCGAGAACGACCGACCGGTCGTTCTCGGTACCCTTGAGCCCCCCCGGGAGGGACCGGAGGCTGCCCACGGCGGAGGGGTGGCAGCACCGATGCTGCATCCCCGGGGGATGGGGGGGGGGGGGGGGGAGGTTTGCAGAGGGTCCATCCCCCGCTCCCATCACCCCCCGACGAGATAATTATACCAATTATTCCTCCAAACCCTATTAAATCCTCGGTACCGGCCCCGTTCGGCTGCTACCGGCACAGGCCGTAGCATCCTCCGGGATGGCCCCCACCGTCACTGCTGCCACCCCCACTCCTCGGCCCCAGCCCTCAACACACGTCCCCCCTTTATTTCTCTATTTTTTTCCCTCTATTCCCTTATTTTCCCCCACCATTTCCCTCCCCCCCCGATTTTTCCCTTTCCCCCTTTGATTTCCCTATTTTTCCCTCTATTCCCCTATTTTTCCCCTCTATTTCCCCATTTTCCCCCAATTCCCCTTTATTTCCCTATTTTTCCTCTATTTACCTTTATTTCCCTATTTTTCCCTCTATTTTCCCTCTATTTCCCCTTTATTTCTCTATTTTTCCTCTATTTCCCCCCTTTATTTCTCTTTTCCTGTTTCCCTTTATTTCTCTGCTTTTCCCCTATTCCCCCCTTTATTTCTCTTTTTCCTCTGTTTCCCCCTTCATTTCTCTGTTTTTCCTCTGTTTTCCCCCTTCATTTAATTTCCCTATTTTTTCCTCCTCCCAACTCCATAAAAACACCCAAACACGATTTTTTTTTTTGCATCTTTGTTTGTTTTTTTTTTCTCTTTATTTTTAAAAATGAAACAGTGGAGTAAAGCGGTTTGTGGCAAAAAAAAAAAAAAAAAAAAAAGAAGAAACAACCTCGCTGGAAGAGAAATGGGAAATGGAGCCCACGTCCATCCGTTATCCCAACTCCACCACACCGCCTCGCGCGAGGGGACAAGGGAAGAACACGGATTAGGAGAGGCAAGGAGGAGAGGGAGGGGGAAAAGGCGAAAAGAAACAAATCAGCTGAACAGAGGAAAAACAATATCATTATAGGAAAGTACATTTTTTTTTTCTTTTCTGAATTGCCTGAAATTGTATTGGGGCAGCCGCCGGGAGCAACAGCACCCTTGGGTGCTCCCGGTGTGGGGGTGCAGAGTGATGCAACACCCCCAATTCAGCTCGGTCACCCCCCTCCTGCTGCCACCAACCCGCTGCCGCCGTCCTGCCCCAAAAACCCGCTGGAAAAAGGAAAAAAGAACAAGAAAACCAACCATCGGCTGCGATTTCCCCCAGCAACAAACGGGGTTCAGCCCCAGCGGCCGGGGGAGCGAGGAGGCTGGAGGTGAAACTGCTGATGGAAGAAGTAAATATCCAAGTCCAAAAGGCCAAAAAAAAATAATAAAGAAATGGAAGATTGAGCATTAAAAAAAAATAATAAATCAGTCACAACCAAACATTTTGGACTGCTGAGGTCTGGAGCTTTTACAACTAATGGCCACTTTAAAGTGAAAAAGAAAGCCCATAAATTCTATTTTTAAAGAACATTTTTCTTTGGAAAAAGAGAGTAATTTTTAATTTTTTTTCTTCCCCTAAACTACAGCATGTGGAGTTGCCACTACCTAGTTTTTAATCTATTGTTGCTAAGAGGTAGATAAACAAAAATGAATTGGTTATACATAAGGTCGTGCCCCCCGGGTCTGACGTGGGGTGAAGCTGAGGGACTCCATGGGCACCGGCTGCTCAGGGCTCCCGGGAAAATCTGGGGTTTCCCAGGGGGTTTCACCCCCTCTGGAGCCACCCAAAAATTTGCTGCATTCAATTCGGCCGCAGGAGCCACCAGACACCGTGGTGGCACCAGGGGGGTCGCGGTTTAGGGCCAGATTTCCTCCTGAAGTCAAAGAATTTGATCCCGAGCTGAATCCAGATGCGCTTCGAACGAACCAATGCAATTAAGTGCTGTGTAACGAACGCTCACGCCAATTACGGGCCGTTTTAAGGATTATTTTCTGTCCCCATTCCGGTCAATCCCATTGATTTCCCGGGATGATGTGCTGACAGCGACGGGCGACGCCGGTGCCGGTCCCTGCCTCCCGTCCCCCCCGCGGGCAGTTCTGCCAGGGCCGGGCTCGGATCAGCCCTTCCCCACCCTGAAACATCGGCAAACTCCCTCCCGCCAGACTCGGCGTTGCTTTGCAGAGACCATTTCCCAAACTGGTCCAAAAAAATGGCTTCAGTTGTGTCGTACATCCCAACTCCTGGGGCTGAAATTATTAATTCGTTATTTTTATTTTTTTTAAGCAAAAAAAAAAAAAAAAAAATCCCTTTCGGTCTTAGCTCGCGCTGATCCGCAGCACCTGGGTACTTTCCACCGTTCATAACCCACCGCTCTGCCGTGCTGGCGGGGACAGGCTGCTGCCGTGGTATGGCAGAGCATCTCACTGCAGTCCAGCAGAGCATCCCAGCATGGTCCAGCAGAGCATCCCACCACCTTGGCAGAGCATCCCACCACGGTCCGGCAGAGCATCTTGCCGTGGTCCTGCATAGACACCCACCATGGTCCACCAGAGCATCTCACCATGCCCTGGCAGAGCATCCCACTATGGTCCAGCAGAGCATCTCACTGCGCCCTGGCAGACCATCCCACCATGGTCCAGCATCCTACCATGCCCTGGCAGAGCATCCCACCATAAGCTGGCAGAGCACCTCGCCGTGCCCTGGCAGAACATCCCACCGCGCCCCGCCGCTGCTCAGAGAGGTATTCGTTCATCTTCAACAAAAAAAACTCTAGATAATTCTGTAACGTACAGTAAAGCAGCAGGGATCCACCGCTCACCCGAGTCAGCCCGGGGCTGACCTCTCCAGGGGTCCCACTTGCCCACTAGCCCATCCCGGCACCCAGGGAGCCTTCCTCACCGGCCCTCCTCTTCCTCCCATACCACGCGGCTCTCTCTAACCGCGGGGAGGAAAGCCGGGACGCCAGCACTGCCCCCCCGGGCGGGCGGGAGGGTCCCTGCTGAGCGCAGGGGGTGCGGATCCTGACACGGGGGTGGCAAGGGACCCCCCCGTCCGTCCCTCGGGGCTCCCCGTCACCTCTGAGGTAGTTTGCACGTGTACGTTTGCAGCTCGCAGCACCTGCATGGTCTCCAAAAAAAAGAAAAATTCATGATTTAAGAGCCTCTGTCTGGTTTCGCTCTGCTCTGGATCTCATCCACAATCACAAATGAGTTCAAAAAAGAAAGAAACTTAAAAAAAAACCCAACAAAACTAAGAAGAAAGGCTGATTCGACCGAATGGGGACGCGTGCCTCTCCTCCCCATGCACTGCCAATGCGGAGCTGCCGCCAGGCATCCCGAATTAATTAAACCATTCTTGACGAGCCCCCGCTGCGAGGCCGTGCCCAGGCGCCAGGTCCCCGGCCCGTGGCCACCCACCAGCAGATCGACGCCTCCCGAGCTCAAGCACTGCTCGTTCCTGCTTTCCCGTCGCCATTCCCGGCTCCCAAAAGCAAATCCGAAGCCAAATCCTTCCCTCTCCGACTGGGAAAGGCCCCGGCACAACCCGAGCGGCCGCCGGAAGCCAACGCGTTTGGAAGATGCTTAAATGTTCCCGTGCCCTCTCAGGGGAATACGCGTTTCACAGGATCACACCGATTTCATCCAAACAAAACAAAAAGCTACAACGGAAAAAAGAAATTAAAAACGACCAAAAAAAAAACCAAAAACCAAAAACAAAACAAAAACCACCAACCTCAGAACGCCCCCCAAAAAAACCCAACACCTCGGTTACTAAATTCTCTGAAAACAAGAAAGTTCCAAAAATATCAAAAGCCTATGTTGCATGGACCAGCAGGGGACAGGGAGGGAAGACCTACATCAATAAAGAGAAATTAAATTAAAGAAATGTCTTCAACTGTCGTATAGCAAGTCTGCGTTTCTGGTCTTTTCTTCAGAGTCTAGAAAACACTCAAAATAGTTGGAGCTAGAAATTAGAAAAGAATTTCTTTTTCTGACGCTGATTAACTATCTGACTAACTTTTACTGCTTTTTTAATTTTTTTTCTGCGCTAAAAAAATAAAAAGAAACCCAAAACCTAATGCCCAGAAAACATAAAATGTAGCTTAGAGGCAGTTTCTTTTCAGTATTTACAATGGATTTTCCTCTAGTTTGACTCCGTAAAACCCCTCCGCGCTCGTCGGCCGGCTCGGGCTGCAGGGAGGGAGCAGGAGCCCACGGATGCTCTTAGCGGCCAAGAAAACACTCCGAGCTTGGGAGAGAAGAAACATTAGCTGGGATTTGGGGATTAGTATTTTTTTTCTCCTTTTTCTCTCTTTTTTTCTCCTTTTTCTCTCTCTTTTTTTCTCCAGCTGGATGGCAAAAGATGACTCTGCCAGCATTAAAATGAGGCGAACCCCCAAATGCAAGTCTCTCCGGAGCGCGATGCTTCGCATGGGATGTGGCATCCGGGAGCACCGAGTGCTTCCGAGCCGTGAATTTATCCATCCTCCCCCCAGCCCTGGGAGCAGCATTGCCCATGGGGGGGGGGGGGGAAACTGAGGCACAGAGCTGTGTTTTCGCTTGCTTTCCTTTCCCCCCGGGGCAGGAGAGGCAGCCGGGGCACAAGCTCTGCCCGTGGCTCCTCCCCATGAGCACAAACCCCTTTCCCTGTTCCCAAATCCTGCCCGGAGGCTCCCCATTTTCCCTCTGCTCCAACTTAAAAACCCCACATCCCTCCTCACCCCGCGGACAAGGACATTTTCTTTTGGACAGCATGTCCCAGGATGGGGCAGGGGCCGGGGCTGCTCCTTGCTCACGGGGGAAAAACCTCCAAAATTAAAATTAAAAATAAAACAAAACCCAAATTATTTCTGCTCGGATAAAAAAAAAAAAAAAGACAGAGAGGAGGCGCGGGCGCCGCTCACCCTCCGTGAGGGGTTTTCCCCCGAAATTACCTTGTCTTCTGGTGCACGGAGTGGCTGCAGCGGGGCCGGGGATCCTTCCTGCTTGGTTTTGGGGTTCACTAGAGCTTTTTTTCTTTCCTGCTTATCCATCCCGGGGCTCCCCCGCGCCTCCTGCCACCCATCGCACCGGGGATCCCGCTTTATCCCGCCTTCAACTATTCCCAGCTCAAGCTCGGCTCCGGAGAAACACAGGAGATGCTCAGAGGCGTCTTTTCTTCCTTACTGCAAAATCACTTTATATAAATAAATTCCCTCGGGAAAACAAAGACCTTCCCCAAAACAAAAAGCACCGATCGCTCCTGGGTTACGGCAGCGGGACCGGCTTGGAGCGGGGGGAGGAAAAGCATCAAAGGTTTCCCTGAATCATCAGATTTTAGGTCAAGATCTCACTGCAACAACCAGATGGACAGGACTGGGGGTGCTCGGGGGCGGGGGGAAATTTGGTGTTTTGTTTTTTTGCTTTTTTTTTTTTTTTAATCCCTCAATGATACAGTTTGAACCAGTTATCAAAAATGCTTGCTGTCGGAAAAAGACAATTATAATCACCGATGTCTGAATACATTTGTTCTGTGCAAGGCTGGAATAATATTTATAAAAAAAAAAAAAAAAGTAGAGAGCCAGAGATTTCAAGTAATAAACCGATTTTCCCTAGGACAAATGCCAGTCTTCCTTAAAAAAAAAAAAGAAAATTAAAAAAGAATGAGGAAAACCCCATGGAAGTCCCTTTCCCACCACCCCGAGGGGCAGGAGCTGCCGGCCGAGTGTTGCCAGCCCCAATTTTGCTCCTTTGACCCCACATTTATGGGGAAAAAAAGGGGTGAGAGCTTCTCTCTCTCCAGTGACGGCCGGATCCTGTGCCGATCCCTTTCCCACCCCCAAGATTTAGGGGCTGCGGGATGGGGACGGCAGCGCCCGCCGCTCCCAAATTCACCTCACCACCACCAAATTCCTTTGTATTTTTAACTAACATTCGAAACAGGGTCTTTTACCTGCAGGTACGGTGAAAAATAGCAAAATAGCACTTAAAAAACCCTCCCCGTGAACCTTTTAGAGCGGGCAGAGAAATTCAAGCCCATCGGTCCTCAGGGCTGGATTCACGCTCTCTCCTCAATGTGCGTTTATAATAAAAAAAAAATTGGCTCCCATTAATTTCTCTCTCTCTCCTTCTCACTTTTTTTTTTTTTCTTTTTCTCCTTTTTTAAAATTGCTTGTCCTCGGTAAAACGGAGGCAAATCTCTGTAAAATACTTTAACAGCATCATAGTGGAGAAGATGGTTCGACGCTGCCTCCGTGGCAACACAGGAGGCCGATTCGTTTGGGTTCTGGGATATATATAAATATATATAAATATATATATATATATGGCTTCCAAGTGTTTGAAAAAATATCGCCTGAGCTGGTGCGGTTTGAATACCAGCAAACCCCGTGTACCCCACTTTGCATAGTCAACGCTGCCTCGGAGTCCGTCCTCGCATCCCCGGGAGGGAAAGGTTTCTGATCCCAAAGCTCTTCCATTATTTGATTTCTCGCTGGAGTTGGATTGAGAAAGGCCTTTCAGCCAGTGGCAGGTTTTGGTTCAGATTTTTTTTTAATTTAAAAAAAAAAAAAAAAAAAAAAAAAGAAAAAGAAAAAAGAAAAAAGACAGAAATTAAGTTTTTTTCCAATTGAAAAAGTCGGTGGGCTCCAATTTGC
This sequence comes from Rissa tridactyla, assembly GCF_028500815.1. Lineage (NCBI taxonomy): Eukaryota > Metazoa > Chordata > Aves > Charadriiformes > Laridae > Rissa > Rissa tridactyla. The sequence continues at coordinate 7,930,507 of NC_071484.1, read as the reverse complement.
CCATGGTCTCGAAGAGTCGCGACATCTGACAGCTCTTGTGTTCTGGTGAAATTCATTAACTGGCTTGAAAAGGCCAAAAGAACAAAAAAAAGAAGCTGCTGCCATCTTTTCCACTATGTCTGAAATTCCTGTCGTTCTCCATAGAGAGCTCATAACACTTGGTTACCTGCACATAACTCCTGGCTCAT